>NC_041738.1:7450668-7781918 GCF_004115215.2 Ornithorhynchus anatinus | reverse complement strand
GTTCGACCTGTTGATCTTATTCCTACCGCCATGCTTAGTATGCTTGGTACCTAGTAAGCACTTACCTAATATCGCTATTGTTATGATTGTTATGATTATTTATATTATTGCTATTGTAATTATCTGCATGACCCACTTTGGCTTCAAGAAGGCTTTCCTGCAGATCACTCTCGGCTTTCAGTCTTTTTTTTTTTGCCTGGTGGGTAAGCACTTAACCAATGCCGTTTTAAATATATATATATATATATATATATATATACATTTCCTGGTGCCTGACATTCTTTCAGAAACCTCTTGTCTCTTTCCTCAATTTAGAAAGAGGGTCGCGGTCAAGGCTTCACTGATGGATTATATCAAGGGAAACAGTATTTTCGGTGTGATGAAGATTGCGGCGTATTTGTTGCTCTGGACAAGTTAGAGATCCTCGAAGACGATGACAACGGATTGGAAAGCGATTACGCGGCTCCGATCGATACCATGCAGGTCGGCCTCCCCCCTCTGGAAATAAATTCCCGAGTTTCTCTGAAGGTCGGAGAAGGAATGGAGTCAGGAACAGTTATCTTCTGCGATTTCTTGCCAGGAAAGGAAAGTTTAGGATTCTTTGTCGGCGTGGACATGGTGAGAAACATTTTCTCAATGCTCCGTGGTTAAAATTTGAATGTTCTGAAATTGGAATGTGCAAACTTCCTGGGTGTTCATTAGGCCCCCAAAGGGCTCTCTTTTCTCCTGATGGGCCATGAATGATAGTGCAAAATAATGGCTCCAGAAGAGTGTTTCTGTCTGACTATGGAAGGTGAGTACAGTTATCTGGCACTCTTCTACCGGAAAAGGAGTAAGTTTAAAATGGGAGAACACATACGAGGCAAAAATCTCTGCCACTGGCTTACTGTATCTCTTCCATTGGCATCTCCGCCAACCCAGTGATTTGTTAAGCTCCCTACAGTGTGGGTGGTGCTGGGTGCATTGGGGGAAACTGAGTAAAAACCAGTGCTCTCAAGGCAGATTAATGCGGGCCTGACTTCGGGGTGTCCCAATTTCTCCTAGCATTCTAACCTGACTGAAGGGGTGCTCCTCATCATGCTGTCAGCATTTTACCTCTCTCTCTGGTAGGGTGAAGGGGGAGGTTGGGTTTTAGCTCCCGTCCCCCGGGTTCCTGCCTTTTGGTCTTGGGAGATTCCCCGACCATCTGGCTGCCTTCCCATACCTTCCCAAGGCTGGGGGTCAAAGCCTCTTCCTCTTGTGCAAGAGTGGAAGAAGGAGGAAGACGTTGGGAGTCGAGCTTGAGGCCTCACCCCGCTACCTACAGGACGTCTGTCGGAGAGATACGAGGCTCCTCAGCAACCTCGCTGAGGCTGTGATGACAGTGGGCGGGTTGAGACATCTCAGGAGTCTCTCTGGCAGTAGTACTAACTGATGCTCTGAGGAATAGTTGGTTGGTTTGCCCTTCCTGTCCTCAGCCTCTAATTCTCTCCTCGACCCCTTCCACTCTGGCTTCTGCCACCTTCACCAGCGATGTCCCTCTCGCCAGGTCCAGTGGCCTCTACTCCAACCTAATCCTCCTCGACCTCCTAGCTGCCTTCATCACCGTCGAACACCCTCTTCTCTTAGGAACATTGTCCAACCGGGGCTTCAGGGATACTGTCCTGTCTCGGTTCTCTTCCTATCTCTCCGGCCGCTCATTCGCAGTCTCTTTCCCAGGCTTCTCCTCTGCCTTCCACCCCCTAACTGGGGAGTCTCTCAAGGCTCAGTTCTGCGTCTCCTTCTATCCTCTGTCTACACCTACTGTCCTGGCCAACTCATTCACTGCCATGGGTTCAACTGCCGTCTCTATGCGGATGATTCCCTAATCCCCATCTCCAGAGCTGCCCTCTCTCCTTCTGTACTGGCTCATAGTTCCTCAGTCAGTCAGTCGTGTTTATTGAGCCCTCACTGTGTGCAGAGCACTGTACTGAGCGCTTGGGAGAGCACACTATGGCAATATAGCAGACACACTCGTTCTCCAGAACGGGCCTGCAGTCTAGAGAGGGAGACCTGCCTTCAGCTCATCTCTACTTGGATGCCCTGCCAGCACCTCAAAGTTAACGTGTCCAAAATAGAACTCTTCATCTTAATAATAATAATAATGTCGGTATTTGTTAAGCGCTTACTATGTGCAGAGCACTGTTCTAAGCGCTGGGGTAGATACAGGGTCATCGAGCTGTCCCACGTGAGGCTCACGGTTAATCCCCATTTTACAGATGAGGTCACTGAGGCACAGAGGAGTTAAGTGACTTTCCTACGGTCACACAGCTGACAAGGGGCAGAGCAGGGATCTTCTCACCCAAACCCCATCCTCCCCCGATTTTCCCATCACGATAGACAGCCCCACCGTCCTCCGTCTCGCAAGCCCCTAACTTTTGCGTTATCCTCGGCTCATCTCTCTCATTCGAGCCACGTATTCGGTCTGTTACCAGATCCTGTCAGTTCAACCTTCCCGACATCGCTAAAATCTGCCTTTTCCTACCTGTTATCACATTAATCCAAGCACTTATCCTATCCCGTCTTAATTACTGTTCAGCCTCCTTGCTGCCCCCTCTGTCTTCTGTCTCTCCCGACTCCAGTCCGTACTTTGCTCTGCTCCCCCGACCGTTTTGCTACAAAACCTTTCGGTCCACGTTTCCCCGCTCCTCGAGAACCTCCAGTCGTTGCCTACCCACCTGTGCCTCAAACAGAAACTCTTTACCGTTGGTTTTTAAGCGTTCAGTCACCCTGCCCTCGTCTACCTTACGTCCTGCATACTTCACTCTTCTGTTGCCAGACTACTCCCTGTACCTCTGTCTCGTCTGTCTCTTCGTCGACCTCTCACCCACATCCCGTCTCTGGCCTGGAATGCCCTCCCTCTTCCTCTCTGACAGCCGATCGCGCGCTCCCCACCTTCAAAGCCTTATTCAAAGCAAAGCTCCTCCGAGAGGCTTCCCCGACTAAGCCCTCATTTCCTGTTCTCCCTCTCTCTTTTGGGTCGCTCTTGAACTTGGATTAGCACCCTTTATTCCCCCCTCCTTCAGTCTCACAACACTTAAGACCTATCCATATTTTGTTTATTTATATTAATGTCTGTCTCCCCCTCTAGACTATAAGCTGGCTGTGGGCAGGGAACCTGTCTACTGTTACGTTATACTCTCCTAAGCACTTAATACAGTGCTCTAGACACAGTAATTGTTCAAAAAAATACAATCGATTGATGTGATTAGGTATAAATCTTTTCTAAATCCTTCATTTGTCTCTCCGATGACAGTAATAATCACTGTGGGATACATCGAGCACTTTAAGTGTACTAAGCAGTGGGGTCGATAAAAAGAGAGTCAGGTCTGACACATTCCCAGCTCTGTGAGGCTCAGTCTAGGGAGGAGGGAAAAAAGCTCCTGAACCCCGTTTTTCAAATGAGGAAATTGAGCCGCACAGAAGTCAAGTGACTTACTTAAGGTCACACCGCAGGGAGGCGGCAGAGTGATTAGAACCCAGGTCCTCTGACTCTCAGGCCCGTTCTCTTTCTACTAGGCCACAACGGGAACCCTCCCCGCCTCCCCCCGACCCCGAGGAGATCAGGGGAAGCGTCGGAGATAATTGTTAAAGCTCCCTCGACCCATCTTCTGAGCCCGCCGCTCTCCTGCTTTCATTCATTCAATAGTATTTATTGAGCGCTTACTATGTGCAGAGCACTGTACTAAGCGCTCGGGATGAACAAGTCGGCAGCAGATAGAGACAGTCCCTGCCGTTGATTCACCCTATAGATCGGGGTTGGGTGCGCATCAACTCGGGCCCTAAAGTGGGTGGCGGTGAGACATAAAGTGGAAGAGAGTGGTGAATTACGCGTTTGACAACCTCTAGGCTCTGAGCAACCCATAGCAGGGGACTTGAAGGGCCTTCCAAATTGGGAAGCACTGGGCTAAATCATTTCGGCATTTGAGGGCAACTGCAAAGTTGTGAAGTTGCAAGAGTTTCGTACCCCCCGTGTACTTTTGGATGCGAGGAACCCAGCAACGCTTTTATGGTACATTCACAGGTGAGCGCAAGGAATCCTATCTGCAACGGTTCTCTCCGTATTTTATGGTAGAGTTCTCTGGGTAGTCACATCATCTATTTTGCTTCGACCAAGGATGCTATTTTTGGACAGAATAATGTTTCAGGGAATACATTATTTAACATTGGGTATCAAGTAGAATGTGTAATCGCGGTAGGAAATTTCTTTAATCTTTAATATCGGAGGCTTTTTTTACATTTTCAGGATAATCCGATTGGAAACTGGGATGGACGATTCAACGGAGATCAGCTCTGTAGTTTTGCAAGTGTAGAAAGTACACTTCTCCTGCACATCAATGATATCATTCCAGGTAGGCGTTATGTATTTACAAAATATTTCTCGGTAGCAGGTGGCTTCTAAGATGTCATTGTGTGACTTCACAGTTCTGCATGTTCTGGGACTGAAGTTGCACAGAAAATGCTTCTTGTCCTCAAAATAATGCAATATAATATAAAGTTTTAATGAGATGTTCATCCCCTGGATTCTATTTATTGCTATTGTTCTTGTCTGTCCATCTCCCCCGATTAGACTGTAAGCCTGCCAAAGGGCAGGGACTGTCTCTGTTACCGATTTGTACATTCCAAGCGCTTAGTACAGTGCTCTGCACATAGTAAGCGCTCAATAAATACTATTGAATGAATGAATATAATATAATATAATGTAATGTTTATTGTTAAGGTATTTCTTAAGCTCTTACTCTGTGTCCAACACGGCTCTAAGCGCTGCTACATCCATTAGATGATATTAGAGTTATAAATCAAGTATTCGTTACTATATATTAGTGATTTACATTTGGACTCAGCTTCATTTTTTTCTCCCCCATTTGTTGCTGTTTAATAATCCTTTCTTTCGATTAAGCTTCACCTGTTTCTCTTTTATTCTGCAAAAAGTTACCCTTGCCTTGCTCAGACGGTTTTTGTGACACCAGTAGCCGTGAAGTTTTGTGTGTCCAAATTCCCCTTTGGCAATAACGTCAGCAGAGTTTAGGTGTCAGATTCCATTTGCTGCCATTGTGTGTTTTCCCAGTTCAGGGGTGAGCTCAGAATGACTAGAACGCTATTTTTAATATTAACAGCGCCGCCAGTTAGGACGATTCTCTTCTGAGCAGGAGTGATAAGAGAGCGGAGAGGTCAAGGTTCAAGAAGAATAGTCCAAAGTTTGGTTTATAGCGGCTACTGCTTTTGCTAGAGAAAAGACTGGCATTGGTAGACTTCGACTGGGGGAAGCATGCCGTACTTCGGTCAAGGCTCAGTCTCCTACTCCTTTTCTTAATGATGGTATTTAAGCGCTCACTATATGCCAGGCACTCTATTAAGCGCCGGGACGGATACAGGCCAGTTGAGTTGGACGCACTCCCTGTCCCGAGTGGGGCTCAGTCTCAATCCCCATTTTACAGACGAGGTAACTGAGGCCCAGAGAAGTGAAGTGACTTGCCCAAGGTCAGACAGCAGACAAGCGGTGGAGCCGGGATTAGAACCCATGACCTCGTGACTCCCAGGCCCGGGCTTCCTCCGCTGTGCCGTGCTTCTTCCGGGTTCCTGCTGACACTGGGTTGGGTGGTCCTCCCTTTAGCTCTCTGTGGCCACCACCCCCTTCAGGAATGCCAAGACCCTAGGGACTGTGGGACTTCAGAGTAACAGCATTACAACGGGAGAGGTTTTTGGGGGGTTTTTCTAAGGGTATTCATTAAATGCTAACTGTGTACCAGGCGTTCTACCAAGTGCTGAGGTAGATAGAAGATAATCAGGTTAGACACAGTCCCTGTCCCACGTGGTGCTCACAATCTCAATCCCCGTCTTACAGATGAGGAAACTCAGATACAGAGATTTGCCCCGGGTCACCCAGTAGGCCACTGGCAGAGCAAGAATTAGAACCTGGATCCTCCGACTCCCAGATCCGGCCTTTCTCCGCCAGATCGTGTTCGACACCTAGGAGCGGCAAGACTCGGGGCAATACCAGAGTTGTGTTGGCTACCCAAATACCAACATTATTATTACCTCTTGCCGACTTCCCTTGCGCCACTTCTCCGTGCTTCGGTTACCTCTTCCGTAAAATGGGGATTAAGACTGTGAGCCCCTTGCGGAACCGGGACTCTGTCGCACATGATTAGCTTGAATCTACCCCAGCCCTTAGAACGGCATTTGGTACACAATAAACATTTAACCAATACCTTTATTGGGCTTGGGAACTGCAAGAGAGGCTGGCTGAGCCCTCGCCCTATCTCCGGTCTCTCACCGACCCTCCTGCCTCTTCCCCCACCATCCGTTTCTCCCACTCCCCCGGCCATGGCTGTCCCCTCCACCCCCCACTTCGTCCCTAAAACTTGGAAGGGGCGCGAGGCTTTTATAGACCACCACAGGCGAGGCTGGGCTCATCAACATTTATACTTCTTTTGACTGTGTTTTTTCCACCTTTCACACATACTCATGGTTAGCCGATGCCATTACCTACCCGGAAGACGAATAACAGGCATTACAGAGATTAGAAACCTTTTTTTTTTAAAAAAAACAGACCGCCACAGTTATGTGTGGAAGCCGATTCTAAACAAATTAAATGCTTTATAGCCGGAATCATGAATGATAGGGTGAGATGCCTAATGGCGGTTTGCGTTTGGCTGGTGGGTATCTAGCCTAAAACGCTTTACTGGATGTGGGACCTCTCCGACCGCATTTTCATTCCTTCCTACCGGCTCTTCAATTTCAAAGAAACGGGACTCGTAGTTGCACCCTTAAATGCCATTTTATCCATGAGTGGAGGTTGATTCCTGTGCAGTGGAACGTGGCTTAGTGGAAGGAGCACGGGCTTGAGAGTCAGAGGTCGTGAGTTCGAGTCCCGGCTCTGGCACTAGTCAGCTCTGTGACTTTGGGCCGGTCACTTAACTTCTCTGTGCCCCAGTTACCACATCTGTAAAATGGGGATTAAGACTGAGGCCCTCGTGGGACAACTTGACTACCTTGTATCAACTCCCGTGCTTAGAACAGTGCTTGGCACATAGTAAATGTATAACAAATACCAAAAAACAAAACAAACAAACCAACCTAATCTGTGCATCTTTATATTTGGATAGCTGGATTTGGAAATTTTTAGATTTCATATTTTAAAATTGTTTCCACATTTAACGTATCCCTGCCTAATCTGTGCAACTCCCAGGGCTCTGTGAAGAGTTAGATGGGACTTCAGTAATCTCTTCCTCCTCCTTCACCAGCGTAGGACCAGAAAAGCAAGATAAATATGGTTTCCTTGGACATTTATGTAGAAGAAAATTGAAGTATTTGTCTGGCAACATATTTATGTAAACAAGATACTCTTTCCTGATTATCCTTATGTCTTCTAAATCGGACAAGAGACTCTCTTACAAATTCCCAGGGCATTTGGAAAATGGATGCCTTTTAATCTTATCCTTCCCCTAATGACTCATTTTTCTCCTGGAAAAGTATACGATTTCATTCTTTGGTTCCAGAGTTATGCGTAGAATTGGGTTCAAAGATTTTTCAAGGGCCAGTTGAGGTTGCCATATGTGATTTAGTCTTTATCGTAGATACCCCTGAAGTTCGAGGAGCGTGTGCATCTTTTTATCATATAAAGCTGGCAAATATTTAATAAAAAAAAAATCAGTTCTCAAAGGAGACTTCTGAGATAGCTAAGTAGAGATGAGTAGAAAGAAGGTAATATTTTCCCAGCAGCAATAACCGACGCGTGTTAACAGAATTATGCCTCTGGGGACCACAGATATAGTGTAATTGAAGTGCTCTACCAATTTAGAGCCTCTGTTCTTACTCTGTTTTGAACTCTGTAAAAGGCTTGTCTTAAATTCTCCGTCTGGCGATCACTTGTGGAAAAGATAAATTTCTGCTTGTGTTAAGGTGCCCTGGCGTTCTGACTTTGGTGGAATAGTACTCAGATGGGGAGTCTGCCACCATTGTCCACTTAACTTTTTTAGGGGGACATGGGTTTTTATCACAGAAACCAGCGTGGCTCAGTGTAAAGAGCCTGGGCTTCGGAGTCAGAGGTCATGAGTTCGACTCCCGGCTCTGCCACTCGTCAGCTGTGTGACTGTGGGCGAGTCACTTAACTTCTCGGTGCCTCAGTTACCTCATCTGTAAAATGGGGGTTAAGACTGTGAGCCCCACGTGGGACAACCCGATTCCCCTGTGTCTACCCCAGCGCTTAGAACAGTGCTCGGCACATAGTAAGCGCTTAACAAATGCCAACATTATTAGAAGACTGCTTTTTTTTTTTAAGTGGCTAACATCTCAGTCAGCGGGCTGGGGGCTAGAGAAAAGCAACAGTCCATATTACCCTTAGGTGGTTGGGAGGAGGCAGATGAGCCAGGGGGTAGATAGGAGGGGTGAGTAGGTCATGAGGGGCTACTGTTTAAGTTCGAGGGCCAGCTGGAACTGGGTCCTAGTGCTGAGCCGCGTCTGCTGTCGTCAGTGACGGTGACTGCCCACCTGGCCTGTGGTAGCCCATCGTGCTAAAGCCGCTGCTATTCACGTGGGAACAGTGGTTCTGGAAGAAAATGTGGCTCCGAGGGCGAACACCATCTCTTTCTCCACTCCTCTCGGCCCCATCCTGATTCAACTTGACCGGAATTCTGACCACGTAGATTGAGCTACTCTGCCAAGTACTCAGTGCAGTGCTCTGCACACAGTGAGTGCTCGATAAATGCCGCTGAATGAATTTTTCTACTTGGTCATATCCAAGTTGTGTCAAATGGGTCTTTCATTTTTTTTTTAAAGGTCCAATTTTATTGAATTTAACTGCCCTTTTTTTGTATTTATTAAGAGCTTGCAATGTGCCAAGCACTCTGCTAAGGGTGGGGGTAGATAGAAGCTAGTCAGGTTAGACAGAGTCCCTGTCCCCCACAGGGCTCACGGTCTTAATCCCCTTTTGACACACGAGGTAACTGAGACACAGAGAAGTGCAGCGACTTGCCCAAGGTTACACAGCAGGGAGGTGGCGGAGCCGGGTTTAGAACCCACGTCCTTCTGACTCCCAGGCCCTTTCGGTATCCACTTGGCCATGCTGCCATCTTTATCCAACCTCCTTTTGAGTCGCACGGATGTTTTTTCAGTTTTGTTTTTAAATTAGGACTGGAGTTCTAAGTGGAGGAGTTTCGGGGGGCTAGAGGCATCATTTGTTTTGTAAAGCAGAAAAGAGTCCCCAACACATGAAGCTTAGCTCGTGTACAGTCGATATCGTTCTCCGCAGCTTGTGGCCCCACAGATAGAGAAGAAAGATTTTAAGTACTTATTTTTTTTTAGTTCAGGGCTCTGCATTATCTGTATTCGGTCTCTCTTCCAGTACGGCTTGAAACGTAGATCAGAGAAGGTATTCAGAGGCAATTAGCCAGAAAGAATCAGCTGGCACACCGGCATTATTATTATTAACTACGACACTTGCTGAGCACTTACTATGTGCCAAGCACCGTTCTAAGTGCTGGAGTAGCGTTTGCTCCTTGCCGTTCTCGATTTCCTCTCTTTAAAGCTCTTGAATTCAGTCGGCTCTGAATTTTATTAATAAAAGCGAGGGTCGTGTTTTCTTTGGGATTCAAATGTCGGACACATGAGCCGCGCCTATATTTGGCTTCTTGAGGGTTACTGATCGCCATTGCCACCTGCTGTTAAGGCAACCCCCCTTTCTCACTCCCCACCCCACCCCAAAAGGAGTAGACTGTCCAAAGGAAAGGAGAGAAGCAGCAACAATCTCTTCCACCATCCCCACGATTACCACCTCTAGCCGTCAGCTTTCACATCGGGTGTATGTGTCTCGTGTCTCTGGGATCGTGACTTTTTAGTAGGTTTGAATAGTAGTAAGAGGATTCGTATTCCGGTGGGCTTAATGATAGGGGATCTCTCTGTCCGTGGATAACTTTATCGGGGAGATGGACTTTTGAGACCCCCTAGGGCTATTTGAGGCTCTCAGGTAAGAACTTTTCCCACCAAGGTTACTTGTGTCCACGAAGACTTGTGCATCCCATTGGTGGAATTAAGGACATTTTCTTTCTTGTTTTGTTCAGCTCCTTAGCATGTGTTTCTTCCTCAGTAAATCTGTAAGTTGGCATCTTTTCACTTGTGCAATTTTAAATGGAAAACAGAATTCTGCACTTGGATTCTCCTAAAAACATTTATATTTTAGCATTGAATTTTACCCGAAGACTTTTTTCTTATGAAAAATGGTTATAGGTCCTTTTATCTAGCCTATAAAATCACCGTAATTTCTTCTTAATTGATTTTAAACGGCAGAGCTAGGTGTTCGGTTACAAAATTGAACATCTTTTTTACGCCACCAACAATCCGCGTTGGGTTGAAATCTGTATTTCTGAATTCCAACATCAGCAGGCCTGGTTCCTTAATGTTAAGAAGAATGTTTAATTCTCTTCTACATTGGCTTTCCCTTCTAGAACTCGTGTATGTCCAACTGTCCAATTTCTGTGTAGCCTGATGGCTTTGCATGGGCCTTTGAACTCAAGTTGGTCTGGCCAAATTCTTCCTATTCCTATTCAAGAAGGCATTTGAAAATTTTGTCTAGGTGATCATTATGCTTTCACTTTCCTTTCTACTTTTTAGGTTTCATTAAGTATACATGTGATTGAATTTTGGATATATTCTCCACTGTTAAATCAGTGTTATTCATTCTGGAATGCAAAAAGTGTTCTGAATAATAGATGCGTTTTTTAAGCATCTATATATACATAGGTACATTTATGCATTTTTATAATCCTTCCAATGGGGAAAATGGACCGATATAGGTCCACAGAGACAGGATTACGTAAACTGAAAAAGTGGGGAGGGAGACTGTCTTTTATTCCTTTTCCCACAGAGTCTCTCCTTCCCCGATCCCCAGATACCGTAAGGACCTCTAGGAGCACTTTCGTGTGAGGGGTGAGAAGCAGTGTGGCGTAGTGGATAGAGCCCAGGAGGACCTGGGTTCTCATCCCACCTCCTCCTCCACTTGTCTTCTGTGTGACCTTGGGCAAGTCATTTAACCTTTCTGTGCCTCAGTTACCTCATCTGTAAAATGGGGATTAAGTCTGGGAGCCCCATGTGGAACATGGACTGCAACCAACCTGATTAACTGGTATCTATCCCAGTGCTTAGAGCATGTGGGTGGATGAAGGTGCGAAAGCCAATACGGTGGCAAAGTGGGATTAGTGGTCATGCCTTATGGTGATTTCTGCTCCCGGCCAGATCAACCAACCCCATTTATGAGTGGTATTTTTGAGCACTTACCGCGAGTGGAGCACGATTCGGAGCACCTGGGCGAGTACGATAGAGCGGGTAGATCTGTTCCCTGCCAACAAGGAGCTTGCCACCATTTTCCCAGAGTGGAAGAGGGAGATGTTCAGCGGGGATGAGTAGATTGGGCTGTAGGTCCAGGTATCGAAGAGGGAATGTACACTTTGGATTCCTCTGCAATAATCTGAATTGGAAATATCAAACTAAATGACAGCTTGAAAAAAGTGTTTGTCGTATTTCAGAAAGTGTGACCCAAGAAAGAAGACCTCCCAAACTTGCCTTTACGTCAAGAGGTGTTGGGGATAAAGGGTTATCCGGTCACAGTAAACCAAAGGCCGCAGGTACAGTTTGATGGAGTGAAATCTTTGGTTGCCGGACAGGGAATTCCGATGAGTCGAATGGAGGAAGCCGGGAATGAGTTAATCTTTTATAAGCTCTTCGTGGCCTTTTCGTGCAGACTTTCTAGTAATAACCAAGTTGAATAGGATTCTTTGTTGCTCACTGCCGGTTTCTCTTAGGCCCCGGGGTGCTGGTTCACGGTAATTTCCGAGGCCGATACCTAAACGGGGAACCGAGTGTCCCGTGTGAGCTCCCAAGGGAGAAAGAGCCTCTTTCCCTGCCTCCCGCTCAACTCCCAGCGTGCTGTAATTCACCTTCTGTTGTGAGGGAGGGAAGAGAGAGACAGTGAGAGAAGGAGAGAGAGCCCCTTCCCTCGTTCCCTACCGGATGCAGGCTTGGCGGTGACTGTAGACCGGGGTTCTAATCCCAGCTCCATCACTTTAGTGCTGTGTGACCTTGGGCAAGTCACTTTACCGTGGCCTCAGTTTCCTTATCTGTAAAATGGGGATTAAATCCTACCCCGTCCTACTCAGACCATCAGCCCCATGTGGGATAGGGACTGGGTCCATATTGATAACCTTGTATCTACCCCAGTACTTAGAATGGTGCTCGGCACTTAGTAAGCACTTAAAAAAGACCTTAATTATTCATTATTATCATTTGTAGTAAGACTGGTAATATTTATTCAGCACCAGTCTTCACCAAAATATTGTTATCTGCTGGTTGTCCAATCTTAAAATAGGAAGGTGAATTGTGCTATTCCCAGTGCACCCATCTCCACCTTACAGGAACCATCCTTTACCTAAATTTGAGCAGCCCGGAGCACTCGCTGGCTAATTTAGCAGAAAGAGCAGCTACTGGCTGGATTCCAGAGATGGGATGGCTCCCTTGACTGTCCGCGGAAATTCCTGGCAAGCTGCTAAGCCAGGAATTTGAGACCTTCCCCTAAAAGGGCTGCAAATTCCCAAACAGATCGTGAATATTAATTCACCTAATAGCCATACGTCTTTTAGAATAATAATAATTGTGGTATTTATTGAGTGCTTCCTTCCGGCCAGGTCCTGTATTAAGCGCTGGGGTAGACACAATACCAGTCTAACAATGTAAGATAGTTTACATCCATCGTAGGGGTAGGTAACTGCCACACAACACAATATCTGGATCTAAGACTGCGAAAAGGTGGCTTTGACCATCAAAGTTATGTGGAAGAAATAATTTTTGAGTGGTGCTTTTCGAAGTAGTACTGACTGGATTTTTCTTTCGATTTTTCTCTCGAATTGACACAATGGCTGAAGACTCTTTTTGGCATTACCAAAATGGTAACCGAGCTTTTGAACTGAAATCAGGAAAACAGATGTTGTGTTTGTGTAAATCTATTAGTTGTGTCCATGGTTGTTTTCCGTGTTTGCATGTGGTGGTGGTGGTTGTTTTATCTTTGTCAACAATCTGCTGGATTTCAAAACAAGTTCCTCTCCTGTTCCCCAGGATCTACCTCAGACCCTGGAAGCAGAAGCAGATCTGAATTATTTTACAACTTAAATGGATCTTCGGTTGATTCCCAACCACAGACCAAGCCCAAAAGTACATGGTATATCGATGAAGGTAATGTCTCTCTATTCATGCCGTCATTAGAGCCCTGAACCTCTACCGATGGCATATGACTCAGGCAAAACCGGTTTGTTCGGAAGCCACCCAACTGTCATTTACCCTAAATTTATAAGTGAAATGACATTTCTCAAATGTTCACTGGAATGATGGGTAAATGAGATATGACTGCGTTTCCAAAGGAAGGGAACCTTTGGAAAGTTCTAACCTCAGCTCACGTGCAAACCTTTTAAGATTTGTCAGGTCGAGTTTCTTCTCCTGAAAGAGACGATTTGTAGTCCAAATTAGGAGCTTGTGGACCTT
Source organism: Ornithorhynchus anatinus (assembly GCF_004115215.2). Taxonomy (NCBI): domain Eukaryota; kingdom Metazoa; phylum Chordata; class Mammalia; order Monotremata; family Ornithorhynchidae; genus Ornithorhynchus; species Ornithorhynchus anatinus. The sequence continues at coordinate 7,768,373 of NC_041738.1, read as the reverse complement.
GCGATATGTTTATAAATAGTATTTTAGTACTTTTAGTTCACCTAGTTCTAGCAACCTTTATATAGCACTACAGCGATTAATCATGATTTATTTACAACTTAGTCCACAAGCCATTTATTTAACACCATCAGTAGGTGACAGATCGTAACTGTCATTTTTCAATTTCTCTTTTGAAGGATGTAATGATATTTTTTTCCAGACCACATGGTTTAAAAAAGCCATAAACTCATAGGTTCTAGAAGCGGAGAAACAGAAATTCTGCTTCATCTTGGTGCTAAAGTTTCCAGAATATTTTCTTCCTGTTTCTGAGATGAACAGTTTTTACTTCTTGGTAGAATACTCTGGAATTTCCCAGGTAGATCCTATTGGTGCATGTCAATATAGGGTCCTAATTTCATGAAATGACGAACTGCGCCTAAAAGAACGAAATGGACAGGGTCATTCCTGGCTTTACTCAGCCAGTGCGTGACTTGGGCAATTCACTGAACTTCTCTGTGCCTCTCTTTACTCATTCGTAAAATGGGGGATTCAATGCTGTTCTCCACCCAGTTCAGACTGTGAGCTCCAAGTAAGACAGGGACTGTCTCCCATCTGATTAACTTGTATCAAGAACAGTGCTGGATGCATAGTAAGCCCTTAAATGCCATTATTATTATTGTTATTATTAGAGTACTTGCTCTTTGCAGACCAGTGAACTAAGCGCTGGGGTAGATAGAAGATAATCGGGTCAGATACGGTCCCTGGCCCACATGGCGCTCGCAGCCGGAACTGGGTGGAGAACAGGTATCAAATCCCCATTTTACAAATGAGGAAACAGGCACAGATAAATTAAGTGATTTGCCCAAGGTCACGCAGTAGGGATGGGGCTTGGAACCCAGGTCCTGGGTCTCCCAGGTCTATGTGCTTTGCACTTGGTGCTGCTGCTTATTTTGAAGGGGCAGCTGAGATATTTTAATGCTTTTTGTCATTAAAACTCTCTCTCTCTCCCCCCCGCCCTGTCTCCCACAGTTGCCGAAGACCCCGCAAAATCCCTTACAGAAACATCTCTTGACTTTGGGCAGTGCTCGCCACCTCTGCAACCTACTCCCACCAACTCCCTAACCAATGAGAACAGATTTCACTCTTTACCATTCAGCTTAACCAAGATGCCCAGCACGAATGGGAGCATTGGACACAATCCCCTCTCTCTGTCCGTCCAGTCGGTAATCGGGGAGCTAAACACCACGCCCATCCAAGAGAGCCCCTCCATGGCCGTGGCCTCCAGCAACGTCCACGGTCTCGAAGTCGGCTCGCTGGCCGAAGTGAAAGAGAACCCTCCGTTCTTCGGTGTGATCCGCTGGATCGGGCAGCCACCGGGATTAAATGAAGTATTAGCTGGATTAGAACTGGTATGAATTTCGCCCCGGCTTATGTAGTATTCTTTCGCCTTCCGTTTTGGATGGGGAGCCTCAGTTGTCAAGAAGATGCTGGGGGTACAGTGTGCAGATGAGGTAGTCAACAGTGCTGACCAGAAAACAGACTTTTATCCGAGATTCTGTAATTCGCCATATGAGCATTAGGGCTCCTTTTTGGTAGCCTTCATCCTGAAATCTATTCCCGTTGTTTTTTTAGTCCGATCGATCAGTGGGATTTATTGAGCACCTCCTGTAGGCAGAGCATTGGGAGAGTACATTTAGCTGACATTCTAGTGGGGCAGATAAGACACTTAAAATCATTTACAGATAGGAAGAGGGAACACCGTGAATGTCGATCGTGTGCTTGAGTCAGTTCATATGTAGGTGTTTGGTTCGAAAATTGTGATTAGTGCAGTGGTCATGCACATAGTAAGTGCTCAATAAATATGGTTAAATAGCTGGTACAGGAGTATCGAGGGGAATGGATCCAGGGAAGAAGAGATTTAGTCAAGGAAAGGTCGGATTCATACCCATTTTATGAATCTTGGGCGATGAGATAGAGATCCCGCTGGAAAAGGAAGGAGTAGAAGGGCTCCTCTTCGTGATGAGCCCCAGGGTTTAGCACACTGGGTTAGAAAGGAATTGTGTCTGTTACCTTTCCTGTGACTCAGAGAACAGACGAAAAAGGGAGAGATGGTCTCATTTTGGCCAGCTGTCTTACCTACTTTATAAATGATACTTTGTACGTTTATGGGCGGAAGAGTAAACCCAGAATGTACGTAAATGCGGGATGCTTTAAATGCCCATATATCATCATTTAGCCATCGGTTTAGTAAACTTGGTTCGGTATCCTTTGTTTAGAAGGACCTAAATAGCTTCTAATGTAGAATCTAATTACAATTGCTAAAATAGTAGAAATGACTTATTTCAACCCTCCTCTGTCCTTTTTCCCTTTGATAACATGTATTATAAGCTCGTTTCGAGGCGGTCCTTGTACGTTTCCCCCCTGATAACATGTATCACAAACTGGTTTTGGGGTGGTTCTTGTTAGCGAATCATGTTGATGTTAATTTTCTCCTCGGAGAAATGGATATCCAACTTCCTGGTTTGGAGTAGAAAGGGAGGTGAAATAGAGTAAAGCACGGGAAGTTTCATGTCATTGTTTGGACAGGAGGATAGTGAGTCTGTAAATATTATGTTTAACATAAAGCCCTAAGCCTAAACAGATCAGTCATTTCTTAAAGGAGTTCCTTCTAGGCCAACATGCAGCTCGTAGCTGAGCGGAAAAGCCTTGAAACTTCCATTTTCACGGCTGTCGGCCCAGCGAATCGAGCGATCGGTGATATTTACTGAGGGCTTGCTGGGCGCGGGGCGCTGTACTGAGCGCTTGGGAGGGCTCTGGAACTGAGTTGGTCGACACGTAACAGCCAGTCCAACCCAAGCGACTGATCCGGGGCCCAGGTTCTGTAAGTAGTAGTTGTGAGAGAGACATGTAATGGATTCTACCTCCAGGCATTCCTTTTGTAGGAGGACGAATGTGCGGGTTGCACGGACGGAACGTTTAGGGGCACTCGATATTTCACTTGTGCCCTGAAGAAGGCGCTATTTGTTAAACTCAAGAGCTGCAGACCCGATTCCAGGTTCGCATCGCTACAGCCGGTTTCCAACCAGATCGAGCGCTGCAACTCGTTAGGTATCGGCCTCCTTTTCATTTTTCCCTTTGCTTTACTTACTTCTTTTCCCTGTCTTCACCCTTCACCCACTTGCAACCCTGCCGGTTTGCGGGCTCGAGTCTTCGGACAAGAAATCCCTCGGACAAGAAGGTTTTAGCCCAAGGGTTTGGACTCTGTTCAATGGCTCGTCATCGGGTTTGAACAGAATTACTGCAGTTTTACCTCAAGCGAGGTTGTGGTTCCTTCCGGTATGAATTAGGAAAGGGTGGGCTGAAAATCTTAGGATTTTCGTAAGATACGAATCATCGCCCCAGGTCACCGACTCGATCCGCTCTGCTTTTGTAAGTTTAAAGACCCGTCTGGAGTTGAAGATTGTTCTTTCTTTGACGTTTACTACGCTTGACAGGTACATGATTTTAGTACAGAGAATCTTCTGGAAGCCATCTCAGCATTGTAGTATACGGTACCCCTCTCCCCTCAAAAATAAATGCTTCCGTGTCCACGTGCAATTCCTCCCAGAAATCTGGCAGAGCAGGGAACTGAAGCTAAATCTACCCCCAAAAGTGAAGTCCCCTTCCAAGCATTTATGCAGATACATTTAGAGTTGGATTTTTTTTTTCCATTTTGGCTAAACAGACGCATTTGAAAATGTTTAGACCCTCTCAGAGGTACAACTGTCTTGGCACCTCTTTTCATCCGGCAGCCACTGGGGCCCTTGAGGGGTCCTGACTAGAAAGCAGATTGCAGTGGACGAGGGAGAAATGTGTAAGCTGAATCTCGCCCGTGGAGATGTTTGCCAAAATGGTTAGTTGGTTTCAGAAGTGGAAAGCACACCCTAGGGACTGAGGAAGCTTCAGCAGAGTTAGCAGGAGAGCAAACACCTAGGATGGGCAAAGATAAATGGAGATTCGTTAAAGAATTCCACTGCCCAACGAAACCCCTTTCGTAGTTGTCTCTGGGATCACCCCTACTGAATAGTAATAGCGTTTGGTAAGCGCTTCCTGCGTGCCGAGCACTGGGAGAGAATACGCAGGTATCGAGGTGTACGTACCTTACCCCTCCTGCTTCCTGCATCCTAAACGGACTCAAGTCCTATAATCAGTAGCTCTGGGACCTTGTTAGGTAGAAAAACGGGCTGGTGGTCTTAACTACGTTAATTATCCTGCCCCCTCCTCCACAAAGAAAAAACGGACAAACCAACTCTTTTCAGTGCAAAACTGAAACCGCCATTTCTGCTTTGGAAACATTTGAAAAATGACACTCATTTTGATGGTCCAAATAAAAGAGTTTGCTGAAACACGGATATGGGACAAACATTTGCCCAGTGCTCGGCACATAGTAAGAGCTTAACAAATAGCATCATTATTATTTGTCAGTAGAGTAATGACCCTAAGGTTTGAGGATAACTGTATTTTAACTTGTAAAACTTGAAAAAAAATGATACTGTAGGTTTCGTAGCCTTAGCTAAAATCACGAAAATGAAAATCTTGGTATTAGCCTTAGAAATATAATTTCCAGTACTAAACGGTAACGCGATAAAATATAAAAGATGCCATTTTTAAAAAGGGGTTAGAAATGGGAGTAGAAGAAAATCTTCCAAGTGTTTTTAACATTTTTTTGCGTGTGTGTAATATGATTTTCAGCTTTTGGGGGTTACTTGAGTGAAGTGGTGGAAGAGAATACCCCTCCGAAAATGGAGAAAGAGGGGTTAGAGGTCATGATTGGCAAGAAGAAAGGTATCCAGGGTCATTACAACTCCTGTTACTTGGACTCCACCTTATTCTGGTAAGTTTAAGATGATGGCATCAGAGAGGAGGATGGAAGGCTGAAGTCAGAGGGAGAGCAGCTAATGGAGAGAAATCACTTCCGTGCTTGCTCAAAGATGTTATTTTCCTTGTGCGTTTGTAAAACACTGTGGCCTGAAGCCCCCTACTGGATAACGACTGTTTTGGGAAGGAGGGGTGGACTCAAACTTTCCATTCCAAAGACGAGAGCCCTGTGACTTTTGCGTATGCATCGTATTGAACACGATGGTTTGAACAGTTCTTTATTTGTAGGTGATTTCTTCACCTAATTTTGATTGGTTCTTTGTTATGAACTAGAGGAATGAAAATGGAACCAGATATACCTTGTAAATTAGGCTTCAACCGAGAAAAGTGATTCTCAAACTTACGGCTTTGGATCTATTATTTTGTTGACCCTTTTGGGAAAGTTTTTCCCGGTTTCTCCTCCTCGTGACCCAAAGGCGGCGATATACTTTTTTTTTTAACCTTTTTGCCCTATCAGGTTCAAGCTTTCACCTGATTCAACTAGTTCTTCTTCTGATACCTTCCTACCATTTCCTCACTCTCCAGTCGAACAGACTTGTTAAGGATTCCTTGTTGGTTCCTTGGAAGATCTGTCGGGGTTTTAGGGTCCCATGAAACAAGAGAAAAACTGAGATTGGACCCACAGCCCGAGGATTGGGACTGTGAGCTTTCCGACCCTTACACCTGGGGAGCAGTGGACTGACACACTCCTTCTTCCTCTCTGTATCCCTTGCTTCATCCATGCCCTTGGTGCATTACCCAGATGACAGGCTGAACGTAAAACACGTAAAAAAATCTTACTCGGCAGCAAAAGGGCCCTAGACAGATCAAGCTGGGTAGAGAAGCAGTGTGGCCTGGTGGATAGAGAACGGGCGTGGGAGTCAGAGGGACCTCCTGGGTTTTAGTCTCGGCTCCACACTTGTCCGCTGAGTGACCTTGGACGTGTCACTTCACTTCTCTGGGCCTCAGTTGCTTCATCTGTAAAACGGTGATTAAGACTGCGAGCCCCATGTGAGACAGGGACTGGGTCCAACCTGCTTACCTTGTATCTACCCCAGCACTTAGAACAGTGCCTGGAAAATAATAATAATAATTATGGTATTGTTAAGTGCTTAAATATGTGCCAGGCACTGTATTAAGCACTGGGGTGGATACAAGCAGATCGGGTTGGACACAGTCCCTGTCCCACGTGGGGCTCACAGTCTCAATCCCCATTTTCCAGATGAGGTAACTGAGGCCCAGAGAAGTTAAGTAACTTGCCCAAAGTCACACAGCTGACAAGTGGCAGTCGGGATTCGAACCCATGACCGCCGACTCCCAAGCCCGGGCTTTTTCCAGTGAGCCACACTGCTTCTCTTAAATAGCAAATGCTTAAGAAATGCCAAATAATAATATTAATAAAATTCTGCCCCCGTCCCACCAGCTAGATATAGATTGGAGTCAGAGGGCACCTCTACTGTGTCTTCTCTTTCTCCGCTTTGACTCCCGTATTTGAATTTGGCTTCCCATTTTGTTATATCTTCAAGGAGAGAATCGTAGCCATTTTTTGTCCTTTGTTTTTCAGCTTATTTTCTTTCAGCTCTGTTTTGGACACCGTCTTACTTAGACCTAAAGAAAAGAATGATGTGGAATATTATAGCGAAACACAAGAACTGCTGAGGACAGAAATTGTAAACCCCCTCAGAATGTAAGTTGAAACAACCGTCCATCAATCAGTGTGTTCACTGAACACCACTGAGGGTAAAATACCACCCTGTGCTTGGACGAATACCGCAGAAGCACGACCCAGTTCCCTGCCCTCAAAGAGTTTACAGTTCAGTCTGAAATGTAATCCGATCGCAGTTCTTTGGGTGTCATCCAACTGCGTAGTCTATTATAAGGAGGAAAATTGTTCAATTATTTGAGTTGCCTTGTTCCATTGTGCCATGAAATGAGCAGACTGCAATTCTCTAGTCCTTCTAGCGTAGCTGCTCTTTTTGGTATTACTTTTAAAACCGTTTATGTAAATCCAGCAAAATGACAAGCACTTGTGATGCCATTTAATGATTTAAACAGTCTCTGTGGAATCCTTTGCAGTTCAGTAATGACACCGGATTAATGAAATTACTGCAGAAGTGCTTAGGACTCCCAAATTGTCTGTCGGCATACGATGTATGTTTCACCATTCGAAATGGTGTCAGCGAGAAGCAGACATGTCAAATTGACACATCCTAATTCCTTAAATTTAATTTAATTTAAAGTAAAGAGGCATGGGGAAAATGGTTGTTTATTTAGTAGCTACCTGTGAATTCCTATATGAGAAACAGATGAGGTTTGTTTTATTACAAGTTTCTTGCTAAAAAAGAACATATTTATATCCCTTTAAAAGAAAAACTTTTCCATTTCCTTGAGCAGGAAATATAAACATGTCTCTCTTTGGCTGGAGGAAACCATTTGAACTGGCACAAGCACAAGTGGCAGGACACACCTAGAGAAAGCTTTCGACAAGTGGGGTAGGGGAGGCGGGAGCACATCCCAGCCTATCTGTTAAACCTCCCAAAGTGGAATTTGGGCATCTCTGTAGTTTCGAAAATCACTGGGACTGGCGAGTGGAACTCAAGCTCTCAAGGGACCCTCCCTTGCAAACTTTTCTCCTGGAAAAGCCAGACGAATGTGTCCAACCTGGTGGATATTTTTCTCGTTTGTGAAGGTTTTTCCAACTATTCTGTTTGAGTCAAAGGTACCGATGAAGAGTGGTCATCAGAATGTTGCGATACCTTGAATCAAAAGAATACCTGTAACGTGTAACATGGTTATGTTGAAAAAACAAACCAGTCCTCCGAATCAAACCTCATATGAGCTACGAAAAATGGCCTTGGTTTTCAAAAATCTTTAGGGGAATGGTGATTTCAGAGGTGGCATTTTTTAAATCTATTGGTTGGGGTTTTTTTTTCGTACAGTCGATCTGTTCCTGCACAACCTTGCTTGCTTAGGTGATCATGATAAGCTTAGCGATATTGGTCACTTATAAGGTAATCGGGCATGACTCTGAATTTGTCTTCCAGTATTTTCTCGTCAGGCATATCCAGAACTATTGCTGTGGCTCTAGATTAACACGGTTCAGTTTTGCCTGTGGAATATGGGTGTATAACCACGTGACAGAATGCAGTTTTATTTATTTTCAAGAAATATATCTTGGTGACTTAATAAGGACAATCACCCCAGCTAAATGGGATTCATTCGTTCCCCATTTCCATAAGCCAAACTAAAAAAAAAAAAAAGCCTCTTTCTTTCATCGTGTAACCTCAATATAGTTAAGATTTTAATATTGTAAATAAGAAATAATGCTGGTTCTGGAATTTTTCGAAGTACCACTTCTCCCCCCGCCTTCCCTCCCGGAAAGAAAGCACGTAATGTAACTTGGAGTAATTCAGTGATCTCATAAAAAGAGTAATTTATAACTATGGTGAAGTTGTGGGGGAAAAGCCTATAATTTGGGGGGAGGGTATCTGAAGGTAAATGTTATTTTGAAATAACATACAGATTTCTTCTAATATAGATATGGATATGTGTGTGCCACAAAAATAATGAAACTGAGAAAAATACTTGAGAAAGTTGAAGCTGCGTCTGGATTTACCTCTGAGGAAAAAGGTGACAGATTATTTATTCTCATAAGTGTTAGTAAAATGTTTGGCAGTTAAAATGTAATAAATGTACCTTAAATTAATCAGCAATCAGAACTTGTAATAACGTACTACTTAAACGATTCATTGTTTTTATACTAGATTAGTGTTCTTCTGTATCGTTTTTTAGCCATCACTATTTCTACCCTAAGGAAAATTGGTGAGATTTATTCCTAAAATGAAGCAACATCTATTTGCTATAAAAATGCACTCAGTACAAAACTCTTCAAAGAAAACATTTTTAATAGTAAGATTTTTTGTTGGTTGAATCGTATGACTAATGACCTACCTAATATGTGAATATCTTTTTCACGTAGATCCGGAAGAATTCTTAAATATCTTGTTTCATCATATCCTAAGGGTAGAGCCATTGTTAAAAATAAGGTAAAATTACAGTTTTTCTTAATGATGTAAAAACATATATTCAAAATGTATACATTTCTATTTTTTAGCAAATTCAGTAGCAGTTACTATACACGTACTGTTTGCAGAGCACTTATTAAGCAATTGTAGATTATAAATCCATACCGAACTAAAAGACACAGTCTTTGACTTCAAGGAGCTTACAAGTATTTAATTGCCAACATCCCAATGGAAATTATTTTAAAATTTACGTTATCTCACAATTGCTTATTATGACCCTCAACAGTATAAGCTAAATTGGTTTCAGTTCGTAGCTTCTCTAGACAAATGACCCCAAAATATGAAGTTCTGTGTTATTTTCTACCTAGAAACAGAGATTATTGCAGAACATTATCTTATTAAATTATATTCACATTTTCATGGAGCAAGTTAATGGACCTTTTAGAATCTTATTATAAATCCATTTCTCCCAAAAACGTTCTTTTTCATCCCTCACTAACTTAAAGTATTAATTTTGTAGCTTTTAAATTGGCTCAATTTCTATCATTTTACGACAAGTATCAGCTATTTGATGTTAATTTTTTTCCTGGAGAAAAGCAAGTGAAGTTAGATTGTGTTAACTTCATTAGAAATTTGATTTTAAATAAAGCTCCATAAATCTGTGCATGGCAAACCACTTAGTTCAGTTCAGTGAAAGTTCTGAAACTTTTCATACCACTAAATTTTCAGACTATTTATTGATGTTACCCTGTGATAATGCAGACCAGTGATTCCCGGCACAATTGCTTTTACCTTTAGTTTAAACAAGACACATTTGGGGAAAAAAAACCCACCCACAAACCCTTGTGTTAATGATCCGAAATTCGTCCATCTAAGGGATTCTGTAATTTTGTTTTTTTCCACCAGATCCTTTATCTTGCATTTTTTTTCTTTTGGAAATGACACTGTTATGTAAGCACAATGTCTTACGGCTATCAGCCCTATTTCATTATTCTTGTCTCTCTTGTAACCTAACATTTTAACTTGAAAATGAGCATTTTATTTCCAAATTTTAACTGTGACCTGAGCAAATTTGGCCCCAATAGGCCTCTCTCAAACTGTTCCTTGGGCTGTCTGCAAAAGTTAAATTAAAGAAGAATGCCGATGAGGTCTGGACGGTTTTTATAGTATTTTTGGCTTCATAGTTACTTTCTGAGCGGCCCCAGGTTGTGATATAGCCATTCAGAAAGTCGCGTTTTTCACGAGTTTTAAAAAAGATTGTTCTATGCCCTTTAGGTCAGCTGGCCAGAAGGTACAAGATTGTTACTTCTATCAGATTTTTATGGAAAAAAATGAGAAAGTTGGAGTCCCTACCATCCAACAGTTATTAGAATGGTCTTTCATCAACAGTAGCTTGAAATTTGCCGAGGTTAGTGCCCGCCGTTCATTGTGTTGTATTTGTAAATGTTTCTGGCTTCCAAGCAGTGGAATTTAGGTCTCTCTGCAGACTTTTCAAGGGGATGAATATGTTTCGATGTCATCTGTAGACTGGGAATAATGTAACCATAGGAAATGTTCTTTCTTTAGTTTGATGAACAGATATGAAGAATGGAAAATGCCTTCCTGTTAAGACTGGGAGCTATAGATCTATATGCCAAAGGGAAAACACAGAATTAAACGAAAATTCTCAAATAATTTAGAGTACTTGAAACCAAAGGGCATTTTACGTTCTGTTAAGTAGAACCAGGGTCTCTCAATGCAAAGCTTATTCTGAGCATTTTATTCAAGAACCTTATCTAAACAAACCAGGAGGCAGTTTTACTGGGTTTTGTTTTTTTGTTTTTTGGGGTTTTTTTGTTTTTTTTTAGTTAAGAAGGACAACTAAACTGCCGCAAAATCCTCTTAAGTTCCTTTGGTTGAAGAGAAAATGAAATAATGATTTCTTTCTCTGAAAAAACTGCTGACTCCACGACTCTAATCGCCATAGATGCTTGTGGTTGATTTTTTACTGCATTCATTTTTGAAAGAATGTTTAGTTAAGCATTAACAGCCAGTGCCCTTATTTGTTAAAAATTAGATGTAGTGTTCTCAGGGGATGGCAATTTTTGTGCTGTAGATTTCCAAAGAGCCCACCGTTTCGTGGGAGTTTATATCTCATAATGAGCAAAATAGGATGTCTGTGGAAAACGACCCTTTTAGACTTTCTGCCTCCTAATTTCAGTTAGAAGATGGTCTAGCTGCCTAACTGTGGGTATCTGTCCGTCTGTGCAGAAAAACCCAGGTCCGCCCAGCTCCTTTGGTAATTTAAATATTTGTGGCTAGACAGGAAAGCATCTCAAAATTACAGGTTTAACTGGGAAGATGTTGGGTAGACGCTTGGATTATTAAGTTTTCACTTGCCTGCTGGTGACACTGGATGTCTTGAGAAAGTTCGTTTCTGGCCCTCGTCTCTAATGGAAATCTCAATCGGGTTTTTTGTTGTGTTTTTTAAGGCACCATCTTGTCTGATCATTCAGATGCCTCGATTTGGAAAAGACTTCAAACTGTTCAAGAAAATCTTTCCTTCTCTGGAATTAAATATAACAGATTTACTTGAAGACAGTAAGTGTGAAAAGTCTAGAGTTGGCTTCCCGTGGCTTTAGGACAGTGCTTGGCACATAGTAAGGGCTTAACAGATGCCATTATTATTATTATTATTGTTGTTGTTATTAACCGGGGAACCAGTCTGCCTAATCCGAAAGTAACGAGCACACAAACACTGGTCTATCAAAGGTAATTTTTTCCCCTTTCTAATGAAACAGAGGTATTAATCTTTTTTTGTCATTTAACAACAATGTAGCTCCCAGGCAGTGTCGTATATGTGGAGGGCTTGCCATGTATGAATGCAGAGAATGCTATGACGATCCTGATATCTCCGCTGGAAAAATCAAGCAGTTTTGTAAAACCTGCAACACACAGGTAAGTTGGGTTTAACCCACTCTCTTGGAGAGTAAGTTGTCCACATTATCCTAGAAGTAAATACTACTGACATTTGTGTATGTCTTTTACTCGTGAACTAGGGATAAGAATTGCTTCAATCAGAAACAGAGTTCAGGTTGTGAAAAATACAGACCTTCTGAATTTGTAGGGAAAGGATTAGAGGTACTTTAAGCCGACCACAGTAGTTTTTGATAAATACCGGGGACACCCACCAAAGCTTGCACACTTTCCCCTTTTCGTTTGGCAATGGTGAATGTTGGCAAGAGGGCCGAGACAGGATTTGGGTGAAAGTCGTAACCGACGAGGTGCTTGTATTCCAGGTCCCAACATGCCGTGGGCCCTAAACTATGTATTGAGACAAATTCAGCCCCGAGTACGGAAGTCCAAGCATTCAAAGGGAAGCAAGAGTGGTTGAGAGTTGGAGCAGTTTAGCCAGGCCAGTCCCAAATCAAGGATATTTTGTACATTTTTCTAAAATGTCCTAGACTGTCTACAGATATCTGGGATTTACTGTCCATTCCCAAGTGCTTAGTACAGTGCTCTGCACACAGTAAGCCCTCAATAAATATGATTGAATGAACGAGTGAATGGATGTTCCAGCCAAACCAAGACTTTTTTTAAGGCATTTATTAAGATCTTACTCTGTGCCAGGCACTGTTCTCAGCGCTGAGATTGATACAAGCTAATCAATTCGGGTGCAGTTCATGTCCCACCTGGGACTCACAGTCTTAATCCCCATTTTGCAGATGAGGTAACCGAGGCAGAGAGAAGTGAGGTGACTTGCCCAGGGTCGTCACACAGCCGACAAGTGGTGGAGCTGGGATTAGAACCCAGGTCCTTCGGACTCCCAGGTCCGGGCTCCATCCACTAGGCCATGCTGCTTCCCTACCTTGTTCTTCCCCAACCTCTTGAGGAAGACTGGCAGATGAGGCGTCGGCTTCAGAGGATCACTTAAAGCTTTTTAGTTCTTTGGAGTGAGGTAGAGATCAGTGAGAAAAAGACTGGATTCCCAACAACCCATGTACCAGAGCTCCCTGGGATAAGTAGTAAAGAGGGACACTCATCAGAGAGCCCGGAGGGCTTTGGGGTGTGGGCCGCTTCTGAAGCCCAAGAGAGCCCTTTTTGGGGACAGAATCAACCAATCGATGGCATTTATTGAACGCTTACTGTGTGCAGAGCCCTGTACAAAGTGCTTCGGAGAGTACAGTGTAACAGAGTGGCTGGACGCGTTCCCTGTCCACAACGAGCTGAGAGACACCCTCGTGAGGCGGGTGAATGCCGGGAGCATGTCTGCCACCTCTGTTCAGTTGTGCCCTCCCAAGCGCTGGTGCTCTGCACAGAGTAAGAGCTCAATAGAGAAGCAGCGTGGCTCAGTGGAAAGAGCCCGGGCTTGGGAGTCGGGGGTCATGGGTTCGAATCCCGGCTCTGCCCCTTGTCAGCTGTGCGGGCAAGGCGCTTAACTTCTCTGGGCCTCAGTTACCTCATCTGTAAAATGGGGATTAACTGTGAACCTCACGTGGGACAACCTGATGACCCTGTATCTCCCCCAGCGCTTAGAACAGTGCTCTGCACATAGTAAGCGCTTAACAAATACCAACATTATTATTAAATACCATTGAGTGATTGATCGCTCCCGACCACCCGGCAGTGTTGGAAAGGATGGAAAGGCCTCAATTCAAGAGCCCTTGTTAAGAAGAAGAAATGAAAAGGAGGCACTGCTTATTTAACCTCTTTTCTGGACCTGACTCCCTTTCAGGTTCACCTTCATCCCAAGAGGCAGACTCACAAATTCAACCCCGTGTCGCTTCCCAAAGACCTCCCCGACTGGGACTGGAGACACGGCTGCATCCCCTGCCAGAAGATGGAACTGTTTGCAGTTCTCTGCATAGAAACCAGTCACTACGTCGCTTTCGTCAAGTATGGGAGGGATGACTCTGCCTGGCTCTTCTTCGATAGCATGGCCGATCGGGATGGTATAAAATGCTCTTTTTTCTTTTCACTTAGGGACTCTTTCCCTTTTCAACTCGAAGTAGGGCCTACGGGAATGGTGACTTGGCCTAATATAAATGAATCGATGAAATTAATATAAATTAGGAAGCAGTGTGGCCTAGAGGAGAGATCTAGAAGTCGGTGGACCTGGGTTCTAGGCCCGGCTCCACCGCTTGTCTGCTGTGTGACCTTGGGCAAGTCGGTTAACTTCTCCGTTCCTCATTTTCCTCATCTGTAAAGTGGGGATTAAGACTGTGAGCCCCGTGTGGGACGTGGGCTGTGCCCAACCTGCTTAGCTTGTATCTATCCCAACGCATAGAACAGTGCCTGACACATAGTAAGCTCTTAAGAAATACTGTTGGGAAAAAAAAAAGGCCTGGTTGCAACTGACCTTTGGAGGATTATTGCTTTTGTTTTGGAAAGGGCACTACTTTGAGGAGCCGGTCATTGTGGGTTGGAAGATGAGGCATATTCCTCTACCTTAAAATAAGGCAGGGAACGTGTCTACTTGATCTCTGCAGTCTTCCAAGTGTTTAGTACAGTGCTCTGCACACCACACACAATAAATGCCACCGACTATCGTTCCACTAGCTAGGTTCCAGATCGAGGATCTGCCCATTGTCTCCTAAAATCCCTCAGTGAGTCCCACCATCCCCTCCCCACCCATTAAGAACCCAAAGAGCAGCCCCTAAACCGTCTTCAAAAGATCCCCAAGTTATATCCCGTCACAGAGCGTGCCCACGAGCCAAGTCTTTCTTCTCCCCCACCCCCGCCACTTAAACTTCATGCGTTGTTACGGCAATGCAGAAAAAATGTCCTGGAGACCTCGTAAAATTGTGGAAAAGTTGGGGAAGTTGGAGGTCTGTCAAGTGAGGGTATCAGTTAAGCTCAGCGGACTTTCTCGCTAGAGACGGTCCCAGAGATGTTTCGTAGTGTATGAACCCGTACGTGACCAGCAGAAACTCTTGTTTTTTCCCAGGTGGTCAGAATGGCTTCAACATTCCTCAGGTGACCCCGTGCCCAGAAGTAGGAGAATACCTGAAAATGTCCGTGGAAGAACTGCATTCCCTGGACTCCAGAAGAATCCAAGGATGTGCCCGGAGGCTGCTCTGTGACGCCTACATGTGCATGTATCAGAGTCCGACGATGAGTTTGTACAAGTGAACCGGGCCTTCTGGAAAGGGAGACGAAACTGTCTGCGAAATTTCTACCGTTGCATTTTAACTTGAGCTGGCAGTTCTGATCACATCCATTGCCGGCAATGGGTGTCTCGGTGGAGATAATTCAGCAGAAAAGGATTAGTGCATTTAAGAACACATGGCATTTGTGTAACTGAAATATTTAATAAGAAGCAATTTGCACTCCTGGAAGTATGTTGTGGTTTTTTTTTTTGGTTTTTTTTTTTTTTTTAAGAAGTCCAACTGAAGTTGTTCAAACCCGAAGCTTTAAGTTAAGTGCATTGCTCATAGGATACTTTTGAAAGGCGAGAGAGATGTTGTGACAATTTAAAACCTCCTTAGTCCATTGAGATTGTAACACATACACTAATGTCTTCAAACTCAGTGCGGACCAAGGATACTAAATCGTCATTTTCTTCCTTTGTAGCTACTGGTTGCCTCGGGAGTAATTTGGTTTCAATATGAGGCTGATTTTAATCCAGTTATCAGAGTTGATTTCTGCTGTATTCGTTTTGTTAACCCCTTCCTATCTAGCGCTGATTCTGCATGTCTGCAATCTGCTGAGGTTCCGTGTTTCTACAGTGGTAGTCAGATAAAACCTAAGCCCCCTCTTAAATCGTATTAATTTCTGTTCCGTCTGTTTTTCAGATGAGTGATTGATACTGTCAGAAAATGTCCTTTGTGGTGTAACTTTCCTGGGGGGTTGGGGCAGTGGTATTTGGCAAATGAACCTTTTCTTGCGTGTTGGTAGATATCAGCTAGCAGACCTATTTTTTTGTTTTTCCAGACTTTCTAAGCTCTTGTGGAACAGTGCACTTATGTACAAAAGGATCGGGATGACGAGGTGAACCACGAACTAGCCTTCGCGAGCTAGTCCACCGTGAATCTGTGCTTTATATGAAAATGCATTTGCGCTCAATCATTTGCGATGACTGAATTAGTCCAGAGACGTGTTTTGGGCTCTCGTTTTCCAGTGCTCTGGAAATATGGCAGAATGAAAAAGTTTCACATCCCAGTACAATAGCCAAGAAAATAAATTGGTACTCGCTTACCTGAGTGTAGCAATGTGTGGAACGGGTACTTCTGAATCAGATGTGTTCTCTTTATTTTTGTATCCAGTGAAATCATGGTGTCGACTGACTTCATACTGACTTCTGACTAAACTAATAAAAAATGGATGTTTTCTTAGCTAATATCCAATGTGTTTTCAGCAGTTGGATGGTCTAGGCTAGAAAGGTAATGAGTTTCACTGTTGTGGAATGTATATTCTCAAACTGAAGTTATTTGATGTTTCTCTGGGGTGAATTCCTAACCGGGCAGGAAGACCGGCACGGAGGCTTTATAGGCATTTTATTCAGCAAGGCCCCAAATTTCAAGCCTGTGGTTAATCTTGCGTTTCTTACAGACATTAAGCACTTTCACCCCCCACCGTATTGCATCCTTTCATTCCCGTAGACTTTTATTAGCCCTCAAAGCATTTCCAAGGTACAGAGAATACCACACTTTTCATGTCAGAGGTAGTTTTTCATCGTTTGAAATGGAAAAGTGGGTCTACATAGCACAGAGGTGGGATTGAAAATAATGCTGTGTTGCGTCTCCATAACACCTCCTTCTCCCAACAGTTTATTAATGGAGTGAACAAAGTGATTGCTCCGGAGGCGGGACTAGCGTCCCCTGCCTAACCGTGAACTGTCTGTCCTAGTTCCTTCAGAACACACCGATCACATCATTAACATTCGGCGATATTAGAGAATATAAAGAAAAATGTTGACCCTTCCTCCCGTAGGCAGCCTAGCTTCCCAAACCTGGATGGGGGCTGGGGACTTGTTTCCAGTGGATTTTGATGAGAGGTTCCCCGTAGCTGGGATCGTTTGATATGCGCACACTACCCCATGGACACTTGGACGGTGTTCACGCTCTTATGTTTTGTTTTCTGATCCAAGTTTCCTTCGGTCACAGTCTGGTTTTGATTTCTTACATTGGTAGTTTTTCCATTCTTTCTCACTTCTTCATTCCCTTCCACATCTTTTCTTTTTAATGCTTTTATTTCCAATATCTGTGGCATATGAATAGTTGCTCCTTTTACTCCTGTAAAAAAAGCTTTTACTCTCTTTATCAGCCTACAAGCAATTCAATATTAAAAAATCTGCTACAAGGTCACAGGAGACCTCGGTTGGCGTGCCACATATTTAAAAGCAAGACAATTAGAAACAGAATCCTCCTGCTTGTAACAGTCACAAATTATCTCAGAATCATTTAGCTAAAAGCTCAACGATTTAGCGTTTCTATTAGCAAAGAATACCCCCATCAGGCAAATGGACTTGTTTTTTTCTCTAATTTCAGTGGCGTGGGTACTCAGGAAATGCACATTTATTACCCACATTACTAGATCTCCATGAGAACGATGCCGTGTTGTTTTGTGTAGAGAAGAAATTTCAGGTCACTTCAGCCTTCCGCTGTGGGGTCCAAGGGGGATATTGAACAGCGAATGTCTCCGGAGGCCGGACGGTTTCTGTCAAACTGAAACCGGCTCCCTCCAAGCTTTAGTCGTCCGATCTATTTCTCACCCTTTGGATATTTTGGGAGGATTGGGTCCCTATGAAACGGAGAAATAGGCAGAAAAAAATCCACCGTAAAGCTGGAGCGTTCACAGTCAGCTGTTCGATGAGTGGAAATTCTAAGAACTTATGAGAGAACAGTCCTCTAAACATGAGGTAATAATTAACTCCTTTTATACATGGTAACATGAGGTGTTCTCTAGGGAGCAAAGACCTTGACAACACATCTACTCCATGGCATTAATGAAACTAATGTTTGAATTCCCCAAATGGGGTCAAAGAACCATAAAAGTGAAACCAATCTATTAAAGTAACTTATTCCTCGTGTATCTACAGCCGAGGACTTGAGAAAATGAAACTCCCTGCTGAGATCTGGCATGAAACTGCCTGTTTGGGGTAGAAAGGATCTATAGAGGAAAGGGGGTTTGGGGTTTTTTTTTTCCCTTATTGTCCCCAGAAAGTATGAAACACTGTCTGCAAGAAATGCCAAAATCGAATTTGGTTTTCTTTGTTGGTTAGGTTAAAAAGTCAGGAAGAAAGAGTTTAAGGGTTGCCCTTAATGGCCTTTTCAGGCAGTTCCTTAAACAGCATAGTCGCAGGACTTTAAAATACTGGGGTCGCCCGTGGCACCGAAACTGAAATCTGTCTATGACCTTCATTGTCCCAGAAGCCTCTACTGCTGGTGAAACTGGCCTGTGTAGATATTGGCCAGCGAATGCATGCTGCATCATCATATTCATGATGACCCGATCCAGAATTATAAAGCTTCACCGACATGATCCTGTGCTGTCATTTGCAGTATCCCAGTGAAAACTCGCAAACCGCAAACTAGGTCTTGAGGTCCTCCTACCCCCAACCCCGACACACCTAGGTCTGCTAGAACTGTGGTGGGGAGATGATCATCTCGCTAACCCCAACCCCTATTCTCCCTCTGATAGCCTCGTTGCTCCTTAGGTGGCGGGTTGAGTTCGCCAATCGGTCGATCGATCAACCCGCCACCATCTACTTGTTTACTCCCACGTGGGCCTCTTGCTGGTGACTCTAGGAAATGTCTTCCTAGGAGCCCTGGGAGGGCAGTAACAGTCCTGGCAAAACCATCCAGCCCCCAAACAAACCCCATGGTAGTAATAATATGGATAATAATAATTGTGGCATGTAAGTGTTTACTAGGAACCAAAAACCGTACTAAGTGCTGGCGTAGATACAAGATAATCATCCAATAGAATTTATTGAGCTCTTACTATGTGTGGAGCACTGTACTAAGCGCTTGGAATGGACAATTCGGCAACAGAGACCATCCCTGCCCATTGATGGGCTTAAAGTCTAAATGGGGGAGACAGACAAAAACAATAGCAATAAATAGAATCAAAGGGATGTACATCTCATTAAAACAAGATAATCAGGTTCCACAGGAGCTCATAGTCTAAGTAGGAAGGAGAACAGGTTTTGAATCCCCAATTTGCAGATGAGGGAGCCGAGGCCCAGAGAAATTAAGTGACTTGCCCGAGGTTACATAGCAGACAAATGGTGGACCTGGGGTTAGAACCCAGGTCCTCCGAGGCTCAGGCCACCGACAGACCCATGTAAAGATACAGAAGTGTCCTAGTGCAGAGCCCGAGGAGAGGACTTGCAAAATTCTACATCCCTCCCATATTTGTTTGTGGAGGTGTCTCTTTGCAAATAGTCCAGGCTGGTGTGCCCAGCCAGAAGAATCAGGTGCATTATCACTGATGTCAAGGTAATGAAACATTGTGTTCAGTTGAAGATGTTACTCTGCTATTACCCACGTGATTTACCTGATCGCCTCTGCAATCGAAATAGCTGGAGGAAAAACAGGACCAACTCTCTGGGTCTTTTTTTTTTTTCTATTTGAAATTCTAACCAAATTTGATTTCTTTTGGATCTGTGCCAACTGAATTGAGTATGTTATCAATAAATTAAGCGTTTCCGGTGTGCAGGGCACTGTACTAAGTGTTTGGGAAAGAACAGTAGAATAGAGTTGATAGACATGGTCCCTGACCACAAGAAGCTCTCAGTTTCCGAGAGGAGATAGGCATTAACATAAGTTTCAGAGGGGGGAAATGGTAGAGCATAAGGATACGTATCTAAGTGTTGTGGGGTTGAGACTAGTATCAACGTTCTTATGAGTCAGCTGAGGCTCTTATGTTTAGGTAGGAAGGCAGGAGTGGGAACTCTCAAAATCCCCATTTCAGTAATGTGCTAAGGAGGAACTTCCATCTGCAGTTGCTAATTTTGCTGGTTTGCCGTGGTTATTTCCTTTGCAGTGGGTGATTTTGAAGGCAGGACAACGCTGCTTCTGAAGGTCGGATTGTTGATTCCTAGAGAACGGAGATTTTTGTCTCCTACCTCTATTACTCGCCTAAATCCTTAGTACACTTCTAAATATGTACTATACTCCTGGTTATTATAAGCAGGGTAAGAAAGAACTGAGAGTGGAGGGGCTCTCCTTTCAGCAACTGCAGCTTCAGAAAAAGTCCTTCAACTTTTTAAAGATGTTCAAAAACTCCAATATTAGACTTGGGTCTCCCTGTTTTTCCTTCTTCTTTTATGGTACTTGATAGGTGCTTACTATGTACCAATCGCTGTTCTAAGCGTTAGGATAGATTCAAGATAATCAGGTTGGACAAAGTCCCTGTCCCAGCGTCTAAATAAGAGGGAGTAGGATTTAAACCCAGACTTACAGATGAGGAAACTGAAGCCCAAAGAAGTGAAGTGACTAGCCCAAGATCATACAGCAGATGAGTGGCGGAGCGAGGGTAAAAATGATGGTCTTTGTTAAGCACTTACTGTGTGCCAAGCACTGTTCTAAGTGCTGGATTAGAACCCAGATCATCTCATTCCCACGCCCATGCTCTTTCCACTGGGCGTAGCTGCTTCTCAGGTACTCTTTCCCCAAAACTATCAGCTTCCTCCAACCCCTATTGGGCTTATTGTGTATAATGAACCATTTTGGTGTAGTATAACTTTCTGGAAAAGAATCTTAATTTTGGGCCAGCGTACGTGGTGGATTTATTTTTACTCCATCGAAGGCTTCCAAACAGATTTGAATCAATCACTGTTCAACAGTTTTAATGAGGTGTGTTTGTTTGCTTTTTTTAATTCTCCGGTCAATCCATCAGTGGTGTTTATCGAACGCTTTACTGTGAGTAGAGTACTCTACTAAGCACTTGAGAAAGTACAGTGTGACAAAGTTGGCAGACGTGATCTCTGCCCACAAGCTCTAGAGGGGAAGACAGACCTTAAAATAAATTCCAGAGAGGGGGAATGGCAGTTTGTAAGATTATGGACGGAAGTACTCTGGCGATGAGGTGAATATTAAGTGCTTAAGGGATACAGGTCGAAGTGCAGTGGTGATGCAGAGAGGAGGGTGGATAGGGAAGATGAAGGCTTAGGGAAGGCCTCCTAGAGAAAATATGATTTTAGGAAGGCTTTGAGGTTGGGGCGAGTGGTGACCTGTAGGAAATGAAGGGAGGGAAGGGAATTCCAGGCCAAAAGAAATATGCGGGAAAAAGGGGTCAGAGAAGCAAGATGGCAACATCGTGGAAGAGAGAATAGGTTGGCTTTAGAGGAGTGCAGATTGGGTTGTAGTAGGAGATCAGGAGGGAGGGAGCCGATTGATTGCCTTAGAGTCGTTGGTAAGGAGTTGCCGTTCTATGTGGAGGTGAATGGGGACCGAGTGGAGTTTTTTGAGGAGTGGGGCAATCTGGACTGAGTGGGTTTTGTTTTTTGTTTTCTTTAGAAAAACGATCTGGGCAGTAGAGTCGAAGTATGGACTGGAGAGGGGAGAGAAAGGAGGCAGGGAGGTCAGTGAGAAGGCTAATGCAGTAATCAAGGAAGGATCAGATAATCCTTTATAGCTTGTGGAAGCAAGAGCCCAGCCTGCCCCCCCAGTTCTTTGTTTGCAGAAGGGATTCCTAGATTTTTGAAAACCTCAACTCCTCCCACCCCTGCAGATCCATAAATGAGTCCTCAATTATCCAGTTGCTCTAATTTAGCCTTAATTGTTAATTCTTTGAGAGATGTATGAAGTGCAGTTGGAAAAGAATGTACCATAGACTATTTCTGTATCATTAAACTTACATTTTTATGGTTCTTTCGGCCTTATTTTTTATGGGAAAGGAAGTCTCGGTATATTCTGGAGTGGGGAAATGGAAAATATGTCCCAAGGAACTTCACGATGAAATGTATTGGACAACTTGGATAGCTATCCTTCATTTTAAAATATTTTCTAGTGTCTGGCAAAAGTTGAATGTGAAGCGTTCAAGAATATGTGGATGATTATGTTTCTAGGAGTATTCCTTTATGTTTCCCCCAGCCTCATTAATGTTTTCCCCAGTTTTTCATGGGCAAGTAGGGCTCCGGTGAATGAATACAACCCTTCCACGTCCTTGGCCTCAAACTGGAAGCTAGATCTTGAGAAGCGGTGTAATTTAGTGGATAGAGAACGGGCCTGGGAATCAGGAGGACGTGGCATCTAATCCTGACTCTGCCACTTTTCTGCTGGGTTACCTCCTCTGTAAAACGGGGATTAAGACTGTGAGCAACATGTGGGACAGGGACTGTGTCCAACCTCCTTACCTCGTATCTACCCCAGCTCTTAGGACAGTGTCTGGCGCGTAATATGTGCTGAGCAAATACTATGAAACAAAACGAAACAAAAAAACCCCAAATCCTGTGAAGCCCATGTGGAGGAGGAACTATGTCTAATCTGATTAATTTGCATCTACCCCAGCATTTAGTCCAGTGCCTGGCACATAGTAAGTGCATAACACATAGCATTTTTTTAAAAGGCAAAATAGCATTCTGTCCTGTTGGTTATCTGAGAATCTGTTCCTTAAGGAGAACATTTTTCGTTACGTTCCAGAATGATGGGAGACTCACACTGTAGACGCTGGCTGTTGAGGTGGCGTGTTCCTCCAGCCCCTTAAAGGAAACTGTACCCTGACCGTGGGGAGCCAGCCCTGTCCGTAGTACCATTCTGCTTAGAGCAACCTTCCCGTTCCTGCCTTCTTCACCACATCCAAGCCCCTCTTTTTTCAATTAAGCTCAAAGCCACCCTCTCCGGGCAGCCTTCCCTGACTGGCGCCACCCCTTTATCAGCTCCATCCATCGATGTTTCATGATCCCTTGTCCTCTTCTGTTTATTCTTTGGATTATGATGCTAGTTTCATCTGTTATATGCCTGCGGAACGGGCGCTTCCCGTTTGTATCAGGAAATCCTGTCCTTGCCCTAGAGTGCCTCAACCACCCACATGCCATTTGCATTAAGGAGTGAAGAGCTCCGGTGGGAGCCGGGGGCAGGGGAGGAGGAGTCGCTGCTGGTTTTCCTCAGTTTCCCCGGTCCTCTTGTGTCCCTCCGTCAAGCTTCCCAGGACTTCACAGGGACAACGGCAGCGGTTTCGGGGTTCTGTCATCACTCGTGTCTACTGAGCCTCAGTTCCCGGAGGATCATTCAGAGAAGATACCCATGAAGACAGATTGGTTCCCCAGGGCGTTCACGCTTAAGGAAGGGGAGAAGCAAGGAAAGGAAAGAGATGGGGAATCATGGAACCCAGAGCAACAAAGTCAACAGAGCAAGATCAGCCAGAGCACCATCTTGAGGCCCCTCTCTTCTTCTCCCCAACTCCAGTCCACTGAGGTGTTTTTTTTTTTTGAATAGTATATATTGAGCACTTACTACATGCAGAACACTATACTAAGCACTTGGGAGAGTACAGTGCAACAGAATGAGCAGACACATTCCTTACACTTAGTGAGTTTACAGGTTAAACATTTACTATGTGCCAGCCACTGCACTAAGCGCTGGGGTAGATACAGGCTAATCAGGTTGGACACGGTCCATGTCCCTCATGGGGCTCTCGATCTTAATCCCCATTTTACAGGTGAGGGAACAGAGGCCTAGAGAGGTAAGGTGACTTGCCCAAAGTCAAATAGCAGTCGAGTGGCGGAGCGCAGGTCCTCTGACTCCACGGCCCCTGCTCAATTCACTAGGCTACGCTGCTTCCCAGTCATCAGAAAAGTCCCAGCATTTTCCATTTTTGAAAGGGCCCATTTCACTTCCCGCTCCTGTGATAGTAGGGCACGGGCACTACCTTTGTCCGTGACTGTTTGTGGGGGAAAGGCTTTGAGTCCCCTAGTAGCCTAGTCCTGGTGATGGAGGGCTCCCTTTTCTAACCCACCCTCTGCCCCTGTGGGTTTTGAGGCCTGTACGGGAGGTGGGGTGTCCGGGCTCACGGCTCCAGAAGCATCCAGAATGGCTCCAGACAGGATCCCCGTAGCGATTTAAACCCCTCCCGACCCTCCACGTCCCCTCCCACCCCTCCCGCCCATTGGCTACGACTCCCCCAGGGCAGGAGCCGGGGTCAATGGGACGCATCATGGTCTAATGGGTAGAGAACGGGCCTGGGAGTCAGAAGGACCTCGATTCTACCACTCGTCTGCTGTGTGACCTTGGGCAAGTCGTTTAACTTCTGTGTGCCTCGCTCACCTCATCTGTAAAATGGGGATTAAGACCACGAGCCCCACGTGGGACAGGCACTGTCCTACTTTTTTCTACCCCAGCACTTAACACAGTGCCTGGCACACAGTAAGCACTTGACAAAAACCGTTAAAAAAAATCACGGCACCTGCCGGAACCAACTTCAGATGGTGGGCGGAGGAGGGCAGAGGAGGGCTGCCGCCCCGGAGCAGGCGGCGCCGCCGGCGTGGTGACCGACTCCAGCCGCGTCTGTGTTTACCGGGTTGGGAAACTTGCGGAGAGCGAGACCGGGGGATTTCTCAACAGCCAAACGGATGGCCATCCTGTGACGCTGGTCTGAGCTGGGAGGAGCCTCAAATCCTACTGCTCATCGCAAGTTTGTCCTTGTCTTTGTCTTTCGTGTTTCAGTTTGCTTTTCCTAGGCGTCCGTCATCAACCTCCTCTTCCTCCCTCTTCCTTAGACACAGAGCTCTACGTCGAATGGGAACTCTGTCCGATTTGCTTATCTCATATCTACCCCAGCGTTTACTTCGGTGCTTGGTAAGGGCTTTAAAGATACCCTAATCATAATTATTAATCCCGATGAGCCGTGTCCCGCCTCCCGCCACGCACGTACGAATACATTCTTCGATTGTGAGCCTCCTCTAGGCCGTAAGCTTCGTTATGGACGGGGAAGGTGTCTGCTAATTCGGTTGTAGCGTACTCTCCCAAGTGCTCAGTACGGTGCTCTGCACATAGTAAGCGTTCGGTAAATACGACTGATCGATTGAGCCCCTTAGGATCGGGGACCATGTCTAGCCCTCATCTATATATTGCTTTCAGGCACTTAATACGGTGCCTTGCACATAGGTCAGCCCTTAATAAATGCTTAATAAATACTATTACTATCACTACTTCTAGAGGTGCGCTGTCCCAGCTAAATCTAGGAAAACCATTTTTTTGTTTGGATGCCTGCAAGGAGGCAGGGGGGATGGCTCAGTTGAACCCTAGGAGGGGCCCGGCGGTTTAGGCCTATGGGCAAGGGGAAATCTTGGTATAAAGAGGGCTCCCGCTCGGGGAGCGGGAATTTTCAGCAATCTCCTGGCTTGTCGATAGCTCTAGATGCTGACGGTATTTCAAGGGTTTCGATTTCTAGTGCTCTCACTAGCCCTGCTGGGTTTGACTCACCCATCACATTCTTGATTCCTTAACTCTCCTAATGACAGTAATAGCAATAACAATATTTTCTAAACAGTGATAATAATAATTACGGTATCTGCTAGGCGTTTACTCCGTGCCAAGCACTCTTCTAAGCGCTGGGGCAGATATAAGATAATCAGGTTGTCCCACCTGGGGCTCACAGTCTTAATCCCCATTTTACAGATGGGGGAACTAAGGCCCAGAGAAGTTAAGTGACTTGTCCAAAGTCACACAGCTGACAGGTGGCAGAGCTGGGATTAGAACCCATGTCCTCCGACTCCCAAGGCCGTACTCTTTCCACTAAGCCACACTGCTTCTCTACTGATTATGTGCCAAGCTATAGGGTGGATACACTTAGAACAGGGCTAGGCACATAGTAAGTAGTTAACAAATACCATAACTAGTATAAGGAGATTGGACCCAGTCCCTATCTCACATGGGACTCACAGTGTAAAGGGAATGGAGAACCGGTATTTAATCCCCATTTGACACTTGAGGAAACTGAAGCCCAGAGAAGTAAAGTGACCCGCCCGATGTCCCGCAGCAGGCAAGTGGCAGAACTGAGATTAGAACCCAGGTCCCCTGACTTCCAGGCCTGGCTCTTTCCGCTAGGCCACGCTGCTAAGACGCCACTGGGCTGAAGCATAGCCTGGGGCTAATGTGACCATCCCAAACGGGAAGTGAACCTGACCACGAGGCGGAGTCCGAGCCGGAAGGGGCAGCCAATTCCGAAACAACAAATCATCACGCTAACTACATGCCAGCACTCTGCTTGGCACTGAGTGACCTTGTCTTCTAGGCTGAAAGCTCTCTGTGGGTAGGGAACGTGTCTACCAACTCTGTTGTATTGTACTCTCCCGAGCACAGCTGTGTGACTGTGGGCAAGTCGCTTCACTTCTCTGTGCCTCATTTACCTCATCTGTAAAATGGGGATTAAGATTGTGAGCCCCACGTGGGACAACCTGATTCCCCTGTGTCTACCCCAGCGCTTAGAACAGTGCTCTGCACATAGTAAGCGCTTAACAAATACCATCGTTATTATTATTATTATTACAGTGCTCCGCACACAGTAAGCACTTAATAAATATCATTGACTGATTGGGTAGATTCATGATCCTCAGAAATCCACTGCTCGGCGGGGTTATCCGATGGACTGGGGCAAATGTTTTGCCTATTACAGGCCCTGGCCTCGATCCTGATCTTGTAAAGGTTTATCCCACATTTTTCCGGTTTGTTCGTTCCACACTCCATGAAAGCTCCCTTTCGGTAGAAAGGTGGCTCCGTGCGGGTCAACTCATCATGGCCAGGTTAAGGCCGTCAACGCTTCCAAAGTAACTATTTTGCAGACGGTGTTGGGGCCATTTGCGGCGAGAGGCGTGGAAGGGGAGGCTAAGAGTCACTGAAGTCTAAAATCTCGGTCTCCTTAGTTTTATCTGTTTGTCTGTTCCGCGGGGGTCTGAGTGAGGCTTGTGTGGCACTGTGTGCGGGGCCAGGGTTATTTTCGATGGCGCCCGGGCCCGATTAATAAATAAAGTCAGACCCCGTCCCGCGATTTGCCGATGCTCGGCTCTGAGTTTATTTTGTTTTAAAATGACTCGATGGGATAAGGCTTCTCTTCTTGGAGAGGGGCATCTGTGGGCTTAGTTACTTAGCAGTGCAGGGTGTTACTCTGCCAGTCCCTTCAGCAAATCCTGAAGCCAACGTCTGTCTAAGTGTTTCTACGTAACAGTCCTCTGTGGCGGAAAGAGCCGGGGCCCGCGAGTCGGGAGACCTGGGTTCTAATTCCTGCTCTGCCGCTTGCCCGCTCCGGGACCTGGAGCGCTGGGCCTCAGCTCTCTCATCTGTAATAGGGGAATAAAATGCCCATTCTCCCCCCCCACCTAGACTGTGAGCCTCAGGTGGGATAGGGGCTGGGTTGGATCTGACTGCACCGCATCGCTGCTTGGAGCTGTTCTTGGCACATCGTAATCTCGTAACGACCACCGTTACTATGAAGTCCATGAACTTAATAGTTCATTAAGTTACCGAGGGACTGTTTGGTGTTGAGGTGCCGTATCCCCAACAGGAGCGGAGGGAGCCCGAGCCCAGCCGGGAAGCATCTGAATAGCAGCGATAGCCCGGGACAGGAGTCAGCATCCGTATTTACGGAGGAGACCTGATTCTTCCCATGACCCTCTGGAGCCATTAACGTTGCTTGTGGTCAGAAGGCTGCGGGCACCGACCTGGGCATCAGGTGGGACGGAACGACATCGTGCACATCATCATCTCTAGACTGCGAGCTTATTATAGCCTGGGAACGTCTCTACCAATTCTGTGACGTTGCATCCGCCCCCCCCCCCCCCCACCCCGCGAGCGCTGACCCTAGTGCTCTGCGCGCAGTAAGTGCTCAATGAGTTCGACCGATGCACAGTGTTTTGTGGAGGCCCTCCTGAACGCGTGGTGCTTTTCCAGGGGACTCCGGACACCCCCACTCACTCCAGAGCTGCTGCAGAACATCCCCTTCTTCTCTCCCTGGAACACCAGAACCGCTTCTGGAACCCGGCAGGAGCCAAGGTAGAAAGACGCTCGATGTTTAAAATCGAAATATCAAACTCGGAAGCACTTGGTGCTGTGGTAATCATGATGACGACGACAGTATCTACTAAGTGCTTACCATGAGCCAAGCACTGTGGTAAGCACTGAGGCAGATGCAACACGGATGGGCACGGTCCCTTTCCAATGTGGAACTCACAACTGAAAGGGGAGGAAGAGCAGGTTCCTAATCCCCATTTGAGAACACTAAAGTCCTGAAAGATTAAATGACTTGTCTAAGGTCACACTGTAGACCAGCGCGGGGGAGCTGGGACTTGACCCTAAATCGATGGTTCGTTTTTATTGAGCGCTTACTGCGTGGGCAGACACTGTACTAAGCCCTTGGTAGAGAATAATATAACTGGCAGACACATTCCCCGTCCACGACGAGCTTCCGGTCTAGAGGCCGAGGTTATCATCGAGACCCCCAAGTCTCCGGACTCCCAACCTCCCGCTCTTTCCACTAGCCGCGTTGCCCTTTGCCTCACAGATAACACTGTGAGGTCCAGTTGAGCTAGGGGAAGCAAGCAGGAGTTCGAGCCATTTCCCCGCGAGAACCAAACTGAGTTTCACTCAGATCCAAAACTCCTTTCCAAAGCGATTTACGGTAATAACGTTCCCTCAGATTTCAGACCGGGGGGGGGGGGGAGGGCCGACGGCGATCAACTCCCCTGGAAACATCCCCATCTCCAACTCGGCAGATTTGTCGATGTAAAACGTGTACGCTGTTCTTTTTAAGGGGTTAAAAGCAGCACGGCCTAGTGGAAAGAGCTCCGGGCCGGGAGCCCGAAGACCCGGGTTCTAATCGCGGCTCCGCCACTTGCCCGCTGAGGGACTTCGGTCAAGTCAACCTCACCTCTCTCCACCTCGGATTCCTCGTCTGTTGAATGAGGATCAGATACACGTTGTCCTGATCGACTCACTCAGACCGTGAACCTCACGCGGAACGGGGACCGATCCGACGGAGAGGCGGCGCGGCTTAGCGGAAAGAGCCCGGGCTTGAGAGTCGAAGGTCGTGGGTTCTAATCCCGGCTCCGCCACCTGCCCGCCGTGTGACCTTGGGCGAGTCGCTTCTCTGCGCCTCAGTCACCTCATCTGTAAAAACGGGGATTCAAGATCGTGAGCCTCACGCGGGACAATCTGATGACCCTGCATCTCCCCCAGCGCTTAGAACGGCGCTCCGCGCATAGTGAGCGCTCAGCCAATACGGTTATCGTTATTATTTTATATCTAGCCCAGTGCTTAACAAAGCCCACAAATATTAGAGAAGCAGTGTGGCTCAGTGGAAAGAGCCCGGGCTTGGGAGCCAGAGGTCGCGAGTTCGAATCCCCCGGGGTCTGCCCCTTGTCAGCTCTGTGACCGTGGGCAAGTCACTTCACTGCTCTGTGCCTCAGTGACCTCATCTGTAAAATGGGGATTCAAACTGGGAGCCTCCCGTGGGACAGCCTGATGACCCTGTATCTCCCCCAGCGCTTAGAACAGTGCTCTGCACCTAGTCAGCGCTTAACAAATACCAACGTTATTATTATATCACAGTCCTATATTATGTTATATCATATCATATATCATATCATATCACATCATATGTCATATATCATACATTACATCACATTATTACGTTATATAGTATATTATTTATCACATATATAATCTTATCTTATTATATTACAGTCCTTTTACGTTCTATATACAGTCCTTATATTATATCATATATTATAATGATATATAATATAGTCCTTTTCTCCCGGCAACCTCCTCCCACACGCCCCGTTCTCCCCTCCTCCCGAAGGAGGGAAACGGTCTAGAGTGCGAGAGGACAGTCCGGAGAGTCTCGAAGGACCCGAGAGGGGTTGGTTTCTTTTTTGAATTTTGTAGCCGTCCCTCTTCCAGGAGCCTAACCGGAATTGCCATTCCCGTGTCATTTCTGCTCATTGGAGAGAAGGGAGGGAAAGCGCATCTCGGTGAGCGCGACGGGCGCCACCTTGTGGCGGCAGTCGCTCAGCCCGCGCCGCGGCCCAGGCCCTCGCTCGGGAGGAGCTCGGGGTGGAGAGGAACTAACCTCCTCCCTTAGGCCTCTCACCGGAAAAAACCCATTCCCCCGGACACCGTGCCGTCGGGTTCCCCCCAGTCCGCCTGGCAGACACATTCCCCGTCCACGACGAGCTTCCCGTCTAGAGGCCGAGGTTATCATCGAGACCCCCAAGTCTCCGGACTCCCAACCTCCCGCTCTTTCCGCCAGCCGCGTTGCCCTCCGGCCTCGCGGATTAACGCTGCGAGGTCCAGCTGAGCTAGGGGAAGCAAGCAGGAGTTCGAGCCATTTCCCCGCGAGAACCAGAGCACCTCGATTCTATTTAGCGGCCACTGTCTTCACGAGACGTCCTTCCCCTCCGCCCTGTCTATCGCCATCGTCCTCGTCCGTCCGTCTCCCCCGGTCAGACCGTGAGCCCGTCGGACGGCAGGGCCCGTCTCTATCCGTTGCCGACTTGTTCATGCCAAGCGCTCGGTACGGCGCTCTGCACGTAGTAGGCGCCCGATAAATACTACTGAATGAAGGAATCAATGATTCTATTTAGCGGCCACTGTCTTCACGAGACGTCCTTCCCCTCCGCCCTGTCTATCGCCATCGTCCTCGTCCGTCCGTCTCCCCCGGTCAGACCGTGAGCCCGTCGGACGGCAGGGCCCGTCTCTATCCGTTGCCGACTTGTTCATTCCAAGCGCTCGGTACGGCGCTCTGCACGTAGTAGGCGCCCGATAAATACTACTGAATGAAGGAATCAATGATTCTATTTAGCGGCCACTGTCTTCACGAGACGTCCTTCCCCTCCGCCCTGTCTATCGCCATCGACCTCGTCCGTCCGTCTCCCCCGGTCAGACCGTGAGCCCGTCGGACGGCAGGGCCCGTCTCTATCCGTTGCCGACTTGTTCATGCCAAGCGCTCGGTACGGCGCTCTGCACGTAGTAGGCGCCCGATAAATACTACTGAATGAAGGAATCAATGATTCTATTTAGCGGCCACTGTCTTCACGAGACGTCCTTCCCCTCCGCCCTGTCTATCGCCATCGACCTCGTCCGTCCGTCTCCCCCGGTCAGACCGTGAGCCCGTCGGACGGCAGGGCCCGTCTCTATCCGTTGCCGACTTGTTCATGCCAAGCGCTCGGTACGGCGCTCTGCACGTAGTAGGCGCTCGATAAATAAATGAATACTATCGAACCAAACTGAGTTTCACTCAGATCCCAAACTCCTTTCCAAGACCCTCTCACAGTCTAGCGGGGAGGGAGATCGGTGTTAGGTTCCCCCAAGCCGCAGAAAACGCGCTCGCAGAAGGACCTCCCGGGTTTGCGGATGAGTTAGCCCCATCGGATCGGACTGCGAGCCCGCCGGCGGGCGGGGATCGTCTCTATCCGCTGCCCATTGGTACATTCCAAGCGCTTAATGTTGGGATTCGTTAAGCGCTTACTAGGTGCGGAGCACTGTGCTGAGCGCTGGGGGAGATACAGGGGGATGAGGTCGTCCCACGTGAGGCTCACCGTCTTCCTCCCCATTTTACAGATGAGGCCACTGAGGCCCAGAGCGGCGAAGTGACTTGCCCGCAGTCACACAGCCGACAAGGGGCGGAGTCGGGATTCCAACCCGTGACCTCTGACTCCCAAGCCCGGGCTCTTGCCACTGAGCCACGCTGCTTGATGCTGATGGTATTTATTAAGCGCTTACTCTGTGCCGGGCCCTGCTCTAAGCGCTGGGGTAGATACAAGGTCATCAGTTTGTCCCAGATGGGGCTCACAGTCTTAATATCCATTTTACAGATGAGATGACCGAGGCACAGAGAAGTGAAGTGACTTGCCCACAGTCACACAGCTGACAGGTGGCGGAGCGGGGATCCGAACCCACGTCCTCTGACTCCC
Organism: Ornithorhynchus anatinus; assembly: GCF_004115215.2. Taxonomy (NCBI): domain Eukaryota; kingdom Metazoa; phylum Chordata; class Mammalia; order Monotremata; family Ornithorhynchidae; genus Ornithorhynchus; species Ornithorhynchus anatinus. Next base: position 7,736,639 of record NC_041738.1, on the reverse strand, counting down.
AATCCCGTGCTCTTTCCACTGAGCCGCGCTGCTTCTCTATGATTAATAGTAGTAGTCATGGTATTTTAAAAAAATGATACTAAAGTGCACTCTTCCTACCAAGCCTTGAAGTTAAGCTTCTGGGGTAGATAAAAGCTAATCGGTTTGGCCACGGGCCCCGACTCACTCTCTCAAATGCTCTGCCTGCAGTAAACCCTCAGTACCCGACTGTCTGACATGGGACGCACGGTCTAGCGGGGAGGGAGAACAGGAATTAGATCGCCATTTGACAGATGAGGAAACCGAAGCACAGACGAGTTAAGTGACTTACCTACGATCACACGGCAGGCAAGTGGTGGAATTAGCGCTGGGCTTAGACTCAGGTTCTCTGACTCCCGAGATCGCGCTTTTTCCATAAAGCCAGATCGCTTCTCCGTAATTGGATGTGATGTCGATATTTGTCAAGCGCTTACTGTGTGCAGAGCACTGTTCTGAGCGCTGGGGTGGATACAGGGTCATCAGGTCGTCCGTTCCCCCGTGGGGCTCGCGGTTAATCCCCATTTTACAGATGAGGTAACTGAGGCCCAGTGAAGTGACTTGCCCGCAGTCACACGGCTGACAGGTGGCCGGGGCGGGATTCGAACCCACGACCTCTGACTCCCAAGCCCGGGCTCTATCCGCTGAGCCGCGCCGCTTCTCTTGGATGTCTAAGAACGCCTGCTGGGGTGGGTGTGAGTTCATTGGTAAGTGCTGACAGAGGCGACCGGGGGGGAAGCTTCAACCATTTCTAAAAGGCTGTGCTAATCACAAGAAACATCGTGATATTAAAACTACCCACTCGGTCGTACTGTGCTCTCCCGAGTGTGCAGTACAGTGCTCTTCACACGGTAGGCGCTCAATAAATGCCACCTACTATTCAGTCGTTCTCTGAGTCGTATTTATTGAACCCTTACGGCGTGCGGAGCACTGTAACAATTTAACGATAAACACACGTATCCCTCGCTTCTATTTATTGCTGGTGTTTCTGTCTGTCCGTCTCCCCCCGATTAGACCGTAAGCCCGTCAAAGGGCAGGGACTGTCTCTGTTACCGATCTGTACAGTCCAAGCGCTTAGTACAGTGCTCTGCACATAGTGAGCGCTCAGTAAATACCACTGAATGAATGAATACTCCCTGATGTGCCAAGCACTGTCCTGTGCACTGGGACAAGAGACAAGATAATGGGGTTGGACACAGCCCCTGTCCTCCGAGGGACTCACAGCCTAAGGGGAAGGGACGCCAGGCATATGATCCCCACCCAAGATCACACAACTGGTGGAACGAGACCCGAGGCGCCCCGAGCCCCAGACCCGAGCAGCGGGCTATTTGGGTGGGAAATCCCATCAGTCTGATGGTCAGTCAGTCAATTGCATTTATTGAGCGCTTACTGTGCGCTTTTATGTATTAAGCGCTTGGGAGAGTACAATACAACGATAAGCAGCCGGGAGGGGTCTGGCCAGGATGGGCCAGTCTGTCTCTCGGGTGCCTCCCAGCCTCTCTAGACCGTAAGCTCGTTGCGGGCGGCCAACGCGTCTACTTATCGTACCCTCCCGGGCGCTTAGTTCAGCGCTCCGCACTCGGTGTGCGCTCAACGAATCCGATCGAATGAATCTCCTAAACCGGGACCCACGGTCCGTGGCGGGAGCGGGCCCGGCGGCAGGTAGGGAGCCGGTGATAGATAGGGCCGGGCGGGTAGCCCGGCCTCATCCCTCACTTGCCACGTCTGATGCTATTTTCATGAGGTCATGTTTCCGTCGGTGTCATTTTCTACCAAGGTGCCGTATATCACCACTGGAGGGAGAGGGGCTTGTAGTGAACAGAAATGAGCTTGTAATGGTCCATCTGCTTTGATTTTATTTAGTGATCCCTCAAGGGCTCGGAGCTAGAGTGAGAATAACAATGCTTCAGCCATCTGCTATTGTACTATCAGCTCCAGTTGAATTATCACATGTTCTGAGTGGCTGGCATATGTTGTGACATAAAAGCTACAAGAAAGTGTTGCTCGCCAGCTGTTGTGTTGACAAATACTTTTCAGCCGGTCATTAACTTCAGTTCAATAACCTGGGGGAGAAGATACGGCTCAAGGTGGATTCTTTTCCATCCTCCTTTTCTTTTTAAAGCCTTCACCCTCACGAGAGCGACGACCAGAGGATCAGAAACGTGGCTGAGGATTTATCTGCCTCTCCTCTCGCTCCTTCTTTTTTACTTCCTCCTTCCATTTCTTCTCTTCCCTCCCTCTCGGGAGAAGTTTCTTCAGCTGTGATACAGGGTGAAGCATCCTGTCCCCGTAGCCAGTCTGCCTGAAACAGACTGTCCGTGGATGTGCGTAACAAATTGCATGGACTCTGCGTAAAGATAGTTCGTAGGTGGTTTTCAGGTGAACTTTTTGTTAACTTTAGAGTTGCCCTCATGGTTCACGATGCTTTCTTGTTTGTCCCCCTCTCTTTCCCTTTCACCTGCACTCAGCAAAAACCTGAAGCGAAAAGCAGAGTAGGAGAGACTTATACTGCCAGGGAAGGGAGGGGAAGTTGGACTGTAAACTCCTCGAGGGTGGAGATTTGTTTATTCACCTCTATTTTACTCAGCGGACAGGAGGATGCTCAGAGCAGGTGCTCAGTAAATCCGATGGGGTTGATCGAATTAGGGTCAGGTGATGGTGAGGGTCAGGTGATGAGGTCTTCCATCGGGGTCCAGTCTCAGGCCCCAGCCTAGAGAGAAGGAAATGAAACGGGGGATTTGCCTCTTTAGGAAAAGCAGGTCACCGGAGAACCCTCTCCACTCCCTAGGGACCCAAAGCAAAAACTTGGGGCCACTCAGGAGGTTTATTCCGCATTTCCCGTTTGCCCACAACAGTCGGTCAGGAACCCGTTCCTCGCTGGAGTGGAGAGCAAGACTGAACGAGATGCACCAGTGATCCCGCTGACATCTGGTTGCCATCCCCGGTTGGCAACTGGGATCTTTTTCCAACTGGCAGAATGCTTCAGTCTCAAGGCTCTGGGCCTACAGGTGAGATGCTGCCCTCCATCCACTTGGGAGAATCCCGTCTTTCCGGCGGGTCGTGGGGGAGGTGGAAGGAGGGGAGGAGGAAAGGGGGAGAGTGAGCGTGTGTGTGCGTAGGGAGAGCTTCTCGAGGTTCCGCTCGGCATTGTATCGGAAATCAACTCCGCGGACGCCAGCTGGCGGGGGCTGCGTGATCCGCGGCTCGGGGAGGAATTGGTGATCAGATTGCCTTTTGAATTAGTTGATTACCATGAATAATAGGACGAGAGGCCCGTCAGCATTTTGACTTTTAGCTGTTACAATTAATTATGGGTTTAATTAGTAGCCCTCCCTGGCAGCCGGGAATATGATACTTTATGGCTCACAGCTGACCCCGGAATGGGGCGCCCAGAGTGTGATCCAGGTCTGAGTAGAGATAGTTATTAATAAATTGCTCCCTTTGTTTGAGGTCCTTATTTATACAAATTAGCAGGCGCTACATAATCAACTTAAACTGTATAATTTATAATAATTGACTTCATTTTGACTGACCACAAGTCGCTTACCAAATGCCCTCCGAAGAAAAATAGCCCTATTAGGATAAGTTTAATCCTAAACATAGCTAATGAATCCTATTACTTTAAGGTCATATTTGAAGCTTTTGTTAATTGTCAGAACCATTTTAAATTGATTAGAGTTAAATTAAATCAATGTAATGTTTAGAAAAACAATATTTCTAATGGATGAGGCCAGGCTGACCTCGAATAAACATATTTATCAACCGATTCTGGGGGAGGAATTGAGGAGCAGCTGGTCTCATAATTCACAATTGTCTATAATATGGGAAATGTCACCGAGCAATTAGTTATGTCAGGTAATGAATCTGGAACTCAGAGACCACCCCTCCGCTGGGTGAGAAGGGGCTCCTAGCCTGGCTCCCACTCATCCTCTGCCCCCGGCTCTCCCCTTCCCCCGGGGCAGGCCAGTGAGGAGAAGGTACCGGGCCCCTGGCCTCGAGGGGCTGGATTGGCTGGTCAGGGTGGGGTTCGAGCCGAGGAGGCAGCGGGGCCTAGAGCAAGAGCGGGAGACTCCTGTGTGACCTCATGTGACTCACTTAACCTCTCTGAGCACGTCTCTGAAAGGGAATAATAATGAGCAGCCTGGCCTGGCAGAAAGAGTAAAGGCCTTGGAGTCGGAGAACCTGGGTTCTAATCCCAGCTCTGCCATTTACCAGTTGTGTGACCTGGGCAAGACAGTCGACTTATCTGTGTCTCAGTTCCTCCTTCAGCAGAATGGGGACCCGATACCTGCTTTCCCACCCACTTAGACTGTGAGTCCCACGGGGGACCCGATTTTCTTCTGTCTCTCTACCCCAGTGCTTTTTACAGTGTTCAGCACATAGTGAGTCCTTAACGAAAGCTATTATTATTACTATTAGACTGTAAGCTTTTTGTGGACAGGGAATGTGTCCGTTTGTTGTTGTATTATACTCTCGCAAGTGCTTAGTACAGGGCTGCTGAGCACTTAACAAGTGCAGAGCACTAAGCCCTTGCCTCTTCCAAACAGAGATGCTGTGAAGAAAAAAGTTGAAGTAACTGACACGGAAGTGCTTTAGAAAAATGAAAGGGTAATTCAGTTATAGGACACACATTTCCTAAGGTGTCATTCCTCCCTCCCCCCTTCCCCACTCCGAGCATCCAACCTCCCATAAGCCGGGGGTTTTTCGCTTGCTTTTGGATCTGGAGACACAAGAACAAACTTCTCTGCCGTTACGTTGAGAAGCAGTGTGGTTTAGTGACAAGAACCCTGGCTTGGTAGTAAGAGGACGTGGGTTCTAATCCCGGCCCCGCCACTTGTCTGCCGTGTGACCTTAGGCGAGCCATTTAACTTCTCCGTGCCTCAGTTACCTCAGCTGTCTAGGGGGGATTAAGACTGTGAGCCCCACGTGGGACAACCTGGCACCGGGTGAGGATAGGACTCTTTGGTCAGCACGGATTGATTTACTCCGAAGGAAAAAGCAATGCAAGCCTGGTGTGTGCTGAACTGTATTTTCTAAGCGTTTAATACAGTGCTCTGCTCACAGTAAGCGCTCAATAAATATGGTTGAATGAATGAATGAATGATGTGTGCAAAGTGTCATTCCCCCGCTGGCAAGCAGGCAGAAGAAGACCAGAGAAGAAAGGGCTTGACCGGGCTAAAAGATTTTGTTTCTTTTCAGGAGGTTTGGACAGTTTTGAGCCTGTCCATGGTTTTATTCTCAGGAGCTCAATTTTTCTGTGGGCATGGTTTTCCCCACCATTAGATTGCAAACCCTTTGGAAATAGGGGCTGTGATATGTTTTATTTCACTCTAATATTCCTACCATCTAGTATAGTAGAAGCAGCGTGACCTAGAGGATAGAGCACGGGCCTCGGAGTCAGAAGGACCTGCGTTCTAATCTCAGCTTCGCCTCGTCTGCTGTGTGTCCTTGGGCATGTCACTTCACTTCTCTGTGCCATGGTTCCTTCATCTGTAAAATGGGGAGTGAGACTCTGAGCCCCATTTGAGGCAGGGAATGTGTCCCACGTGATTTACTTGTGTCTACTCCAATGCTTAGAACAGTGCCTGGCACAAAGTAAGCGTTTAACAAATGAAACTATTATTATTAGTATTACTATAACCCGAGGGCCTTCAGTAGGTAATTGATTACAGCATGGAAGGGGTAATTTTGCCCCAGCCTGGGAGCCAGGGGACCAAAATCTTAATCCCAGCTCCACCACTTACCTATCAGGTGACCTTAAGCAAGTTACTTACTTCTCCGTTCTCCGTTTCCTCGTGGACAATAGAAATTGAACACCTGTTCTCCATCCTACTTATACTGTGAGTCCCAGACTGGGGAGGGAATGGGTCTGACTCGATGATCTCATATCTACCCCACTGCTTATCACAGTGCTTGAGAAGCAACATGGGATAGGGGATAGAGCACAGGTTTGGAAGTCAGAAGGCCCTGGGTTCTAATCCCTGCGCTGCCACTTACCCGCTATGTGATCTTGGCCAAGTCACTGACAGTTGTGTGACTTTGGGCAAGTCGCTTCACTTCTCTGTGCCTCAGTTACCTCGGCTGTAAAATGGGGATGAAGACTGTGAGCCCCACGTGGGACAACCTGATTAGCCTGTATCTACCCCAGGGCTTGGCACCTAGTAAGAGCTTAACAAATACCGTTATTATTATTACTTCACTTCTCCATGCTTCAGTTCCCTCATCTGGAAAATGGGGATTAAGATTGTGAACCCTTTGTGGGACATGGACTGTGTCCACCCAATTTGCCTGTATCCCATACAGGTGCCTCGAAGAGTGCCCGGCACGTAATAAGCGCTTAACAAATATCTCATTTTTATTACTATTGAAGGAATTAATGGGGACTAGGGAGAGTGTCTCTCTCTTAGTCCCCGTTAATTCCTTCACTAAATAGAGTAATTACTCCCCGCCTCCCGGGCCCAAAGCCTCATTGAAGGTACATCTCCTCAGAGTCCTTCCCAGACTAACCCCTCCCTTGCCTCATCTCCCACCCCTTCTGTGTCCCTGACTTGCTCCCTTTTGGTCTTCCCCGCTCCCAGCCCCCCAACACTTATGTACGTATCTGTAATTTATTTATTTGTACTGAAGTCTGTCTCCCCACCTCAAGACGGTAAACTTGCTTTGGGCAGGGAATGTATCTGTTCATTGCTCTATTCCAAGTGCATAGTACAGTGTTCCGCACACAGTAAACACTCAGTAAATACGATTGACTGAAACTGGGTTCAGTGGGCCCGAGCCCACAGTCTAAACTGACTGGGTAACGAATCGATCGGCGGCATTTATCGAGCATTTCCTGTGGACAGAGCACTGTACTAAATGCTTGCGAGAGCACAGTACAACAGAGTTTCTGGACATGTTCCCTCCCCAACAGTGTGCTTGCGGTCATGAGTCTAACAGCGTGGCTCAGTGGAAAGAGCCTGGGCTTCGGAGTCATAGGTCATGGGTTCGACTCCCGGCTCTGCCACTTGGCAGCTGGGTGACCGTGGGCGAGTCACTTCACTTCTCTGTGCCTCAGTTCCCTCATCTGTAAAATGGGGATTAACCGTGAACCTCACGTGGGGCAACCTGATTCCCCTGTATCTCCCCCAGCGCTTAGAACAGTGCTCGGCACATAGTAAGCGCTTAACAAATACCAACATTATTATTATTATTATTATTAAATCTGCCACTTGTCAGCTGTGTGACTGTGGGCAAGTCACTTAACTTCTCAGTGCTTCAGTTCCCTCATCTGTAAAATGGGGATTAAGACTGTGAGCCCCACGTGGGACAACCTGATTCCCCTGTATCTCCCCCAGCGCTTAGAACAGTGCTCGGCACATAGTAAGCGCTTAACAAATACCAACATCATTATTATGATTAAATCTGCCACTTGTCAGCTGTGTGACTGTGGGCAAGTCACTGAACTTCTCTGTGCCTCAGTTACCTCGTCTGTAAAATGGGGATGAAGACCGTGAGCCCCACGTGGGACAGCCCGATTCCCCTGTGTCTACCCCAGCGCTTAGAACTGTGCTCTGCACATAGTAAGCGCTTAACAAATACCAACATTATTCAATCAAGAACAAGTTCTGAGGTGCTGGCCGTGGTCTGATCTCGGGAGTCCACAGAAGCCGAAACCTTGCGGCTGGTCTCTGTGGAGATGCCCTCACCCTGTGGGGGGAGACGAGGTGTCCCACCCTACCCCGTTCTGCCGTCCAACCTGATTCCGTTGTATCTAACCCAGCGCTTAGAACAGTGCCTGCCACATAGTAAGCGCTTTAGCAAGTATTATTATTATCATCTCCCTCCAGGAACAAGGGTCTGCTGTCTCAGCGGCTCTAGTTTGGGCTTTTAGACACCCACAACACAACCCCAACCTGCTTCCAGATTGGTTTTCTCACTCTCTTCGCTGGCACTTCCCAGCCTCTCCCCCTCCCTCCTCCGTCCTCGTCCTCCTCGTGATCCGACAGTCCCCAGCGGGCCTGCCTGCCCCCTGAATTATTACTGCGAGATGGAGCATTTCTTTAACAAAACCGGGGCCTTTAATATCTCCCCCTCCGTTATTAGACGGACAAATGAATTTTACTTTGAACATAACCTTCTCCATTGTCTGAAAATTGGCGGTCTGAGCGGAGGCTGGCAGCTCCTGACTGGCGCTCCCGGCTGGTGATTGCCACTTATTATATGTTGCACCTTTATCTGTCAAATGCTGCCGAGCCCGATATTGATTTGTGTCTCTGGCAAAGCAAAGGTCACTTTGATCAACATACTACAAAACCAGAAAAAGTTGGATTTTGACATTTCATTACCTGGGGAGGAAACTACCCGGGGAGACTAGAGGAGGGGGAGGGGAGGGGGACTGAAATAAATAAGAATGTTATGTTAGAGAACAGAAGCCCCTCACTATCGGAGAGGGCGGTAACTCTAATTAAGCCTAAAGGGCCACGGTTGAGAAGGTACAGAAGGGCTGGGGATCGTGGGCGGGGGGCAAGGAAGGCGTCCCTTTCTGGGAGATCTTTTCTGTGAGCGACTCCGTAATACTGTCTCTGTGATCCACCTCCCAGAAAGGCACTTAGTACAGTGTCTGGCACATAGTAAACTCTAAACGAATACCATTATTCTTATTATTAGAGGCACTGTTTAGCCCCTGGGATTCCCAAGAAGGACAGGGACTATAACCTGATTGTCTTGTATCATACTGCCCGACCTAGTGGATAGAGCACGGGCTTGGGAGTCAGAGGATGTGGGCTCTAATCTTGACTCCGCTACTTGTCTGCTGTGTGACCTTGGGCAAGTCACTTCATTTCTCTGGGCCTCAGTTCCCTCATCTGTAAAATGGGGATTAAGACCGCGAGACCCATGTGGGTCAGGGACTGCGTCCAACCTGATTAAGCTGCATCTACCCCAGTGCTTAGGACAATGCTTGGCACATAGTCAGCGCCTAACAAATACCGCTGTTATTATTACTGTCCCAGTGTTTAGTACAGGCCTCTCTGCACATAGAAGAAACAGCATGGCCCGAGAAGCAGCCTGGCCTAGTGGATATAGCAAGGACCTGGGAGTCGGAAAGACCCGGGCTCTTAATCCTGGCTCCCAAACTTGCCTGCTGTGTGACCTCGGGCAAGTCATTTCACTTCTCTGTGTCTCAGCTACCCCATCTTTAAATTGGGGGTTAAGACTCTGAACCCCAGATGGGACAGGAACTGTCTAACCCGATTTGCTTGTATCCACCTCAGCACTCAGTACAGTGTCTGGCACATAATAAACACTTAGCCACTACTATTTAAAAAAAAAAAGTTTGGGTGGACTCAAGCTGAATGGTATGAATTATGTTACGATGCATGTCCTGTGTAACTCATGGGACTTCATGTGTGTCTGGGATCTGTGAAGAGCACGGGCTTGGGAGTCAGAGGTCGTGGGTTCTAATCCTAGCCCCACCACTTGTCAGCTGTGTGACTTTGGGCAAGTCAGTTACCTCATCTGTAAAATGGGGATTAAGACTGTGAGCCCCACGTGGGACAACCTGATTACCTTGAATCTACCCCAGCGTTTAGAACAGTGCTTGGCACATAGTAAGTGCTTAACAAATAGCATCATTAATATTACCTTCCCCTGGGGCCCCACTCAATTTCCACTCTGCTCAACTTCACATTTTTCCAGCATCCAAATCTTTTTTCCCTTTCTCTGTGATGCTCCCTCTCTGGGAAAATCAGGCACGGAAAGGGAGAGATTGAGAAGAAGCTGAGGGAATTTCGATTTTACAGTTTTGGAAGGCTCTTGGGGAGTGGGGAAGTCTTCCCCGCCGGAAGGAATCACACCCGTATTTGAATGGGCAGAGTTACTTCTGAGCAAAAGACCCAGCGGGCTTTTAGGCTTGATGGTGGCTGAAATGCCCAGAGTCCCTTTTCCTGACGGGATTTTATGAGCAACTGTGATGTACAGGTCAGCTTGGTGGTAGCATTAGAATAATTCTTATTAGTATTAGTGCTATTTATTGAGCACCATCTGGACGACAGGCACCGTACTAAGCGTTTCTTGCACGAACCTCACTTTCTCTTTCTAGCACTCTGGTGAGACCGAGCCAGAAGGAGAGACGGGAGAGTCCCTGGCGGCCCCAGTCGGCCAAGCCCTCCGAGGGGTTGGAGAGGGAGCTGGGGACAAAATCAAGGATGCTGTTGGGCCTGATGTCCTTGGCTCTGCACAGAGGTTGGGGACTGAGTCGCAGCCCTGATCAAGATGTGATCAGAAAGCGAGACACTTGGCTATCTTCGAAACAAAATCTGAAGGCTTTTGCAAAAAACCTCCGTGCCAAAGTCAATGTCTGTGCTTTGGAGGGATGCATAAAATATCCTTCCTCCTCCTCCTCTCCCTTTTCTTCCTCCTCCTCCTTCTCCTTCTTCTCTTCCTCCTCCTCCTCTTCCTCTTTTTTCTCTCCTCCTCCTCCATTTCTCCTCTTTTCTACTTGCCCCAGTGGATAGTGGGCATAAGGGGTTCACAGACTAAGTGGGAGGGAGAACAGGTATCGAATCCCCGTTTTACCGATGAGGAAACAGAGGTTCAGAGAAGTGTTGACATGCCTAAGGTCACACAGCAGGCAAGTGGTAGAGCTAGGAAAAGAATGCAGGTCCTCTGACTTCCTAGCTCATGCAGTTTCCTCTGGGCTTCAGCTTCCTAATCTATGAAATGGGGACTGAAAACCAGTTCTCCCTCCCCCTTAACCTTCAGTATAAGTGGGACAGGGAATGTGTCGGATCTGATTGTATCTTGCTACCCCAGTGTTTGGCACGTAGTAAGTGCTTAACCATTATTATTTTTGGACTTCCCTTTTCCTGGATGTGCAGAAGGCTTCTCTTTTAATTTGCGACCCCCTGAAGAATAGACTGAGCTCCATGTGGGACAGGGACTCTCTCTGATCTGATTCTATCATATCTATCCCGGGGTTTGGTACAAAGTAAGCATTTAACTGATTCTATTATTACTACAGTGATTATTAGACTTGCCTTTTCTTGGGTCCGCAGAAGGGTCTCCCCACTGTCTTCTTTCAATTTACTACCCCTTAAGAACAGGGAGAAGGGGGAACGGGAAGTCGGGATGGTAGGCAGGAGGGATGGGGTGTACACGCTATATTAATTTGGCCCGGGGGACATCGTAGCCTAATGAGTTTCTATCTTGTAAGCAAGACCGCCAGACAATTAGAGGTTTGATAACGTCTCCGATTCAGCCAACTGCCATCAGAGGCCCTTTTCCTCCCACTGGGATGAAGCTGGAGGAAAACTCTGGGTCGAGCAATGGAGGTGTCGGGGAAAATGAAGGGTGAGAAGAACCGTTGAAAACCGTGTAGACGGGAGCAGGTGCCAGGAAGAGGGAGCCCACGGGGTCTGGGTTCCAGGCTGTTCACTAGTATGAGGGCGATTGGTCGGCCCGGCCTGGTCAGCCCCCTCTAGACTGGAAGCTCATCGTGGGCAGGGAATGTGTCCACTATTGTTACACTGCACTCTCCCAAGCGCTTAGTACTGTGCTCCGCACACAGTAAGCACTCAATAAATGTGCTTGAATGACCGAATGGTTGGACAGAAAGACAGGCTCGAGCTGTCCTGTAGGGATTTTCCTGGGTTAAGACTCTCTGCTCACCGTGCCAGAGAGCCCGGAAAGATCACCTTCTCTCTCACCCCGCCCCAGCACCCAACGCGAGGTCTCACCACCAGCTACCTGGTTTTCCCATGATGTTCTTCCCTGCCCCTCAACTGAGGGACCCTGGTCCTCTAGGCATCCTTTAGGGGTTTTTTTTGGTTTTTTTTAGCTATTTCTTTGGGATTTCACCCCAACCTTATGTACCTTTCCCTTCCTTCTGGGTGCACTCCAGCATTCTGGGGCATGCCTACTCCTTGTCCCAGAACGCTGAGGAATCCAAAGGGAAGCAGACTGAAAGTGCTTCAGCCAGGGAATGGAAAGCATTTTAAAGTGGTGGCCGTGGAAAGCTCACAGGATTCTTCTGCCTGAGGTGAAAGAGATGCATGGGTAAATGGGGATCTAGGAGGAGGAGTAATTTGGGGGACAGAGGTACCCCCGGAGAAATGCTTAAAGTTTGGGGTCCAAGCAGACTTTCGTGTGATGTCGTTACGTCAGAGAAGCGGTGTGGTCCAGTGGAAAGGACCCAGGCTTGGGAGTCAGAGATCATGGGTTCTAATCCCTACTCAGCTACTGGTCAGCTGTGTGACTTTAGGCAAGTCACAACTTCTCTGGGTCTCAGTACCTCATCGGTAAAATGGGGATGAAGACTGTGAGCCCCACGTGGGACAACCCGATTACCTTGTATATCCCCTCCCCCCCAAGCGCTTAGAACAGTGCTTAACAAATGCCACCACTATTATTATTATTATTCTGCATTCCAGGCTAAACCATCAAGGGTCTCCTCGACTCTAAGGTAGACCTGATCCTGGATCTGGCCCTACTATGCTTTTACCTTAATTTCCACATCCCGCTGAGTCCTATCGATCAATAGTATTTACTGAGGGCTCACCGTGTGTAGAACACTGTACTAAACGCTTGGGTGAATACAATATAACAGAGTTGGTAAACGGGGTCCCTGCCCACAAGATTACAGTCCATAAAGGGAGGCAGACATGAAAGTAATTACGAATAGGTACAAAAGTTCTACGGGGCTGAGAGCGGGGTAAATAAAGGGTACATAAAATGAAGAGATTTGTGGCAATACAACTTGCCGTGAAGGCGTTTGTGCACTTGAGTGCCCAAGTCTCTTGAGGAGGGTTAAAGTTGGAAGCAGAAACAGGCCTCTTCACCGCAAGTTACGAGCTCACAGTCACAGAGCGTTTAGTTTTGTGCTTCTCTAGACCAAATCCACTTTCGTAGCTCCTCTGCTCCCCAAATCTTGCTAGTTGGAATTCACTCCTGAAAAGCTGAAAAACGGTCAGTACTGGAAGGTGCTTATAAATAGCGTATTATAAATTCTTACATCAGTGTCTGTCTCCCCCTCTAGATTGTAAACTCACTGTGGGCCAAGAATACGTCTACCACTTCTACTGTACTGTACTCTCCCAAGCTCTTAGTACCTGCTCTGCGCACTGTAAGCACTCAGATCGATCCATCGATCGATTTCTCTGGAAATCATAATAATGTTGCTATTTGTTAAGCGCTTACTATGTGCAGAGCACTGTTCTAAGCACTGGGGGTAGATAGAGAGTGATCAGGTTGTCCCACGTGGGGCTCACAGTTTTAATCCCCATTTCCCAGATGAGGTAACTGAGGCACAGAGAAGTGAAGTGACTTGCCCACAGTCACGCAGCTGCCAAGTGGCAGAGCTGGGATTCGAACCCATGACTTCTGACTCCCAAGCCCGTGCTCTTTTCCACTGAGCCCCGCTGCTTCTCGTAGCAATCCCCAGTCTGAATGGCAAAATTAAAAATAATTGTGGTATCTGTTAAGATAGCTACTCTGCGTCCAGCACTCCACTGTGTTGGGGTAGATGAGCAGATCGGACAAAGCCCTTGTCCCTCATGGGATCTAAGGGGGAGGAAGAACGGGCACTTTCTCCATTTTACAGATGAGGAACCTGAGCCCCAGAGAAGTTAAATGACTCGCCTAAGGACACGCAGCAAGCAAGCGATGGAGCCGCTGTTAGAATCTGGGTCTCCTGACTCCCGGGCCCATGCTCTTGCCCCAAGGTTGTGCTCTACTTCTCAGCAAGAGGAAGCCCCCGATCCAAAGAAGCCTCTGGGGACTCTGGTTCAACGGCCCTGTCCGGGCAAGCCGGCAGTATTCCGTGCCTCCCTATTTTCCTGCTCCCTGCCTCCACCCTCGGCTTCGCTGAGGCCTGAACACCGACAAGGAAGAATGGGAAGAGAAACCCAGAAGCTTGTGACCAGAGTTTCAGAGTTTGCTAACTTCTCTATGTGACACACTCTCTCTCTTCTCTTTCTTTCTTTTCTCTCTTGCTTTTTTTTTTTTTAGAAAACGTGTGATTTTATATGCTTTTCTCTGCATGTATTAAACAAATTGCACAGCTGAATAGCTTTTCTTAAAAACTGGACATTCACCAAAAAGAAGTTTGCCAGCACAGACAATTAGGCTTTCTTCTTTTAACAATAGATTGACTGACTGGCACATTTGAAATGCAAGCGTATCTTTTATTTCACTGTTCACCCTTCGAGCTGATAAACACGAACAATGGGAAACAGCTGGGACAGGAAAACATTTTAGTTTGTATTTTCAAAGCAAGCAAGAAAGAAACCCGCCACTGAGAGCCAGATCGCATATTCCGCCTCTGGGGTAGCGGACATTTGGAAGAAGAAAAAAAAATACGATCCATATTTTTAATCAAACATTACATATTTATTAATGTGCAGCTGGCCCATTGTGTTGGGGGCTTGGTGAGGGTTTTTTTTCCCCTCTCTCCCTTTAATGGTCTGGTGTGTCTGTCAGACTGTCATTGTTCTGTAACTGACATTACTCTATAAGAATCCAGAAATGCACAGATTTAATAGGAATCATCCAGACAATCGTTTTCTGTATTATTAGGATTTTGGTGACGTAGCACCCTCTGAAATTCAATTTCAAGCGGGGCTTGGGGGGGAATAAGGTATTGTTATGTCAGGACAATTCAGTTGCACCTGTGATTTCGGACGCCCTCAGTTCTGAAGTGTCGTCTGTAAAACTTGTCGTGTGTGTGTGTGTGTGTGTCCGCAGATGGGTGGGAGTGCTTGTGTGTGCGTGTTGAGGCTTTTTTAAATGTTGGAGCAAATTTATTTTGATGCTTATTGAGATTGCACGGCATTTCATTGGAAGGGAAGATTGGGCCTTGTTCATTAGTTGGGGAGACCAGTCTTGTCAATTTCCATTGAGTGTCTGCTAAAGCGATCACTTTATCATCATTTGTCGGCTACCAAGACAGTTTTTATTCAGCTTGGATTCCTCCCGGCCCAGAGCTGTCATAACTTCATTGGCTTTAGAGTGTCGAGCTCGGTTTCCCCGCTCCCAGAGGTAATCGTCTAATAGATCTAGTTTACCTTAATATGGATAATGCGTTAAATGTAAAGGTTTGCCGGGGAGAGAGAGCAGTGTGGCTTAAAACACTTTAAAAACTCCCCAACTTGTTAATCGTCATCCATCTTTGGTAAAATTGAGTTAGGGTTGGGGAAAAAGGGATCCAATATCTTTGGTGGGTTTTAAAATTTGAGCTGAGATTGAACTTGCCCCCCAGCCCCCTCCCAGATCAAATCGAATCTCTGCCCATAGTGCTATCCCGGAGTGGCTGCCTCAGCAGCCGAGCAAAAGGGTCCAGGTTCAAAAGCTTCCTTTCGTGTCCCTTCTTATGGGCGACGTGCTTTTGTTAACCTGGGGAGGAAAGATAGCGTTGGATAAGTGTGGAAAGGGGCTCATGAAGTTCTGCGCCTTGAGCGGACCCCCAGTTCTAAAACCCAGTGACTGCGTTCTTGTAGCAACCCACATTAAGGAAACGTGATGTGGGTTCACTGGGTCCAAACCCAGGCCCGTGTGCCTGACCGTTTTTTCTGACACCCTGTCCTGTCGTGTTCTTTCCTGGCGGGCTCTTGGCGGTGGTAGAATGTTTGCTACTTCCGCCCCGGAGTCCTTGCCAACACATGTTCTGACAGAACCGCCTACCCTTTAAGGGTTCTGGGTGCTAATTCTGTGTCAGGATGGTGTGTTTGACCAGCTGGGTGGCACAACTGATGGGGGTGGGGGGAGGCGGTGTCTAATGCTGAGGCGGGAGACCCGGAGTTGGCTATTTTAGTGTCTTCTGTTGTGCTGGTTGTTTAGCACAGTACTCTACACAGAGCAATTGCTCAATAAATACTATTGATTTTTAACTGATGGAGGGGCTTTAGGTCTTCCCAGATTAATCCCCCCTTCTCCTCAGCTCCCCCTCCCATCCCCATTGCCCCAACTCTCTCGCTTTGCTCTAACTCCCTCCCTGCCCCACAGCACTCGTGTATTAGATACGTATATATCTATAATTCTATTTATTTATATTAATGCCTGTTTACTTGTTTTGGTGTGTAATTCTACTCATATTGATGCTATTGATACCCTTTTACTTGTTTTGAGCTCTGTCTCCCCGCTTCTAGACTGTGAGCCCGTTGTGGGCAGGGATCGTCTCTCTCTCTTGCCGAATTATACTTTCCAAGCATTTAATACAGTGCTGTGCACACAGTAAGCACGCAACAAATATGAATGAAAGGAGAGGCGGGAGGGCTGATTACTTATCTGGTCTCTCCCTCGCTGCTCAGGTTGGAAGGTGAAGGGCAGGACAGATGAGAAGCGGCGTGGTCTAGTGGAAAGAGCCAGGCCCTGAGAGTCAGAAGACCTGGGTTCTAATCCTGCCTCTGCCATGTATCTACTTTGTCACCTTGGGCAAGTCACTTAACTTTACTAGGCCTCTCAATTCCTTCACCTGCATGACGAGGATTCAATAACTGTTTCTCAGCTACTTAGACTGTGAGCCCCATGGGAGACCCCAGTGCTCAGGACAGAGTTTGACACAGGGTAAACGCTGTACAAATATTATTGTTATTATTATTATTATTTTGATTGTGTCCATTCACTAGAGTTCCCATTCACTCAAAGAAACATTCTTGCTATGTCCATCTGGGAAATTATTTAGTTGGACTTTAGTTTTCTGGAGTGGTGCCGTGCAATGGAGCAGCTCTTGAAAGATCCAGTAGGCCTAAGCTGGGTACTGGGCCCTGCCCAGAAGTGCCTCTGATTCATGGCCGGTTAGAAGGACCTAGGATAAACACTACGTCTCCAACGGGAAAGAACCAGGAAATGGCATTTTTGCAACCTCTAGGTGGAGGAGCAAAACACTGATTGAAAGGACAATCTCCACCCAGCAGAAGGAGTTTCCTGTGAATTTCAGTGAGTTTGACTCCTCTGTGGACCTGCAGGGGCTGGTAAAGTCGGGCTCGCATCTCTCTGCTGGATTTTCCCGTGAGTCTCCTCCCCCCGTTCCCCAATCCCACAGTCAGTGCTCGATAGAACAGGAAGGCAAACACCTTCGTTTCGGCAAGACAAGTGGAGGCAGGAGGGTTTTTAAAGAGCTCTCTACTCCTGGCATCACCAAACTGCTCTTCGGGGTTTCCCGGCTTTGCTCTGCCCTCTGGGGCAAACATTCTGCCCCATTCTGGATTTGCTTCTGGATACAAGCAAATGAGGTTGGACCCATTCCGGTCCCCCAAGGAACTTCTGTCCCTGAAAGTGGACAGTTTGGAATCTCTTTGGGTCGGTCTGGTGTAGTGTACTCTCGCAACCGCTTAGTGCAATGTTCAGCACACAGTAAGTGCTTGCTTGTATCCACCCCAGCCTCCAGTAAAGTGGCTGCCACATAGTAAGTCCTTAACACATACCCCAGTTTTCACTGTTGTTATTATTATTACTTTTATGTCAAGCACCTAGCCCCTGCCCATTGGTGCTTATCCTCCAGTGGGGGAGTTTATGACAATGAAAAAGTGAACTGAGCTCCCAGGGCAGGGAATGGTGATAACGGGAATCCATTCTCTCCTTATCACTGATGGTATTTATTGAGCGCTCAGGATGTGCAGTGTTCTGTACTAAGCCCATGGGAGGATACAGTACAGTAGAGTTGGTAGACATGGTTCCCTGCCCACCACAAGCTTACAAGACTCAAGAAGAACCATGGAGCTGGTGAATTTGGGGGGGGATCTAGACTGAAGAAGCTGTGGAGTGGGCTAGGTGTCCCTCGGATGGCTCTGCCTGGGACTGTCATTGGCAGCTCCGGCTACTTAGAACATCCTCTAGACTGTAAGCTCGTTGTGGGCAGGGAATGTAGGAATGTATCTGTTTATTGTTCTATTTTTCTCTCCCAGGCATTATTACGGCACTTTGCACGTAGTAAGTGCTCACTAAATAAGATTGAATGAATGAATAAATCCCCCCTCCAAGTTGTCAACAGTGGCAGTGATTTCTAGATGGGATTATGCCAGCCCTTTTGTCCATAAACTGAGGCAGTGGTGTATGTACATATCTTTAAATTATATTTGATAAATTATTTATTCACATCAATGTCTGTCTCCCCCGCAGACTGTAAGCTCATTATGGGCAGGGAATTTGTTTGAAAATTCCGTTGCACTCTCCAAGAGCTGAGTACATTGCTCTGCCCATAGTGAGTGCTCAGTAAATATCATTGGTGGGGGCAGGCGCAGGGGCACGGGCAGGGGGCAAACTGTGGCAGTGACCAATATTTATTAGTGTGGGATTAATATAAATGAAGCCACGGCAGGTTGACTTCTGGTAGTCCGACTTCAGTGAATAGTGTTGCCATCCTGGGTTCTAGGAACAGAGATTTTCTCAGCTCTGTGAGCAGTCTGGGCGATTTAGCAATTCTCCAGTTAAACTAGCCCATGTAGGCAGCCCAACTGTGAGCACATAACTGGGAATCAGGAGACCTGGGTTCTAATCCCGGCTCCTCCACTAACCTGCTGTGTGACCATGAGCAGGTTGCTTAACATATATGCCTCAGTTTTATCACCTACAAAATGGGGATTAAACACGTGTTCTCTCTCCTCATTGATAATAATAACAATTGCAGTATTTAAGCACTTACGTGTTAACCACTGTACTAAACGCTAGGGTAGATGGATGATATAACCAGGTCCCACACCGGCCTCACATTCTAAGCAGGAGGGAGAACAGGTATTGAATCCCCATTTTGTAGATGATGGAACTGAGACACAGAGAATTGAAAAGATCTGCCCGGTGTTGAACGACAGACAAGGGGCGGGGCCGGGATTAGAACTTTGTTCCTCTGACTCCCCAGGCCCATGCTATTTCCACTATGACTTGCTGCTTTTTAGACTATGAAGTCCGTGTGGGAAAGGGGCGGTATCTAATCTGATTGCATTGTATCATCCCCAGCGCGTA
Organism: Ornithorhynchus anatinus; assembly: GCF_004115215.2. Lineage (NCBI taxonomy): Eukaryota > Metazoa > Chordata > Mammalia > Monotremata > Ornithorhynchidae > Ornithorhynchus > Ornithorhynchus anatinus. The sequence goes on along the minus strand of NC_041738.1, from coordinate 7,717,694 downwards.
CCACGGTGCCCGGCACGTGTGGTAAGCGCTTAGAAAACTACCACTTGGATAGTAACGATAATAATAAATTAATAAGTACTAACTGGGTAATGGAGGACAAATCGTAATTGAGTTGGGTCCTCAGCTCACCTGGATCACGTGAACTGGCTACGGCCAGATGTCCTCGGGGAGCTTAGGTGGGTTGCACCCTCCGGGTCTGTGATTGAGCACGGGGAGGCGTCTCTCGCAGGAAAGGATGCAGAAGGTGGTGGACCGGAGCCCCCGCGGAGTCCCCAGCAAGGGCTCTTGTTCCAGTTGGCAGGAAGGGGGAATCTGACTGAGAAATCTCCTGGCCAATCCACATTAGAGTCTAAAGCCTTCAAGCAAAAGCGGCTACTCCGTTTCCATCCTCAGGAAGCATTGTGGTGTAATGGATAGAGCATGGACCTGAGAGTCAGAAGGTCAGGAGTTCTAATCCTGTCCCCACCACTTGTCTGCTGTGTGGCCTTCGGCAGGTCATTTCACTTCTGTGCCTCAATTGCCTCATCTGTGAGCCCCGTGTGGGACAGGGACTGTGTCCAACCCAATTTTGCTTGCATCCACCCCAGCGCTCACTATAGTGCCTGGCACATAGTAATTGCTTAACAAATACCACAGTTATTATTATTCTCAAAAATTCAGGCTAGGTGAACCCTGAGAACCCGGAGTTCCATTTCCTCCCTCTCCCCCCCTTTTTTTTTGGTGTGGAGCAAAAACTTATGACTTCACTTCAGCTGTCACCAGCTCTCAAGGTTAAATAGATAGAACCGAGGCGGGCAGGACTCATCTGCATAACGGAGCATTGAGAATGCAGTAGCCATTGCCTAGATGATGATAAGGTCTTGAGTCTGCTGAATTTCTTGTGCTGTACTTGTATTATCGTATGATTTCTTAAGCCAGGGATGAATATGTAAATTCCGCGCCACTGACTTGTTTCAAAATAATGGACCTTTACACTTCCGCAGTGGCCATTCAGAGGGTAAAATTGATTAATATTTGTTTTCAAAATGACACGCCGTGATGTATGGATCCTTTTACAACTTAAATTAATACTTTAAAGAGATGAATGGTCTCTACAGAGGATGTTAAAGATCAAGCTTGGGGAATTTGCATATTTATATTACAACCAACTGATAGTAATTGTAGAAACAGGACGTAATGTGGTTCGTTTTTCATTTTAATCTGGTTGGACTCAAATCCGGGATCTCATTAACTTCCAGCCACTAATGCCAGACTCTCAGGCCCGGGCAAATGGACAGGCCAGGAATGTCCGAATTTCTGAGGCGGTTTCCGAGGTGGGAGGCCAAGAGAGAGCTTCGCCCTCGCGGGAGCCGGCGGAGACGATCGCCCCGCTGGAGTTGGGGCGTCCGCCTCTCTGACTGGGAGATTTTTCTTTCAAGGGCCAGAGGAGACAACCAGAGCAAACACGGTCAATGGCGGTGGGGTGGGGTCGGGTCTCCCAGTAGGAGACTCTGCTGGAGGGCCAGTGGGGAGGTTATCCAGGATGCAATACGTGGAGATGGGGGAAGGTGGAGCCTGGAACCCTGACAAGAGTCGTCTGGATATCGGTCAACAGGGGTATTTATTGAGCACCTACAGTGTGCAGCGTGCTGTACAAAATGCCTGAGAGAGCATAATACAATAGAATTATTATTATTAATAATAATATTGATATTATGGTACTTGTTAAGTGCTTACCATGTGCCAAGCACTGTTCGAAGCGCTGGAGTAGATGTCAGTTGATGAGGTTGGTCACGGACCCTGTCCCACGTGGGGCTCACACTCTTAATCCCCACAGACGAGGTAACTGAGGCCCAGAAAAATTAAGGTACTTACCCAAGGTTGGACTGCAGATGTGGCAGAGCCAGGATTAGTACCTAGGTCCTTCTGACGGCCGGGCCCGTGTTCTAGGCACTAAGCCATGCTACATGATCCTTGCTCTCAAGGAGCAAACAATCTGGCATGGGAGACAAGGAGTAAAATCCACTGCAGGTTGAGGAAACAACAGAGCGGAGAGCTGATGGGATGGGGTGAGTATCTGAGTGCTTGAGTGGTGAAGCCTCAAGTACAGAGTTAATGCAGGAGAGGGGCTAGGGATGGATATAGGATGAGGAGATGCGAGATTAGTCAGGAGAGGCGACCTGGAAGAGACGTGGGTGTTAATTTCGATTGTTTTGAATCAGTCCAGTGCTTAGTACCATGCTTGACACCCAGTACATGTTCAACAGATATCACAATTATCAGTATTGGATGTGATTGTCAGGAGGGGTTTGAAAGTGGGGGGTCTGGTGGTCTGCTGGTTGTGGAGGGGGAAGGAGTTCCAGACAGGAGAGACGGCGTGAGCAAGGGGTCAGTTGTGAGAAAGATGAGAGGCACGCGCAATGTGCGGCCTGGAACTGAAGGAGTAAAAAGTGTGGGCTGAGTTGAGGTCGGAGAGGAGTGAAGACAGGTAGTGGGGAAAGAGAGCTGATTGAGTGCCTTAAAGCCACTGGCAGGGTGTTTTTGTTTGATGCGGAGACGGAGGGGCAACAATTGCTTTAGAAAAATGATCCAGCAAGCAGAGTGAATTATGGACTGGAGAGGGAAGAGGCCGCGGCCAGCACAGCACTGAGGGCTGAACTTCGAGTCGTTGCAGTCTCTCTGAGCAGAGACTCCTCAGGAGGGGTTCTCTCTCTGCTTCCCTGGGACTTTTGGGGAACGTGAGCCAAGATGGGGGGTGAGCACTGCCAGGCTAGTTTTGAGCTGAGAAATGCAGCTGGCTTAAGCTGGAGAGGTCCCACTCGGAGCCTGCTAAAGTACGGGCTGGCTAACGATGGCACCGATCCTTTACGCATAATAATAATAATAACAGTTCCGCCATTTGCAGAAGCGGCATGGCTCAGTGGAAAGAGCCTGGGCTTGGGAGTCAGAGGTCATGGGTTCGAATCCCAGCTCTGCCACTTGTCAGCTGTGTGACTGCGGGCAAGTCACTTAACTTCTCTGTGCCTCAGTTCCCTCATCCGTAAAATGGGGATTAACTGTGAGCCTCATGTGGGACAACCTGATTACCCTGTATCTACCCCAGCGCTTAGAACAGTGCTCTGCATTTAGTAAGCGCTTAACAAATACCAACATTATTATTATTATTGTTAAGCACTTACTATGTGCCAGGCACTGTTCTAAACACTGGGGTAGATGCAAGATTATTGGATTGGACACAATCCCTGTCCCATTCGGGGCTCACAATCTTAATCGCCATTTTACAGATGAGGGGACTGAGGCACAGAGAAGTTAAGTGACTTGCCCCAGGTCACACAGCAGACAAGTGGCAGAGGCTGGATTAGAACCCATCCCCTTCTGACTCCTAGGCCCGTGCTCTATCCACTAGGCCATGCTGAACCCCATCCTGGAGTCAACCAACCCTTCTAGACTCATTCCAATCGGCTTACACCAGTTCAAACTCACCCTCACTGCTTCAAGGTGTTTCAGAGCCATATATCTTTTTTTTTTTTTAAAAAAAGGACAGTCTTCTGGGGTCACTCTATGTTCCTGAGGACCATGAACTCTTAGATACGTAGATTCACACAAACACACACCCACACACTTATTTTTGAGGCTTTTAGGGATTTTGATCTTCCTATCTCCGCAGATGGCTCCATTGCAGTTATCCTATATGCGGGCAAGCAGGCATCCACATGCATACCTACGTACACACTTACACGCACACACGTATTCTTGGAAGTTAATAGAAATTTTGCTCTCCTGTTCCCCGGGGATGGCTCCATTGCAGTTAACCTGTATGTAGGCATACACGCATACACACACATGCACACACACAGACACACACACCACACTGACTCACACAGAGGGGCAATCAATAGCGACACTTAGCAGGCCCACTCCGCCATGTCGGGCCTCATGGATTTTGATGCTATCAATCATAATTGAGTTAGATATAATCCGTCTGCCTCTCAGCACGGTGGGGTCAGCGGGGGCACCTTGCCTCACTTCACAGCAATTACCACCAAGAGCAAAGAGGTAGCGAACCGTTCCGTCTAGAAATAATTATACAGGGAGACCAGTCAAGTTGGCTCTGGGGCACAATACCAGACCATGAATTTTCATTTACTTAGCGCTCAGAGGCTGAGTTGCAGTCCCCGGAGTCCAAGACGCTGCTCGGAGGTCTTCCTTCTGCTCCTGGTTGGCTCGTGGCTCAGACCGGGATGGATTCTACTGGTTCGGTCACTTACTGGCGACTGGGAGCGTTTGGCCGAGGAAGGCGGAGAGGCCCTGGGAAGGTACACCTCCCAGAGTTGAAGGAAGTGTCGGCAGCAGGCCAAGCGTAGCCTACTGGAAAAAGCGCGGGTTTGGGAGTCAGAGGACCTGGGTTGTAAATCTCACTCTGGCACATGTCTGCTGTGTGACCTTGGGCAAGTCACTTCACTTCTCGGAGCCTCAGTTACCTCATCTAAAAAACTGGGACTAAATCTTCCTCCGACTCAGACTGACTTCACTTCTCTGCGCCTCGGTTTCCTCACCTGTAAAAAATAGGGATGAGATACTTGTTTCCCCCTTCCCCTTTGGCGGCGAGCCCCAAGGCAGGGCCAGTGTCTGATCTGCTTATGCTTTATCTATTCCAACACCTAATAAAGTGCTTGGCGCATAGTAAGCACAACATTATTATTATTATTATTGTTATTATCATCATCATCACTGAAAACAGGGAGCAGCAGGAGTTGTTCCTGAAATAGTTTCCAACGTATCAGTTTGCTCATTGATAGCTGGCATATGAAATCTGCAATTTCTAGCTTAATGATCAGAACAGGAACACAAATATCAACATCCTCAGGCTCACCCTTTAAATATTTGAAATTAGTTTGTGCTGAATGTTGGGTAGATGTGAGATGTTTCCCCCCCCAAATACTTCTCCTATAAATCATTTTATTTTATCCTCGCAACATCTCTGGGAGGTAGGGAGAGGCGGGTGTCATCATCTCCATTTCACAGGTGAGGAAATGGAGGCCGACATCGGCCGTGTGACTTGCCCAAGGTCACGCCGCAGGCTGGGGCAGAGCTGGGATGAGAACTCTGGTCTCTTCATTTCCAAATCCTGGGATCTTTCCTCTGATCAACCATCATCACCAACAAATAACACCTACAGGTTACTGTACTACAACTCAGTTGGGGATGGCACGGGCACGGGTTTGGCCAGCCCAGGTTGAGCTGGGAGGTTGGCACCTGGCTGGGATGAGGGAGGCACACCGCACAGTGGAAGGATGCCGGGGCGGGGGGCCCAGCTGGCTTTGGGGGGCGCCCCGGGGGTCCGAGGCAGCTGGCCCGGAATGGGTGGAGTAGGACCAAAAGCCATGCTGGGTGAGGATGGCGGGCATGGGGGCCGAGCTGGCATTCCTGGGGGAAAAGTGTAGCTGTGGGATAATCCGTAGTTGGAGGAGTGGTGGCTTTAGGCGGGTTTCCCGGCCAGGTGTTGGAGGTCTGCTCATTGTAGCACAGTGGTAAGTTCGTTCATTCATTCGGTCGCATTTATTAAACACTTACTGGCTACAGAGGAGTGTACTAAGTGCTTGGGAGAGACCAATATAACAATAAACGGACACATTCCCTGCCCAGAGCGAGTTTATAGTCTAAAGAGGAAGTCAGACATTAATAGACAGATATTAATAGAAATAAATAAATGACAGATATGTCCATGAGTGCTGTGGAGCTGGGAGGGGGGATGAATAAAGGGAGCCAGTCAGGGCGACGCAGAAGAGAGTGGGAGAAGAGGAAAGGAGGGCTTAGTCAGGGAAGGCCGCTTGGAGGAAATGAAAGAAGCAGCATCTTGCCCCTAAGCTTCAAGGAGCCTTTGCTGGTCTAAGTCTGAGTTTCAGTGGAAGACACTGGCCTCCAGGCAGTTTGGTATGATTCTTCTCCTGATACTGGAGAGTCTTTGAGGAAAAGGAGGATAGAGGTAAGTACTTTTGCTTCTGATGAAAATTGCCGGGGAAAATGGAAAGAAGCAGGGAAGAGTCATTGAGGAGGAGGAGGAGGAGGAGGAGGCTAGAGGTAGAGAAGCAGCGTGGCTCAGTGGAAAGAGCCCGGGCTTGGGAGTCAGAGGTCGTGGCTTCTAATCCCGGCTCCGCCGCTTGCCAGCTGTGTGACTTTGGGCAAGTCACTTAACTTCTTGTGCCTCAGTCACCTCATCTGTAAAATGGGGATTAAAACTGTGAGCCCCACGTGGGACGATCTGATCACCTTGTATCCCCCAGCACTTAGAGCAGTGCTTTGCACATGGTAAGCACTTAACAAATACCACCATTATTATTATTAAAGACCTTTTGCTTCTGTTGAAAATTGCAGGGAAGAAAATGGAAAGAAGCAGGGAAGAGTCCTCTAGACCGTAAACTTATGGGTAGAGAACATGGCTGCTAATTCTGCTGCATTGTACTCTCCCAAGTGCTTTTTACAGTGTCCTGCACAGAGTAAGCACTCAGTAAATACCGCCGATTGAAAACGACAGCTAAACCTCGAGAGGTCCTTTTCAGGGGATGCAGTTTGCAATCTGGAGGGCAAATTGTTTCCTCAAAGCCTGGGCTCCTGGAGTCTGCAATTCCTCTTGCCTTTCCCACTCACGTGCAACATGTGACAGTTTTCGCTGCTTCTGGAAGTGTTAATGAAAATTAGGACTAGCCCACAAACTTCAGGCAGTGTCTGAGAAGAAACAGACTGTGCTTCCCGTGCTTTCTGTTGGGTTCGTGTGCGGCTCTGGGCCTCGAGTGGATGGGGTGGAAGGGAGAGAGGTTCTGCCTCCAAGGCAGAGCTCTGAGTCTCGGTGATGAGAGCAGGGGAGGGGAGATGGGTTGGTTGTTTCCCCCCACCATCCTCAGCCCGAAGGGCAAACACCTCAGGGCAGTTATGCAACAGGGGCTGCAAGTGGTCATGGAGAGGCTTAGGCAGGGAGATGCTTCAAAGGTTACCTGCCCAGCGCTTCCCACGAGAACCTAAAAGCGCACGGTTTCCCCTACTGTACTCACCCAAGTTTTCAGTACAGTTGTCTGCACTCGGTAAGCTCTCAGTAAATACCCTGGATGGACGAGGGTGAAATTGAGAAGCAGCATGGCATAGTGAGTAGAGCACAGGCCTAGGAGTGAGGAGGTCATGGGTTCTAATTCCTCCTTCACCCCTTGTCTGCTCTGTGACCTTGATCAAGTCACTTCACTACTCTGTGCCTCAATTACCTCATCTGTAAAATAGGGATCGAGACTGTGAGCCCCACATGCGACAGGGACAGTGTCCAAATCGATTTGTTTCCACTCCAGCGCTTAGTACAGTGCCTGGCACATAGTAAGTGCTTAACAAATACCACAGTTATTATTATTACCATTGTGTCTGCTCCATCCTGTCGTTTTAAATTATGACTATTCTGTTCCCATTTCTTGCTCCCCGTTTGCTGCTCGGGGCAATCCAGGAAGGTGTGAGATGCGTCGGGGTTGTTTGCTGGATCCGAGTCCCTGGGCATTCCGCTCCTCCTCATCCTTTGCCCGTTGTCTCTGGACAGGTCAACCGGGCTCCCTGGGAACAACAGCTCCCTGGGCCCAGTTCCTGTGTTTTAGTGTTCCTCTCTGCTGCTTTTCTCTAAAAGAATTGACTAAACAACTTGGGGGGCAACTGGGGTCTGTGTACCACCAATGCCCTGGACTCCCACCACCAGACCTCTGGGTAATTATCTGCAAGATTTTGGCAAAGCCCTCGCAAGCAGCCATAAAGAATGAGTAATCGCTTAAGAAAAAAGTTCACACAAAAGGCCTCCAGAGTTGTATTCGTCTCTGTGTCGCAGTTGACATCCTCAGGAGTTACGGATTCATTCTGCTCGTGAGGACAGAGCTCTCGTGACGAGTCAAAGACCTTTGGAAACAGTACATCTGGGCCTGTTATTTAAGCGCACACGGACACAAAGAAGCAGAATATATTAGAAACCAAAAAAATATGTCAGCTGAGAGAATGGGGGTATTGTCTTCAGTGATGGAGAGGGGCTGTGCCGTAAGATATAACGTTGAATGGGCAGCTCTTCTGCCGGGCCTTGGTAAGGCACTATTTGATGTCAAGTTCCAGCAGTTCTGCAGGGCTGTGTTGGAAGGAAGTCTCCCCCCCGCCCCCAGCCCCTCAACCCCACCTACCTCAGGGTACTGGGTTGCCAATGTATTTTTATGACCATGAAGGACCTCACTGCCGTTCAATAGGCCACTGTCCCTTGCCATGTTCTGATGGCAGCCTGATTCCCAACCCCGTCAATAAGGTGTCGCCTTGGTCCCAGACTGACACCACAGCCCTGGGATGCTGAGGAAATGGGAATGGAGTCCTGACTCTGAGAATAGTTGGCTTTAGCTACGGGGGGTGGGGGCGGGATGTCAAGGGGATCCCCGCTGGCCATAGCGTCAGAGCCAGCTGGCTCCTCGGGGTGGATGGCGGGGAGTGGAATGGAGTTGGGGCCGGGGGCCGTCCCCTTTTTTTGTGAACTTAAGTTTTCTTTCAGGTTCTGCAGCATGGGAAGCAGCGTGGCTCAGTGGAAAGAGCCTGGGCTTCGGAGTCAGAGGTCATGGGTTCGACTCCCGGCTCTGCCACTCGTCAACTGTGTGACTCTGGGCAAGTCACTTAACTTCTCTGTGCCTCAGTTACCTCAACTGTAAAATGGGGATTAACCGTGAGCCTCACGTGGGACAACCTGATCACCCTGTATCTCCCCCAGCGCTTAGAACAGTGCTCTGCACATAGTAAGCGCTTAACAAATACCAACATTATTAAAGTGGGATGGACTTTCTGGGCGGATGGGTTGTCGGATGCCGATAGAGGTCACTGAAGGTTTTCGAGAACAGGAGAGACAAGCTTCTGACTGGACTTGAGGAGAGAGAGCACTTCCAGAAGCCAGTGGGAGGGGAAGAAGACCTCTCCAACTCTTTTGCAGGCCTCCAGATACTTGACTACCTGCAGAAACCCAGGAACGATGTGATTTGCCTTCAGGTCTGGTGATTTTAGAAAAGGCAAAGGGGGAATGGAGAGTGTGTCTTTGTGTTAGGGAGTAGCAAGGAATGTTTCTGCTGGTCCTATCATGTTGCTCTTTCCCAAGCACTTAGAACAGGGCTCTGCACGTAATTAAGCACTCAATAAATACCGTTGATTGACTGATTGAGTGCTTACGACGTAAAGACCACTGTAAGTGTTTGGGAAAGTACAATACAACAGAGTTGGTAAAATCGTTCCCTGTCCCCAAGGACCTTACAGTTGGAGAGGGAGACGGACATTAAAATAAAGCATGGATAGGTACATAAAGATGCAAATCCAAGTGCCAGGGTGATATAGAAGGGAGAAGGAGTAGGGGAAATGAGAGTTTAGTTGGAGAAAGCCTCTTTGGAGAAAATGCCATTTTAAATAAGGCTTTGAGGGAGGGGAGAGTGGTGGTCTGTCGGATATGGATTTCGATCTGCTAACTTCAGACTTTTGCTATTCACCCCACCCCCAAACCCATAATACCCATAACAAATTATTTGTATCAAAGTCTGTCTCCCATTCTAGACTGTAAACTCAATATAGGCAGGGAACGTGTCCGCTAAGTGTGTTGCATTGTACTCTCCCAAGCACTTGATACAGTGCTTGGCACATAGTAAGTGCTCAATAAATACCAATGATTGGTTTATTAATTTGATGAAGGGGGAGGGAGTTCCAGGCCAGAGGCAGGATGTGGGCAAGGGGTCCGTGACAAGATAGATGAGATTGGGGCACAGTGAACAAGCTGGCACTAGTGGAGCAGAGTGTGTGTGCTGGGCCGTAGTAGATCAGTGAGGTAAGATAGGATGGGGCAATTGATTAAGGAGCTTCTGTTGACGCGAAGGGGGATGGGCAACCACCTCCACGTGGGAGTATGGGGGACATGGAAACGTGGAAACATGGAAGCCTCAGTTGGAGGGTTAAGTAGTCGACTAGGTGGAGGGGAGGGGAGCCGAGGTGCAGCAGAAGTAGAGAAGCAGCGTGGCGTAGGGAATAGAACATGGGCCTGGGAGTCAGAAGAACCTGGGTTCTCATCCTGACTCTGCCACGTGTCAGTTGGGTGACCTTGGGCAAGTCACTTCACTTCTCTGTGCCTCAGTTACCTCATCTGTGAAATGGAGATAACAGTTTGAGTCCCATGTGGGACAGAGACTGGGTCCATCCTGATGAACTTTTATCTACCTTAATGCTTAGAACAATGCCTGTCACATAGTAAGCGCTTAATGAGTATCATAGTTATTATTTAAGTGAGCAAGAACAGGAGAGGTGCAGATGGAGTTTCTCCACCTTCCTTCCCTCCCCTTCTCAAGAAGTCATTCTTGCTAGGATATTTTATACTTTCCTAGGTAAGGTACATGGGCACTGTATTTCCTCACTTTACGGGTTTTATAGTTTAAAAAATAGCATGAGGCATTAGAAAGTATTTATATCAATCAATGGTATTTATTGAGTGCTTACTGAGTGCATAACATGGTATTAAACACTTGGGAGAGTATTCTACAGCAGAGTTGGTAGACACGTTCCACTTCTCTATCATACTCATTTTCCAACAGGGAGTCAGTCCCTTCTCCGGGGCAGAGCTGGGGGAAGCCGCAAGTCTCTCCCTTCTGGTGGTCCCGCAGAGGGGATGGAAGTCCACCCTGCCCCTCGGGTCAGAAGGCTTAACTGAATCTAGACCTCTGCAGCTGGCATTGTTTCCTGTCTAATGGACCACCTCCCCAGATCAGCAATCCCCCCGCCCTGCAGTTTCAGAAGCCGAAATGGACACATCTACGTCCTCCGATTATTCGCCTCCTCGGGGATTAAGCCCTCAGCTCCTGGCCGGAGAGGGGTACCCATCGAGGGGCTGGGGCCTCTAGTACCAGCCCACTCCCTCGGAGGACGATGGCTCAGCGTGGGTCCAGCCCGGACCCCACGGAGGGCACCGCTGCTATTTTTAGAAACGCTCTCGCCTCTGAAGAGCTCCATCCATTCAGTGGAGCGTGGTAGCTGGCACAGGCTGCGTCTCTGCCATCTGCTCAGCCCGGGGACCTTGCACCTGGACTGGGCCACTGCCATTAAATTTTTGGCTCTTCTCTAACGTCTCTTCCCTTCTCTCCCTACTGCCTTCCCATCCCGTTACCACCCAGCCATCTCTCCCTTCCACTTAAGCCCCTGAAGTTGACGTCACCAGAAGAGGTGGCGTCTGGAAAGGATTTAAGCCTTCTCGGTCTGACGGTCCCGTTGGCCAGCGGTACCTCGGCAGAGTTGCAGAGCCACATGGCGTAGGGCAGAGAAGGGTGGGGTGCTAGTTCCCGCTTCAGGTGGGCGATCTCAAGCTACCATATGGACGAGCGCGGCCACTCTCCGGGAGGAGATTCGGCAGGGGCGTCGGAAAGTCTAATTAATCGATCAGTCGTATTTACTGAGTGCTTTACTATGTGCAGAGCGTGGTACTGAGCACTTGGGAGAGTTCGCTACGGCAGAATGCAACACAACAGAATTAGCAGACACGTTCCCTTGCCCACAAAGAGCTTACAGTCTAGAGGGGTGGAAAGGCATTAATATGAAGTCCAGGGCCCTCTGCACTCTTCTCGCCCCTGCTCTCGAACCTGCTGGACTGGGAGGTTGTTGTCTGTTGGTTAAAGCAGTTCTCTAGAGCTTAACAATTGTATTCATTGAGCACTTACTCTGTATAGATCACTGTACTAAGTGCTTGGGGGAGTATAATGCAACAGAATTGACAGGCACGTACGCTGCCCAAAACGACCTGACAGTCTAGAGTGGGAGGCAGATGTTAATATGAACAAATAGGTAATTCATAATATATAATTTGAAGATATGTACCTAAATACCACCGGGTCGAGTCTGGGGTGAATATCAAGCGTCCAGAGGTCAGAATGGTGTTAGAGGAGCGGAGTGTGCAGTCTGGGTTGGGGTAGGAAATTAGTGGGGTGAGGCAGGATGGGGCGAGCTGATTGAGTGCTTTAAAGCCAATGATAAGGAGTTTCTGTTTGATGTGGAGTTGGATGGGCAGCCATCGGAGGTTCCTGAGGAATGGAGACACAGGAACTTAACATTTTTGTGCACAAATGATTCGTGCAGCAAAGTGTGGATTAGAGTGGGGAGAGACAGGAGAGCGGGAGGTCAGCGAGGAGGCTGACGCAGTAGTCGAGGCAGGATAAGTCCTTAAATCGGCATGGGAGCAGTTTGGATGGAGAGGAAAGGCTGGATTTTAGCGGTTAGCTAGCTAACATTGTCAGGTGGGTGCTGCTTGGGTGGGCAAAGGTCCTTGCCATGCGCCCTACCGAACTGCTGCTTGTGCTCAGTAATAGCCGATGGCAGGCCGAGATGCCAACAGGGGCCCAGAGTGGCACCCGATAAAACGGTTAACACATACCTCAATTCTTATTAGTATCGGCGTGACCTCATGGAAAGAGCACCGGCCTGGGTGGTAGAAGACCTGAATTCTAATTCCGGCTCTGCCACGGTCGCTTAACTTCTCCGGGCCTCAGTTTGCCCAACTGTAAAATGGAGATTAAATGCCTGTTGTCCCTTCCCTGTTGACTGTGTGCCCCACGTGGGACATTCTGTGTCCGACCTGATTAACTTGTATCTACCCCAGGAGTTTGTACAGAGCTAGAAATGTAGAAAGTCCTCGACAAACACCACCATTATCATTATTATTATCATTATTGTTATTATCTAGACTGCGAGCTCCTTGAGGGCGGGGATTGAACCTACCTACTCTGTTGCAGTTGTACTCTCCCAAGGGCTTAGAACAGTGTTCTGCACACAGTAGGCCATGAATACCATTGATTAATTGACGTAGCAGCCTAGCACATTCTCCAAAGCAGATTAAAATTGACTGTTTAGACTGTGAGCCCGTTACTGGGCAGGGATTGTCTCTATCTGTTCCCCAATTGTACATTCCAAGCGCTTAGTACAGTGCTCTGCACATAGTAAGCGCTCAAAAATGAATACTACTGAATGAACTAATTAAAAGTAAATGAGATGTTTGGCCAGCAATTCAGGATGGGTTCGAGAAACCTCCCTTCTAATGCAGACTGAGCAACTGGTCTCAGCAATGTGAGGATGAGGAAGATGGCACTGATGATGGAATCTCCAGTCAAGAGTGACGGTCCAGATACGGGAGGCAGTGAGGCCTAGTGAATTGACCAAGGGCCTAGGAGTCAGGACAACCTTGGTTCTAGTCTCGGCTCTGCCACTTGCCTGCTGTGTGGCCCCGGGCAAGTCGCTTCACTTCTCTGTGTCTCAGTTTCCTCATGTGTAAAAGGAATTAAGGCTGTGAGCCCTGTGGAGGACAGGGACTGTGTCCGACCTGATTAGCTTGCATCTACCCCTGTTTAGATTATGAGCCCGTTGCTGGGCAGGGATTGTCTCTGTTACATTCCAAACGCTTAGTACAGTGCTCTGCACACAGTAAGTGCTCGGTGAATACGACTGAATGAATGAATCTACCCCCGCCCTTAGCACAGTGCCTGGCACATAGTAAGCTCTTAATAAATACAAAAAAAGGGCAGTTAAATTCAATAATAATAGCTCTTCGGGGAAAGGGGCAAGGCGGGCTCATATCATCATTATTATTATTGTTATTATTATTATACAGTGAATGAGGATATTAGGCAAGATGCACAAGTCAAGCAGATTTGGGAAAAGGGACGGGTGTGTTACTCTGTCTTTCCTCCAGGAACACACATCTGGGGGAGGAGGCTGCTTACCCCACTCCCCCGGCTCTACCCTCTCCACCTTTCCACCATCTCTTTCCCAGTGCTCAGTGGCCCTTAAGAAGGTGGCGGGGAGTGAGGTGGGAGAAGAGCTTCTCCATCCTGAGCCAAAGAGGGCAAGGGGACAGATGTTCTCTGACTAGCGCTGTGAGAACAGAATACAGGATCCAACCCCGATGCCGGTAGCCAGTGTCTTCGCTCCAAATTATCTGCCAGCCTGCAGGCTGGACCGGAAGGGCATGAGAATGGGACAGGGGCAGGACGCTAGCTGGGTGTCCAGAAGCTCGACCTGAAAGTCCAGGTCAAGGGAGACCCCTGGAGTGACGGGGGAGGGGTCTTCGTTTACCCCTCAGCCCTGAGGCCAGGTAGTCTCCGCCGTAAAGGGAGCATCACCCGTCCACTGTTAGCATCTCAGGGGGCAGAAGGCCCCAGCAGATTGCTTGGAAGTTGGTTCTCGTTTCCGACGTCTCAGAGAACCTTCCTCCTGGGCCGTTACCACTAGGCCCGACGGGCCTAATAAGGCACATCCAAATGGAAATTCATCTTGCAAATGAGCTTTCTCTTATAATAAAATTATCGCTCTTCGTGGCACCATTTAAAGAAACACACATAGGGATTAACTTGTGGCTTGCCGGGTGATAGCCACAAGGGTGCTATTAGTTCCCTCTGTTAGAGTCAGAAAGCTTGGTTTTGGGGTTTTTTTTTTAACCTTTAAATGGCAAACAATGGAAATTTTGCTAGGGGCTTTTTGCTGGGCCCTCCTGAATCACTGCATATTTTAAAGCGTTCAGTGATCTACAGTATGAGTCATTCATCAACTTTAAAGTATTTTTGGAATTGTGTTATTTTACTCCCAGTTGCAGAAAAATCAAATATTGCCAAAGTGATGAAAAACACAGCAATATATATTTAACAGATTCATATGATGGGGCCAACATCTAGTCTGGGCCCGTGGCTATAAACGGGTAGGGCGATAAAGTGACTGCCGTGTTCAGAAAATGGCGGGAAGGTGCATCCCGTTTGAGCCGAGCTGGCTAGGGAGTTCTTGCAAGCCCTGACTGTCAATTAATCCTCCCCTGGGCTTGGCATTCCTTCAGGAGGAAGCTAAATAAGAAGAGTAATAATGGCATATTTGTTAAGCGCTTACTATGTGCCAGGCACTGTAGTAAGCGCCGGGGTAGATACAAGCTAATCAAGTTGGATATACAGTTCCTTTCTCCCATGGAGCGCACAATCCTAATCCCCATTTTGCAGATGAGGCAACTGAGGTACAGAGAAGTTAAATGACTTGCCCAAGGTCAAGAGCTAGGATTAGAACCCAGGTCCTTCAGACTCCCAGCCCTTTATAGAGGTCTGAAGCATCACCAGCTAAGTGAGAATGATCTCCATCAACGGTATCGATTGAATACTTACTCCGTGCAGGGCACTGTGTTAAACTCTTGGCGAGTACAATACACATGACATGAAACCGGCCCCCAGGGAGTTGACAGTCTAGCTGGGGAGACAGACACTAAAGTAAGTTGCAGGTAAGGGGGAGAAACAGAGTTTAAAGTCAGGCACACAAGTGCCCTGCGTGAGTGTTTCGTGTGGTGTGGCAGGGAGGGTCAGGGTTGGGACGGGGGAGGGAGTATCTAAGTGCTTAGGTGACTCACAATTCCCAAAGTGGCAGTAGGGAGGGGGAGAGCGCGGAGAGATGAGAGATCAGCCAGGGAAGGCATTAGTACAGTATATTATTTCGGTGCTCGGCACAGAGTAAGTGCTCAGAACAAACCATTAGTCAAACGCTGTCGCTGTCCCATACGTGCCTCCCGCCCTAGGACTTCGCCTCTTGGGTGATGATGATAATAGTAATAATGGTATTTGTTAAGCGCTTAACTCTGTGCCAAGCACTGTTTTAAGTGCTGGGTTGATAGAAGGTAATCAGGTTGTCACACTTGGGGCTCCCAGTCTCAATCCCCATTTTACAGATGAGGTAACTGAGGCCCAGAGAAGTTAAGTGGCTTGCCCAGGGTCACACGGCAGGCAAGCGGGAGAGCCGGGATCAGAGCCCATGACCTTCTGACCCCCAGGCCCGTGCTCTATCCGCTACGCCATGCTGCTTCTCACCTGTGAGCATGTGTGTGATGCATTTGCGATTGTGGTAGACCGGGCTTCAGGGAGAAATGAATCTTTCCTTGCTCCAGAGGCTCACGTCTCCATAACCTCCAACCTCCAACCCAGGGGACCTTGGTGGCTCTACTCTTCTCCGTCCCGCTGCTGGCTCTCGATCAAGAAGCGGGGTATTGAGCACTCTCGGTTTCTCCCAGGTTCAATCCCAACGTCCAGGCCGGGGCCTTTCTAGAGTCACCTGTCCGTCCCCGCTTGCGAGGGGAACCTCGAGTCCAGGTGACTTCTGCATTAATTACATTCCAAGCACACGGATACAGATCCGAGCTTTCGGGCCTGTCTCTTTCTATTAGTTTAACAAGCCCTGGTATTAATGAGATTGCTCTATAATTGAACCTTTTCATGGGTCCCTTGGTAATGAAATTATGCTAATGTGGATCTGGCACCATCGGGCATCCATCATAGTAGATCAAACGGCAAACATCGGCGGTGATAGGCCGAGGAGTGGAAACGTGCCGTTGATCATTACAGAGATGAACCGACCGCGCGGCGATGACGATTCCGTCTTCCCCCGTTCCGGTGGCTTGGGGCCTGCGGCCACTGTGTGGCAGCATGGGCCAGAGAACCGATCGGAGCCCACCGGAGCCCACGCCGCCCACGGAGCTGAGGGTCGGGCCGGCCGGGCCTTTCCCTTCCCGCGGGGGGCCTCTGCGCACCCGGGTCCCAAGAGGGGCATCTGGGGACCGAGCTCGGCCCTGGGTGGGACTCGGAGCTCCCCAGGGGTGGCCGAGCTGGAGGGTGACGGGTGTTGAGGGGCAGGGACGAGGGGAGGAAGAAAATTCTGCCCCAGGTTTGGGGGTTACTGAGAACCGGATGGATGCCGCGAGAGACGCGCGCGTCCCTTGCCCCACGAGGATGTCATGAAAATATCTGCTTCCTTGTGTTCCTCTCCCTCTTCCTCCTCCCCTTCTCCCCTTTCTCTTTTTTCTCTTCTCCCACCCCTTCTCCTCATCCATCTTCCTCCTCCTTCCTTCCTCTTTTTATCCTCTTCTTCCTTATGTATCTTCCTTCGAACCCCCCCATTCTCATCTCCCCCCCCCTTCCCTTCTTTCTCCTCCTCCTCTTCCCCCTTATTTTCCTCCCCTTCCTCCTTCCCCTCTCCATTTTCCTCCCCCTCCTCTTCCTCCTCCTCTGTCCCTTCATTTTCCTCCTCTCCCCACCCTCCCGGTCCCTTCTCCCCTCATTTTCCTCTTTCTCCTTCACCTCCTCTTCGTCGAACTCCTGCTCCCTCAACCCAGAGAGGCTCACGTTTCGCAGCCGCTCCCCGCCGGCCTCCGCGCCCTGTAATACCGGATGCCTCCCCATTTCCAGGTAACCCGATGAGCCAGGCCGGGAATGCGGATCCATTCCCCTGCACGTACACCCAGACAAAGCCTCGTCCGGCTGAGCGCCCACCGCCGGGCCCACGGATACTGTAGCCAGTCGGAGGATGCCAAGGGCCTTAACGCTGCCCTACTGGCTCCTTACGCGTTCGGTCATTCGTTGATTCATTCAGTCATATTTAATGAGTGCTTACTGGTTGCAGATCACTGTACTAAGCGCTTGGGAGAGTACGATATAACGATAAACGGACACATTCCCTGCCCACAACGAGTTTACAGCGTAGAGGGGAGGCAAACGTTAAACATTAATCCCTCTACTCCGAATGTGCCTATTTTATTGTTATATTGTACTCTTCCAAGTGCTTATTACAGTGCTGTGCACACAGTAAGCACTCAGCAAATATCAATGAGTGACTGCATGTACAGATACGCCCACAAACGCACGCGCACACACACGTTCACAAACACACCGGCAGACCCGCACATTCACTCGTACCCACTTGCACACCGCTCACATACATGCACTTAAGCAGGCACACCCACGGGCATACATATACACACATGCCGTCACATATGCCCACACATAGACCACACTGCAAATAAACACATCTGTTGGTGTAAATAAGTAGATAGAAACATATGTCTCCCAACAAGCATGCCCAAACAAACACCCTCTCCCAATAGAGGAAAACCCAACATAAAAAAAAGAGTTTTGAAGTGAAGATTTAACCCGCAGAAAAGAGCTTTTAAGACTGTAAGCTCATTGTGGGCTGGGAATGTGTCTGTCTGTTGTTATAACGTGCTCTCCCAAGGGCTTAGTACAGTGCTCTGCACATAGTAATCTCTCAATCAGTACGATTGACTGAATGCTTGAATGTCTTTCTTCTCTTCAACTCTTCGGAAATTCAGCCCACGGAGTTCGGATCTCTCTCCGCCAGGAGTGGCGAAGGAGCGATCGGTCGCACAGGTGGACAGCTGCTCCACCTGGCCTTCGCCCTCCATTCTCCTTCCCCGACGCCTGCCCCCTCCATCTTGCCTTTAGGAGTACGGCTGGCTGAGTCGGGAGAAGCCTGGAAATGCAAAACTGACCCGTGAAAGATTTCGAAACCATCCATTCCACAAAACTTCAAATCATCCCCAAAGCAAATAATCCTAAACAAAACAAAATGAAAAAAAAAAAAAATCTACCCATCTCTACCTTACCCTCGGCTGTTCAGTCAGCTCCCTTCGGGCCCGACCAATTCAAGAGGGCTTGGTGTCACCAATCACCGGGCTGTTGTAACAGATAAAAGAACCGTTTCCAGTCGTTTAAACCATAGGTAGGAAAGGGTTTGAATAAGTTACTCTGGGGCAGGGCTGGCAGGGGGGCCTCGGTGGTGCCTATTTACATTTGTTTGTTGATAGGAATGTGCGGTTATGTAGCCGGACCGAGATCAGCGTGGTGTGTGAATTCAAAGGGACGACAGGAATGGATCAGTCACAGGTTTTGTTTACTTTGCGTATGAAGCGATGCCAGTGTTTCGGGGGATGTTCGGAGCCTTTGGGTTGTGGATGGAATTGGTGGGAAGCTTTTTAGCCTTAGGTGGGCTTGGTTGATTCCCCCTCATCTATAAGGTGGTGAAGCTACAAGTCAGGACTGAGGTTTCAGTTCTGACTCTGCCCCCGATTTTCTTTGTGATTTTGGACGAAAAGCTTAATCCCTCTGGGCTTTAGTTTTCCCTATCGATGCAGTAGAATGATAATCTATCGATCAATCGATGATATTTATTGAGCACTGCCTATGTGCAAAGCACTTTACTAAGCGCCTGGGAGGATACAATACAATAGAATAAGCAGATGCATTTCCTGCCCATAACCACTAACGGCCTGTCCCTCAAAAGCATTATGATTAGTTAAATGATTCCTGCCAAACTCCTCCAAACACTGAAAATAATTTCAATTTATATAGGAATATTTTCCTCAAACGTTTTCACATGCATTAACTCATTGTTGTCCCAATCTCTGTGGGGTTGGGAAGAGAGAAGTGTTTTTTTTTTTTTCCCTTGTGGTATTTGTTAAGCCCTTACTATATGCCATGCTCTGTACCAAGCATTGGGGTAGATACCAGGTAATCAGGATGGACACAGTTTATGTCCCATCTAGAGATCACAGTCTTTCCATCTTACAGGTGAGGTCACTGAGGCACAGAGAAGTGAAGTAACTTACTTAAGGTCATACAGCAGACAAGTGGCAGAGCTGGGATTAGAACCCAGGTCTTACTCCCAGGCCCTAGCCCTTTCCATTAGACCACTCTCCTTGTTCTCCTTCCCATTTTACAGTCGAGGAAACCGGGGTCCAAAGAGGCTCACGGGAATTGCTCAGAGTGACCCAGTAGGACACCGGAGGGCAGGTCCGAGGGGTCCAGAACTCCTAACCTGGTGTTCGTTCCACCAGCCTACTCACCTCCTTAGGAATGAGAGGTTCTCTGGAAATATAATCCATTCATGCCACATAATAGCCATTCGTTCAAAATTAAAGGCATTGGGATTTTCCACAGAAAGGAAATGATATTCAGAATAAGAACTTCTTATATTTAATTCATATGTATTGGACACCTACAGGTTATATCACCATCCGGTACTAGACAGTCTAGGCGGAGACTCAGAGAAAGAAAAGATTTGGCTCCCGCTTTCGGGCAATTTACAGTCTAACAATTTACAGACATTAGCCAAACCAAAGAGACTATACAGTGAAACATGGTACTTGTTAAGTACTTACTATGTGCTAGGCAGTGTACTAAACATGGGTAGATACAGGTTAATCAGGTTGGACACAGTCCGTGTCCCACGTGGGGCTCTTGATCCCCACTTTGCAGACGCGGTATGGAGAAGTGATGTGACTAGCCCAAGGTCACAGAGCAGACGAGCAGCGGAGCCGGGTTTAGAAGCCAAGCCCCTCTGACTCCCAGGTCGGTGCTGTAGGCAGTGGGCCATGCTGCTGCTTCTGTCCTCAGAAGAAGAGAGTGCTTGGGACAGAACTGTTCTATTAAGGCACTATTCCCCTTTGGCTGTAGGACCATACACCAAAAATGGTTGCACGTGCTTCCTGGTTATGAATTGTGGGGCTCTTTGCATTCCAAATCATCCATGAAATCTATGCAAAAAAACCCTGCATCTTGAAATCACAC
This sequence comes from Ornithorhynchus anatinus, assembly GCF_004115215.2. Lineage (NCBI taxonomy): Eukaryota > Metazoa > Chordata > Mammalia > Monotremata > Ornithorhynchidae > Ornithorhynchus > Ornithorhynchus anatinus. Next base: position 7,697,277 of record NC_041738.1, on the reverse strand, counting down.
GTGGGTTTTCCTTCTTTATAAGGACTCTTGATCAGCTCCAGGTCTACTGGTTTTTATTTTCCTGTCTCTACACTTTTCCAGGAAGGTTTTATTTTCAACTGATCGTTTGCATCTCTTTCATTCATTTCAGATCCCCCCAAGGAGGCGGCCAGTGGTACCAGGATCGCGTGGCCCATTGTGGTTGGTCGGTCGCCTGTCTGGTCAGGAGAAGACACCGGACGCCTTTGCGTGTAGTGTTTATTTTCAGCACCCAGCTTTCGTCTTCCCCAGTTTCTACTGCTGAGGTCTATACTTGGAAAGTGGAGACAGGGTTCAGGGAAACCTGGAAGAGGGATGCTAGTGTCCTGAAAGAAGGACAAGGGTCAGAGTCTTCTCGTGACACACTCCATGTAAGGTCTGAGGATTTCATTCAATCATTCATTCAATCATATTTATTGAGTGCTTACCAGGTGCAAAATACAGAACTAAACGCTTGGAAGAGTATAATATAACAACAGACACATTCCCGCCCACAACGAGTTAACAGTCTAGGGAGGATTTCCGTAAAGAACCTTTGGGTGAGTCCTTATAACCTGATAATAATAACTGTGGTGTTTGTTAAGCACTTACTGTTTGCCAGGCACTGTACTAAGTGCTAGAACACAATAATAATATTAATGTTAATATAATATTAATTAGAAGATGTTAGAAGGACCTCCCAGGTCCATGTTCCATCCATGAGGCCACACGGCATCTTCTTCTAATTTTGATCCCGGGATCCAATCGTGGCTCTGTCCCTTGTCTGCTGTGGAACCTTGGGCAAGTCACTTCACTTCTCTGTGCCTCAATTGTCTAATCTGTAAAATCTGTAAAACGTAAAATCTGTAAAAAGACTGTGAGCCCTATGTAGGACATGGACCATGTCCAACCTGATTAGCTTGCCTCCACCCCAGTGTTTAGTACAGTGTGTGGCACAGAGTAAGTGCTTAAAGAATACCATTAAAAATGAAAATAAAAATAATTGCGGTATTTGTTAAGGGCTTACGCTGTGCCAAACGTTGTACTAAGTGCTGGGGTAGATGCAGGATGATGAGATCAGACACGGTCCCTGTCCTAGATGGGATTGTGTAGAGGGGAAAATGTCTGTTCATTGTTATATTCCCCCAGGCGCTCAGTACAGTGCTCTGCATACAGTAAGCATTCAACAAATATGATTGAATGAATAAATCCCCATTTTCAGATGAGGTCACTGAGGCCCAGAGAAATGAAGTGACTTGCTCAAGTTCACACTGCAGGCAAATGGTGGAGTTGGGATTAGAACCCAGGTCCCTTGACTCCCAGGCCCCTTGACTCCCAGGCCCAGGCCCTTTCCCCTGGGCTTGAAATCATTCCAGGGCCTTCAGTGTCCCGTAGCTCTAATACAATGGCTAGGGCAAGAGTGTTTTGGGCACGGCAAAGCCTTTTGAAACTCGAAGCATTCAGGAACTTCCTTGAACTTTCCCTCCATTAGTTGCAGACAGCACCTTGGGGGCTGATTGCCCGACTCGGACTTTCCAATAGCTCACGCCTGCCAATACCCATCACCCGTCGTCCCTCAGAGGGATACGCCCGGAGACGCCGAGCCCGCCGAACCAACGGCTCGCGGGCCCAGACGGACGTTTGGCCCTCTTACGCGTCTGGAATCCCAAGGGCCTAAGCCCCGTCGATTCCCTCAGCAACAGATCCAGCAAGGGCTGGTTCCGTAGGGATGCCGAGTTCCTGTTTTGGCCAGAACTTGCACTCGAGCACGAGGTGGCAGTGTGGCCCGGTGAAGAGAGCACGGACCTGGGAATCAGAGGGACCTGGGTTCTGATCCCTGCTTCGCCACTTGTCGGCTGTGTGACCTTAGACCCTAAGGTCGTTGTGGGCAGGGAACGTGTCTGTTTATCGCTAGATTGTACTCTCCCGAGAGCTTGGTACGGTGCTCTGCCTTCAGCAAGCCCTCAATAAATACGATTGACTGACTTCTCTGTGCCTCAGTCACCTCATCTGCAAAATGGGGATTAATAGTGTTAGCCCCATGTGGGACATGAACTGTATCCAACCTGATTAGCTCGTATCTACCCCAGTGCTTAGTACACGGGCTTGGGAGGCAGAGGTCGTGGGTTCTAATCCCAGCTCTCCCGCTTGTCAGCTGTGTGACTTTGGGCAAGTCACTTGACTTGTCTGTGCCTCAGTTCCTTCATCTGTTAAATGGGGATTGCAACTGTGAGCCCCATGTGGGACAACCTGATCACCTCGTATCCCCCCCAGCGCTTAGAACAGTGCTTTGCCCATAGTAAGCGCTTAACAGATGCCATCGTTATTATTACAGTGCTTGGCACATAATAAGGGCTTAACAAACACCATTAAACAAATTACATAAATAAACAGATGAAGGTAGTGAAGACTTTCCCTGCCCTGTTAGAAAATTCGCCATTCCTCAAGCTTGTCCCAAGAAGGTCAACTCTCAGCTGGCGACCAGCATTCATCTGTAGCCTGTTCGGCGCTGACCCACACGCTCCCTCCCTCCGCACACCGCGCCGGTAAGCTGAGCTTTGAGAAGTCAGTCTGCATTCAGGACCTGGGTCTTGCAGAATGGGAGCCAGAAAACCCGGGTTCTAATTCCGCTTTCTCCACCACTCGCCTCCCGTGTGACCCTGGACGCGCCGCTCACCTTCTCTGTGCCGCCTCCTCCTCGTCTATAAGATGGGGTTCGACCATCCACTCTCCTTCCCCCTCAGACAGTGAGCCCCACATGGGACGGGGACCGTGTCAGATATATCGCAGCTACCCCAGCGCTTGAACCAGTGCTCGGCACACAGTGAGCACTTCGGAGCTACCTCAGTTGGACAGGAAACGTGTCTACCGACTATGTTATATTGTACTTTCCCAAGCGCTTAGTACAATCCTCTGCACACGCTAAGAGCTCAGTAAATATCACCGACTGATAATATCACTAGGGCCGATCCCAGAGCAGGCTTCAGAGGAACAGCCCGTCGATCAAATATCTTTTGGGTTTTCTTTTAAAGCCCCCCCCCCCCCCCCCCCCGCCGGGCCCTTAAAGTGGTCCAGTAACCCCCACGGTCTGCCTCAATCATACTGGTGGTCCCTCCTTTTCCCGATCAGCATCGCCTTTTGCTTTCAGGTTAACGGGATTAATCAAGGCTAGACAGTTTTCAGAGGGCCTTACCCGGGATATAGATTACGCGTGGAGGGGGGAAACTGACGTCTAATTAGATTTCATTTTAAGTCTAGCTGCAGCAATTATGACTTCTGAATAAGAGTGGTTGTTATTTAGCATGGTAGCCTAAGCACTGTGCATAATTATTATAATTATTGTGTACCTAATGATATCTAATAGGAATCAACATTGCAAAGAAATGCCGTAACTGTTCAGCAGGGTGGCCTGCACGCAGCAGAAGACGAAATCACAAAGGTTAATATGTTTGCAGATGATTTGTTTTAGAGGAACCCCGGGCCGTCCTATCTGCCGGAGATTAGCTGCATTAGAGCTCAACAGACCAGAAAACATCCGGAATAATAGTCTTGGTACCAGTTTAAAACAGCTGTGTATTAAAATGGATAAGCCGGATCTGTTCTCCGCACCCCAACGCACAGGGCCCCCTCCCCCAGCTACTTCTCGCTCGGATTAAGACCCCCGTTAGCTCACCCCGCAATTCAGAGAGGCTGTCCCCCGGGTCTGGGCTCGGCGGCTGAGGTCTTCCGCTTAGAGCGGAGAAGCAGCGTGAGCTAGTGGATAGGGCACAGGTTTGGGAGCCAGAAGGAACGGGGTTCTAATCCCGGTCCCGCCGCTTGTCTGCTGTGTGAACTTGGGCTAGTCGCTTCACTTCTCTGTGCTCCAGTTACCTCGGCTGCAAAATGAGGATTCAGTACGTGTTCTCCCTCCTGTTTAGACTGTGAGCCCCATGTGGGACAGGAACTGTATCTGGCCTAATCAATTTGAATCTACTCCAGTGCTTAGAAGATTGCTTGATATGTCACGCTTAACAAATAGCACACACATACACACACAAAAAGCACGGGTGTCAGACATAGTGCTGAGGGAGGCTGAGTAAGAGAGGCAGCGTGGCTCAGTGGAAAGAGCCCGGGCCTGGGAGTCAGAGGTCATGAGTTTGAATCCCGGCTCTGCCGCTTGTCAGCTGTGTGACTGTGGGCGAGTCACTTCACTTCTCTGTGCCTCGGTTACCTCATCTGTAAAATGGGGATTAACTGTGAGCCTCACGTGGGACAACCTGATGACCCTGTATCTACCCCAGCGCTTAGAACGGTGCTCGGCACATAGTAAGCGCTTAACAAATACCCACATTATAATTATTATTATTATTATTATTAACTTCCCCGCTCCTGCCCCCTCTGACCCTGGATCCTGACTGACAGAATATCCCCTCTCCCTCCCCGCACTGCCCTGACACTCTTTTTTTGATACTATTCTCAGTATTACTTTGCTCTCCCTTTGTGATAAACTGTTCGATCAATTAATAATATCAGTGCTTACTGTATGCAGAGTGCTGTACTAAGTGCTTGGGAGAGTACAGTAGACTAAGTAGACACCATCCCTGCTCTCAAGGAGCTTATAGTCTAGGGGGGGAAGACAGAAGTGAAAAGAAATTACAGGTGGGGGAAACAACCGAGCGTAAGGGAACGTGTGTGAATGCGGTGGACTTAGGGAGTATGGACCCAATGCGCTTCCCAAGCGCTTAGTACAGTGCTCTGCACACAGAAAGCGCTCAATAAATACCACTGAATGAATAGTTGGTGCTTCAGGGAGGTAGAGGAAGGTCGAGGGATGAGAGCTTAATCAAGGAAGGTTTCCTAAAGGAACTACAAAATTTATCTTGGCTTAAGTGCTTCCACTCCCTTTGGATTATTTTGACTGACTAGAATTGAGTGATTATGACCCATTTCAATTTAGAATTAAATATTGTTATCCGTCTACCACGGATAATGACACGTGGTGCCTTTTAGCTGAATAGGCTGTGAAAGATAATACTAAAAATAATAATAATAATTAGAATCCTAGTAGTATTTGTTAAGTGTTTACTGTGTGCCAAGCCCTGTACTTAAAGCTGGGATAGATACAAGATAATCAGAACCCAAACGGAGCTCACAGTCTATCTAAGAGGGAGAACAGGGATTGAATCCCCATTCTGCAGATGAGGAAACGGAGGCACGGAGGTGAGTGACTTGCCCAAGGTCACATGACAGACAAGTGGCAGCTCTGAGATTAGAACCCCGGGGACCAGGGAGTCACGGGACCTGCGCTCTAATCCCTGCTCTGCCACTTGCCTGCTGTGTGACCTTCTGCAAGTCACCTCACTTCTCTGTGCCTCAGTTTTCCCATCTGTAAAGTGGGGATTCAATCGCCGTTCTTCCCTGTGAGCCGATGTGGAGCAGGGAATGTGTTCGACCTGATTATCTTGTATCTAACCAAGCACTGTTGGTACATACGAAGCACTTAACGAGTACCACCATTATTATTATCATCACCATCATCCTGATTACTATGTATGGGGATTTGTGCCAACACAAACTCCCCATTTTAGGAGAATTGGGTGTAGGAGAAAATGTTCCCACAAAAACTAATTCAAAATTTTTCAGTATTGGTCCGTTTTTACATTACTATTTGATCGTGTGACTATTGCATTCTATATCATTGCATTTTAACATATTTCTTAAATGGTTTTTTTGGAGTTTGGGGGCATCTTGGGAATGCATTAATGCACAGATACGTGTGGATCACAGGAATGCATTTCCAGTGGAAATTTACCCTGTGTTGTGTGCACTTTGCCTCATACTCTACTTTTCTGGAATCAGTGCTAACCGGGGTACGGCCATACAGTCATAGCGCCAAGGGGAACGAGAGAGAATTTGGGTTTCTGGATTTCCAAGTTAACGGAAGGAACACTTTGCTGGGAGAATAACATCTTTGGAAATTCGGTCAAATGATGGGGTGGTTAGGAATTCTTAAAAGGAACTACGATCTGTAGACCTGCTAGGTCCATTTTTTAGAATGCCGCCCATACAAATGGGGTAGCCCGGAGACCTGTGGGGTAGGAATAATAGTAACTGTGGTATTTGTTAGGCACTGACTATATGCCAGGGACTGTACTCGGCGCCGGGGTGGATACAAGCAGATCAGGTTGGACACAGTCCCTGTCACACGTGGAGCTCACAGTCTGAAAGAGAGAAAGGGTCAGGAGCGGTGCTAAAGAGAGCTGCAGACACAGTTGCAGATGCCCCCAACACCCTCTGGAGACCAGTAGTTTGGAAGAACGGAATGAACCAAAACATTCCTGAATCCCGGATCAGAACCGAGGTCCCCCGGCTCCTGGGCTCGTGCTCTTTCCACCGGGCCAGACTGCTTCAAGTGCCGCTGTTTCACGTTACCAACTCTAGAGAACTCCCCCAAGTGCTTAGTACCGTGCTCTTCCCAGAGTAGGCGCTGAACAAATACTATTGATTGACTGATTAATCTGACTGTTGTAGAAGTCCCTCTGGAAACTGGGCGGCCGAAACTGTCCTCAGCCACCCCTGCCCATTGTGAGCAGAGGATGTACGTGTGTCCTCGAGAGTGGTCAGACCCACCCAGTTTCCAGGGGTGGCGGTCCAGAGAGGTGATTGGGAGAATACGTCTGTTTGTTGTTGTTGTGTTGTACTCTCCCAACGCCTAGTACAACGCTTTGCCCACAGTAAGCGCTCAACAAAGCGTTGGAATGAATGAGTGAATGAACGAGCCAAAGCCCATCCAGGCTCATGCCCGGAAAAGCCTTGGTTTGGCCCACCCGCGGTGAGTCTGTGAACGCTCGTGGACTGTAATTTCATGCTTATGACATGCGTGTTATGGGAGAGAAAAAGCAACGCAGATTCCCGCTGCATTGTTTGGCGAAGAAGTGCTTATCACCACTGATCACCCCAATTTTCGGGTGAGGGTCGCCGCCCGCCCCCCTGAGCAGCTAGCCCCTATGCATCAATACAGGATCAGGGCGGAAATAGTGCGGGGCCTCAAGCGCAGTTAATTCTTGGACTTCCTAATGTGAATCACTCTAATAAGTTAGGATTGGTGGGCCCAGATCCAGGGACCCTGGTCTGAATCCTGACACCCCACCATTCGTTCATTCAATTCAGTCGTATTTATTGAGCGCTTACTGTGCGCAGAGCACCTTACTAAGCGCTTGGAAAAATACAGTGCAGTACGGCAATAAACAGTGACATTCCCTGTCCGCAACGAGCTCAAAGTCTAGAGTGGGGGAGGCAGACATCAATACAAATAAATAAAATCACAGAGACGCACATAAGTGGTTTGGGGCTCGGAGGGCGGAAGACCTAAGGGAGCAAATCAGGGCGATGCAGAATTAGCTTGTATCTACCCCGGTGCTCAGCACAATGTGGGAGTGGGAGATGGGGAAAAGTGGGGCTTATTCTGGGAAGTATTTTTGGAGGAAATGTGCCTTCAATAAGGCTTTGAAGTGGGGGAGGGTGGGTTCACCATACCCACGACTGGGGTGCCCCGGGGGAGAGACCACTCCACTCTGCTCTCTGGGAGGTCACGGCTTCAATATGCAAAGGGTCTGGGGGGCAGAGGGAGGATGAACCCTTAAAGCAAAAAAAAAAAGCTAGGGGCGGGGGTTGCTTTATTGGTTGGGGGTGTTAGCATTTCTGTTATGCCTTAAAAGCAGGCGCTAGCTGCCCTGCAGCTTTTCCAGATGTGGACAGCTGCAAATGTTAATAATTCTTCGAAAATGATTTTTCCACTTGGTGGAGCCGAGCTGAATGTTTAATTTTTTATGGCTTTTTTTTTTTTGTAGCTTGGGGAACCTAATTTTATTTCAGTCCCCCAAGAGGGTGGGAAGAAAGGCTCAGCTGGGACCCGAGCCCTGTTTTCTTTCAAGGTCCATGACACTGGGGTGAGAGTAGAGTAAAAATTCCAGCTCCCTGACCGGCTGGTCGTGTGCATGGGACTCCTGGCTCCCGTTGGGTTGGCTGGAAGCCATTCTGCTGGAATGGTGGTCCAGGGGAGCAGAGAGAGCGGAAGATCGACTGCTTTGATTGGGGTCGTGGGGTCTGTCCCTTGAAAAAGATGAAAGATGCGAGTAAGGACCAGTGACCCCTTGACGGAGAGACTGTCTGCTGAGATGGGATTTCCCTGTTTCCGCCACCCTATCTTCCCTCTCTCCCTGCAGGGAAGCAGCCTGGCCTCTTGGATAGAGCACGGGCCTGGGAGTCAAAAGGTCATGAGTTCTAATCCCAGCTCCGCCACTTGTCTGCTGTGTGACCTTAGGCAAGTCACCTCACTTCCCTGTGCCTCAGTTACCTTATCTGTAAAAGGGGGAATAAGACTGTGAACCTTTTGCGGGACAGGGACCGTATAATAATGTTGGTATTTGTTAAGCGCTTACTATGTGCAGAGCACTGTTCTAAGCGCTGGGGGAGATACAGGGTAATCAGGTTGTCCCACGTGAGGCTCACGGTCTTCATCCCCATTTTCCAGATGAGGGAACTGAGGCACAGAGAAGTGAAGTGACTTGCCCACAGTCACACAGCTGACAAGTGGCAGAGCTGGGATTCGAACCCATGACCTCTGACTCCCAAGCCCGTGCTCTTTCCACTGAGCTACGCTGCTTCTGTCCACCCCAGTGCTTAGTATGGTGCCTGGCATAAAGTCAGCACTTCAATATAATAATAATAATAATAATAATAATAGTTATTATTACTGCCTCTCATGGGCACTTAGTCCCACCCCCAACCCCCAGGCAAGGCAAGATCTTCCCTCTCATCGCCACCACACTTATGTACATGTCCTTGTACTTGATTGCTTCCCTTCCCCGTAATTTATTATAATGCCTGTCACCCGCTCTAGACTCTAAGCTCCTTGTGGACAGGGAATGTGTCTTCCGATCCTGCTACACTGTCCTTTCCCATAAAAATACTACATAGTAATACTACTACTACTGATAATAGTAATTATGGTATTTGTTAAGCGCTTACTATGTGCCAGACACTATATTAAGCACTGGGATAAATTCAAGATCATTAGGTTGGACACAGTCCTGGTTCTCCTGTCGAGTCCCAGTGAAGAGAGGTCCTAGCCATCATGGTTCCATGTGCTGAGATCAACTGACCAGGGGCATTTATTGAGAACCTGCTGAGAGGTAGACACTGTACTGAGTGCTTGGGTGAATACAGTAGAAATGAGCTTCTTGCCCTAAGGAGTTTACCACCTAAAGGGGGCAGGAGGAAAATGACCTTTTTCCATAAGACCAAGAGGAGTTATAAGTGGAAGAATTTGGGGCAATCCTCTCTCCCGGCATCACATCCAACCCAGGCCGTGTGCTGACCACCAGGATTGCTAAGAAATTAGCCCACGGTCCCTTTCCTCTGCTTAAGCCTCTTTTCTCCCACTCCCTCTCCCTTCTGTGTTGCCCACACACTTGGATTTGTTCCTGTCAAGCACTTTGAAGTTCACCCCACGTTCAGGCCCACAGCACTTAGCAATTAGAAGGACCTGGATTCCAATCCCACCTCCACTCCAGGTCTCCTTTGTGACCTTGGGTAAATCACTTCACTTCTCTACGCCTCAGTTACCTCATCTGTCAAATGGGGATTAAGACTGTGCGGCCCATGTGCGACTGGGACACGGTGTCCAGCCTGATTTGGTTGTATCCGCCCCAGCGCTTAGTACAGTGCCTGGAACATAGTAAGCGCTTAAATTCCACAATTATTATTATTATCTGTATATGTATTTTTAATTTATGTTAATGTCTGTCCCCCCCCCCCGACTTTAAACATGTCTACCACCTCTGTTATACTGTACACTTAGTACATGTTCTGCACACAGTAAGGTCTCAGTCTATACCATCGATTAATTGACTATAGAGCATTCATTCATTCAATCATTTATTGAGTGCTTTCTGTGCGCAGAACACTGTACTAAGCGCTTGAAAACTACAATTCAGCAATAAAGAGAGACAGTCCCTGCTCACACTAGGCTTCTGGTTTCGAAGGCGGGGAGGCGGGCATCGAAACAAGTAAACAGGCATCAGTAGCATCAATATAAATAAATAGAATTATAGATGTATACACATCAAAGCATGTATACAGGCATTTATAGAAATAGAATTATAGTTATGTACAAATATAAACAAGTGCCGTGGGGCGGAGGGGGGGTAGAGCAAAGGGAACGAGTTGGGGTGTTGGGGAGGGGAGAGAGAAAGCAGAGGAAAAGGGGCGGGGGTAGAACAGGGGGTGCTATCCATGGCAGACATGATTAATGCCATTTCAACACTCTGTAATAATAATAATAATAATGATGGTATTTGTTAAGCACTTACTCTGTGCCGGGAACTGTTCTAAGCCCTGGGGTGGATACAACCAAATAGGTTTGGACAGTAGCTTCTGGCTCCAACCACCTATCCCTGGCCAGCGTATCTATAAACAACCTTCTATCCAGAATTCATCTACCCTACGGTATCGTCCTACACAGACTCAACCACTGAGTACCGTATTTGTGCTTAACTCTTTAGTTGTCGGAAGCCATGCAGGAGGATAAGCTGGGCGGACATGATATCACCCCGAGGGACGAGATTTATCAGAAAGTCCCGCTTTCTTCCTGTCACGTGAAGGGAACGATCGCTGGATTGAAGCATTCATTCATTTAATCATATTTACTGAGTGCTTACTGTGTGCAAAGCATTGTACTAAGCGCTTGGGAGGGTGCAACATAAAAATAAACAGACCCATTCCCTGCCCACAACGAGCTCAGCTGCCTACCCCTGTTTCTGGCCCAGATCAGGTGGTCCCCGTTGTTAATCTGCCCACTGTTTTCGGGTCTCGGGCTGAAAACTTTCATAATTTCTTCAGACTCTAAAACAAAGCAGCTAGGCCTAAGAGAAGATGTCGGGGGTGATACAGTGGTGGTTTAATAGCAGATGTTTAAAAAGCGAGAAGATATCTTGTACCTCCAGGCTATTAAAGGTGGCCGGTATTGATTCCCATAACGCTCTGGGCAGAGTGCAGTGGTAATCATGGAGACCCTTGCCTGACTATCACAATCACGTCCTTTACACCAGCTGCCTATCGGATGTCTGTTCTGGTCCGACGGAGACGTCCTTTCTTTGGCACAGACACTTCCATCCTTCTAGCTTCCCTGGGCTCATTCTGCTGGGCTCACTCATCTCAAGAACAGCTGTAGGCCACTTGGCTACTCCACAAATGCTAACAGGGTTTCACCTTCCCAGATGGTCCTCCCTCTGAGCTCCAGGAAGATTCAGTGATCGATCAATCAATAGCAGACCCAAGGAAGTCTTTTCTGCTGGCCTGCCATATGTTGTTACTAGCCTCGGGCAAGTGGGAGGACGACTCTTTGCAAGGCCGGTTGATGATCCAGTACAGAAACGTAATCCAGAGAGAGTAGATCCATGTTTTTTTTTTGCCTAGGAGAAGCAGAGGAATCCCGGACTGTTCAAAGATGGTGGTCACTCCCCAGCCATCCACACGACGAAGCATCATTTGGCTCTTACCGAAAGGTGACTCCTGTTTCGCTGCCTCCCACCTCCTACCAAGCCTGTGTAGTAGCCTGTAAATTCATTTCGTAAAGAAATAAGAAATACATAAACCACAAATCTATATGGGGTTGAACCCGAATCCTCTTCCTGATTTGAGAAGGAAAGGAAATAGTTGTTTAGCCATAATAGTATGTTTTTCATATTAATGTCTGTCTCCCCCTCAAGACTGTAAATTTGTTGTGGGCAGGGAACGTTTCAGCTAATTCTGTTGTATCGCACTCCCCCAAGCGCTTAGTAAAGTGCTCTGCACATAGTAAGCGCTCAATAAATGATTGATCGATTGATTAAAAACACTAAGCTATGGGGAATGAGAAGGGGGTGTTTTCCTTGACGTTAAAACCAAAGTGAAGCAGAGTGGGATATGGGGAAATGGAGGTTGGAGGAAGGCAGGAATAATAGGCGAAACTAGGGAGAGGAGACTGACTTGGAAGAATGAGAAAGGATATTTTAGAGGCTTTGATAGCTGCAGGAAAGGTTTCAGTTAAGCAGTTGGCTACTCTACTGCTCCACTGGGAAGATTAAACACCAGAATGGGCACCTAGGGAGGTTGAAGAGTCTTAACTTTTGGAGATTAATACCCCCCCCCAAAAAGAACAGATACTCAACTGTCGATGGATGACCTTTTTTAGTCTCTGGCTTGGAGGCAGGGGGCTGGACTGCTTAACCTCTACCATCTCTAATGTTCTTTGATTCTATGAAAAAAAAAAAACAAGAAACCAAAAAGCAACTGAAAAGGCATACTATGGAGCTGAAAAAAGCTTTCATCTCTCTTTCTGGCCTAGACAGTGAGATGGCACTAGGCCTCATCAACCAGGCTGCATGTGATGAAGTTCAAATTTCCTTGAATTCCCTGAAAAGGGGTGTCCTTTCTGAGACATTGCTGTTTAGTACAAGCACAGATGCTATTTTCTGTTGATTTCTTCCCTTTCATCCCCACCAGCTCCACCCCATTCGCCAGCTATCTTCCCAGTCGGTTAAACTCCCAAGGCCGGAAATCTCTCAAGGTATAGCAGAAGTTATGTATCCTCCAAATTTTTAAATCTATTTTCAGTCATTAAGTGTTAAGACCCTGATCTGAGTTTGGAATCAGGCCTCATGGCTGAACTAATGAAAAACTAAGTAAAGCCAGACACAACTAGACTCCTCTTTGACCTGCATGTTCCTGCTTGCTATCGAGCCTAAGAAAAGGTCAGCATGCAAAATGCCCATTCAGTCATCGTTTTCTGACCTGTACATTTGAGGGCGTTTAGGGAGCTTGTTGGTAAGCAACAGGACCTAGTAGATGAACACAGGGGAGGAAATGAGGAGATCAACAGGCCTAGTGGAAAGAGCACAGCCCTGGGAGTCAGAGGGCCTGGGTTCTAATCCCAGCTCTGCCCCTGTTCTGGTGTGTGACCTTGGGCAAAATCACTTAGCTTCTCTGTGCCTCAGTTTCCTCATTTACTAAATGGGGATTCAATATCTGTTTTTCCTCAGACTGTAAGCTCCATGTGGGACCTGATGATCTTGTATCTCCCCCAGTGTCCACTCACCGGCCTGTGTAATTTTGGGAGAGTTACTCGACCCTCTCTGAGCCTCAGTTCTTCATCTGTAAAATGGGGATTTAAAACCTGCTCTCCACACCTCTTAAAATGCGGGCTCTGTGCAGGGAGGGGCTGAGTCCGATCTGATGATCATTTATCAACCCCACTGGGCTAGACCCAGTGAGTGCATGGCTCCTTCCTGCTACATCTGCTTCTCAGAAGTCTTCTCTCTTTGGGAATGACAACACGGCCTGCACTGAACAGCTTTCTCTCAGTTAATAGGGTATTATCGTCAGGGGACTGGAGAGAAGCTCGCAGGTACTCAGCTGGTTTCATTCCCAGGTCAATTGCTTAATACAATCCTGCCAGATCCAGGGAACCGAGGCTGCTGAATTGAAAACTGTAAGGGCCCCAGGTGGATCTCTTCTCCGACCGGCTGATACACCTGACTTTTTTTGTTTTCGCCCTGCCGCTCTTTCTCCACCACTGCGATTACCTGGATATTCAGGCCTTCGGAGACCCCGCTTCCCTCCCCCTCCCCCACCCCCGCATGATTCTTGACTGAATTATCTAGTTACCGTGGTCTGTTTTAGAAGACTTTCCCAATGCCCCTGCTGCAGAATCATGCTATTTATTCAGACTGAGCAAAAGGAGTTTTTTGCCTGAATGATCCAGAAGTTTAACCTAAAGATGTGTGTTCTCCAAACCCCACAATGCGGTGTTCAGGGAATCCCAGGGAAAACCCTCAACGAGTAGCTGACATCCTTCTGTCTGAAAAACCGGGATTATTCGTGGCAGTGTGTTTTTGGGTGGTTGCTTCTCTGGATGCAGTAGAGTAGGAAGGTCTCCCATCCTGCCCTGATGACCAAACATGGCGTCTGCTTGGTGTCCATTCTCCTGCACTCTTCGATGACTTCTGGGGCTCTTAGGGAAGTTGATCTGTGCTAAAACTGGGGGCTGAAGCCACTGGAGAAACCCATCATTGGACCATTCTGTGGACAGCAGATTTAACGAGAAGCAGGGTGACTTAGGGGAAAGAGCCTGGATCTGGGAGTCAGAAGGCCTGGGTTCTAATCCCGCATCTGACAGGTGCCTGTGTGTGACCTTGCGCAAATCATTTATCTTCTCTATGTTTCAATTTTCTCATCCGTAAAATGGGGATTCAATCCCTCTTCTCCCTCCTACTAAGACTGTGAGTCCCATCTGGGACGGGGTCTGTGTCCACCCCGATTAACCTTTATCTATTCCAGCAGTTAGAACTTGGCACATAGTAAGTGCTTAACGCCTACTATAATCATTAGTAGAAATGCTACTAATAAAGATAGCAATAATACTGTTAAAAGGAGTGCTAGCAGTAGAAACGGTAGTTATTAGCCATACAAGTAGTAATATGAGAAGAGATAGGAGAGAGATTAATCAATCAATCAATAGAATTTATTGAGTGCCTGTTGTATGGAGAGCACTGTACTGACCACTTTTAATATCTTTCTCCCCCTCTAGATCATAAACTCCTTGTGGACAGGGAACGGGTCCTACCGACTCTGTTGTATAGTATTCTACCAAGCACTTAATACATTGCTCTGCACACAGGCCTTCATGGGTTCGAATCCCGGCTCTGCCACCTGTCAGCCGTGTGACTGTGGGCAAGTCACTTTACTTCTCAGTTCCCTCATCTGTAAAATGGGGATGAAGACCGTGAGCCTCACGTGGGACAACCTGATTACCCTGTACCTACTCCAGCGCTTAGAACGGTGCTCTGCACATAGTAAGCGCTTAACAGATACCAACATTATTACAGTAAGGGCTCAATAAATGCCGTCGATCTATTGGGAGAGTACAGTGCGACAGATTTGGTAGACATGCTTCCTCCTTACCAGGAATTCATTGCCTAGAAGAGGAGACAGACATGCAAATAAATTATGAATATGTAATTTGCGGGCATAAGTGCTGTGGGGCTGAACGTTGGATGAAGGTCACAGATTCAAGTGCGTCGGTGACGCGGAAGGAAGAGGCAGTAGAGGAGATGAGGGCTCAGTCAGGGAAGCTCTCTTGGAAGAAATGTAATTTAAATAAGGCTTTGAAGGTAGGGAGAGTGCTGGCCTGGTGAATGTAATAGTAGAAATAGTGGAAGTCGTAATGGTAATTACTGAGTAACTACTGAGTGCCGTGCACCGTGCTAAATACTTAGGAAAGCAAAACAGAAGCAAAACACCCATTCCCTGCCCACAAGGTGCTTACACTGCATGCGTAGAAAATTGAGGACTTTCTTCCAAAAAACTCCCAAGTCTCTCCCACTTCAAAACAAACACGCCCCCTAATGCTAGTCATAAACTGGGTAAAAGCAGGATAGATTTCCTCTGTCTGGAATCTGAAGGCAGGGCGAGGAACAGAATGATTTTGCAAGGTCCCTT
Source organism: Ornithorhynchus anatinus (assembly GCF_004115215.2). Taxonomy (NCBI): domain Eukaryota; kingdom Metazoa; phylum Chordata; class Mammalia; order Monotremata; family Ornithorhynchidae; genus Ornithorhynchus; species Ornithorhynchus anatinus. The sequence continues at coordinate 7,681,761 of NC_041738.1, read as the reverse complement.
TTAATCCCGGGAAATGAAACATCTTGAAATAGTCATTCATCGGAGTAGCGAATTGTGCTCCTCAAAAGCTCCGCCACGTGTCTGCTGGGTGACCTTGGGCAAGTCACTTAACTTCTCTGGGCTTCAGGTACCTCATCTGTAGAACTGGGATCAAGACTGTGAGCCCTATGTTCATTCATTCTTTCATTCAATCGTATTTATTGAGCACTTACTTACACAGAGCACTGTTCTGAGTGCGTGGGAGAGGACACTATAACAATCCACAGACACTTTTCCTGCCCCCAGTGAGCTTCCGGGATAGCCCTCGCACCACCAACTCACTGAGATGCAGAGAACAGATCTGGGAGGGATGGGGTGGAGCTGTTCTTTAGCAATTAATCAGTCAATCAATCATATTTATTGGCGTCTGCTCTGTGACCTTGGTCAAGTCACTTCATTTCACTGTTCCTGAGTTACCTCATCTGTAAAATGAGGATTAATGCTGTGAGCTCCTTGTGGGAAATGGTCTGAGTCCAACCTGATCATCTTGTGTCTACCCCAGGTCTTAGAACAGTGCCCGATGCATAGCGCTTAACAAATCCTGGGGAAAAAAAGAAAGCTTTAGTCAGAGAAGGCCTATTGGAGGAGATATGATTTTAATAAAGCTTTGAAGGTGGTGAGAATGATCATCTGCCAGATATGAAAGGGGAAGGAGTTCTAGGCCGGCGGCTGGACAGGGGTAAGAAGTTGGTGGCAAGAGAGGTGAAATCAAGAGACGTGGTCTAGTGGGTAGAGCGTGATCCTGGAAGTTAAAAGGACCTGGGTTCTAATCCCGGCTCTGCCACTTGTCTGCTGTGTGACGGTGGGCAAGACACTTCACTTCCCTGGGCCTCAGTTACCTCATCTGTAAATTGGGGATTAAGACTGTGAGCTCCATGGGGGACGGGGACTGTGTCGAACCCGATTTTCATATATCCACCCCAGTGGTTAGTAAAGTGCCTGGCACGTTGTAAGTGTTTAACAGATACTCCAATTATTATTATTATTATTATCGACTTACAGCGAGAGGAGAGAAGTGAATGTACTGGGTTTACTTTCGATTTGCTGAAGTAGGGATCGAAACAGCCAACGCTTGTAGAAGAAGTGATTTCCACCAGGCTGACGTGGAACCCTTGTAATGCTTCTCAGTTGGTTGTGCCTGGCTGGGGCCCAGTGTAATAAACAGGGAGGTAGAATCTGGAGCTACAATCCTAACAGCTCATGAGAAGTGTTCACCTGTTTTCCATGGATGTTTCTATTTTCTCCTAATTTATTCACTAAAACCCACACCACCTCTCGAGCGAAAAGCGATTTCGGTTTACATGCGAGATGTTTTCACCTACTTCCCTGGGCGATTTCAGCCTAACACCTCACCCGGGCTCTGGGGACTTTCCATCTGATTCAATTCAAATGCCGAGAGGGCTGCTCTACGGAGCCCGGGGAGCTCCTTATTATTTTTCAAAACCAGAAACGAGCAAGCAACGGCACTTTTTCTCGAGGGCCCAAGGGCATAATTTCAGGGCAGACAGTCTCACGTCGGCCCTGGCCGTGGAACTGCTCCTGACTTCACCCAGCTGGGGCTGAGGCTTTGTGGCGTTGGCTTTTCAGGATTGGCGGGGCCGGGGTGTGTGGGGAGTTTTAAAATTTTATTCTATTGTATTTGTTAAACGGTTACTATGTTCATTCGTTCATTCAGGTGTGTTTATTGAGCCCTTACTGTGTGCAGAACACTGTACTGAGTGCTTGGAAAGTACAATTCGGCAACAAATAGAGACAATCCCTGCCCAACAACGGGCTCAGTCTAGAAGGGTGAGAGACAGACATCAAAACGAGTAAACAGGCATCAAGAGCGTCGATATAAATGAACAGAATTATATATACACATCTTTAATAAAATAAATAGACTGATAGATATGTACATATATACACAAATGCTGTGGGGCGGGGAGCGGGGTAGAGCAGAGGGAGCGAGTCGAGGCCAAGGGAAGAGGAGGAGGAGCAGGAGAAAAGGGGAGCTCGGTCTCTAATGCCGGGCGCTACGTTAAGTATTGAGATAGATGCATGATAATCAGTTCCCTCATCTGTAAAATTGGGATTAAGAGTATGAGCCCCATATGAGAGAGGGACTGTGTCCAATCTGCTTGGCACATCGCCCTCAACAAATATAATAATCGTAATAATGATTCGTTTAATTCAATTGTATTTATTAAGTGCTTACTGTGTGCAGAGCACTGTACTAAGCGCTTGCGAAGGTACAATACCACCATAAACAGTGACCTTCTCTTCCCACAACGAGCTCACGGTCTAGAGCCGGGGAGACAGACATCAATACAAATAAATCAAATTACAGATATATGCATAAGTGCTGTGGGGGTGGGGGCCGGGCTGGGGAGAAAAAGGAGCAAGTCAGGGTGATGCAAAAGGGAGTGGGAGATGAGGAAAGGTGGGGTTTAGTCAGGGAGGGCCTCTAGGAGGAGATGGGCCCTCAACAGGGCTTTGAAGCGGGGAGAGTAATTGTCTGTTGGGTTTGAGGAGGGAGGGCGTTCCAGGCCAGAGGCAGGACATGGACCAGGGGTCGTGTCTACCAGTATGGTTGTATTGATTTCTTCCAAGCACTTAGTACAGTGCTCTGCACACAGTATGAACTCAGTAAATACTGACTGATTGACTGGTATCCCTCTAGAGTATAGGCTAATCCAGCAACCGTATTTCTTGAGCACTTACTGTGTGCAGAGCACCGTACTTGTAGGCAGAGAACGTTTCTACCAACACCGTTCATTCATTCAACTGTATCGATTGAGCATTTGTTGGGTGCAAAGCACCGTACTAAGTGCTTGGGAGCGTACAGCACAGCAACACACCGACACAATCCCTGCCCCCCACGAGCTCATAGTCTAGAGAGGGAGACAGACGTTAGAATACACAAATGAATGAGTAAATGAATTACAGATATAAACGTATGTGCCGTGGGGATGGGAGGGAGGATGAATGAAGGGAGCAAGTCAGGGCGATGCAGAAGGGAGCAGGAGAAGAGGAGAGGAGGGCTTCGTTAGGAAAAGCTTCTTGGAGATGTGCCTGCAGTAAGGCTTTGAAGTGAGGGAGAGCAATTATCTGTCTGATTTGAGGATAGAGGGTGTCCCAGGCCGGAGGTAGGTTAATAACGATGGCATTTGTTAAGCGCTTGCTATGTGCCAAGCACTGTTCTAAACTCCGGGATAGATACGAGGTTATCGGGTTGCCTCACGTGGGGCCCACAGTCTTAACCCCCGTTTTACAGATGAGGTAACTGAAGCCCAGAGAAGTTAAGCGGCTTGCCCAAAGTCACACAGTGGCAGAGCCGGGATTAGAACTCACGACCTCTGACTCCCAAGCACTTGCTCTTTCCGCTAAGCCACGCTGCTTTCGGCGGTGAGATGGGGGAGAACGAGGTCCCTTGAGAAGGTTATGTTGCCTCTCCCAAGCACTTAGGATAGTGCTCTGCACACAGGGAGAGCTCAGTAAATACCATTGATTGCTTGATAGAATATTCATCTTTGTGTGTGCCCGGTATGACTAGGACTGTACCTGTAGGAAGGGAAAGTTTCTACCAACTTTGTCGTATAGTACTCTCTGAAGTACTTAGTACAGTGCTCTGTATCCAGTAAGTGCTCAGTAAATACCATAGACAGATTGATTAGTAGATGTTCATCTCTGTGTGCTCGCCGAGTAACTGGGACAGTAGGCCAATGTCAGTCACACACGACGAACTTAGATAAATTTCTCCATCAGCGGTGTCTTTTTTGACCACCAAGGCCAGGTGTATAGTGTGTGTAGTCTTCTAGATTTGCTGACAGAGCCCTCAAGTTTGGGGTTTCCCACTAGATTTTGGATGCTTCAGGGGAAATGGAAATGAGGGAGGAAAATTCTCTTCTCGGGCAGGCTGGCGCCTCCGCCTCGACCCGCCCTCAGTCGGGGATAATAATAATGTTGGTATTTGTTAAGCGCTTACTAGGTGCAGAGCGCTGTTCTAAGCGCTGGGTAGATACAGGGTAATCGGGTTGTCCCACGTGAGGCTCACAGTTAATCCCCATTTTACAGATGAGGTAACTGAGGCACAGAGAAGTTAAGTGACTTGCCCACAGTCACACAGCTGACAAGTGGCAGAGCTGGGATCAGGCGCGGATGGCTGTCAGTGCTCCTCATCCCGTCACTCCCCTGACACCCCAACCTGCTATCAAAAGGGGGTTCCTTTTTAAGGTGTTGCCACTCTGCTTCGGCTCAGAGCTGTGCCTCAGGGCGCAGTTAGTTAATCGTATTTATTGAGTGCTTACTGTGTGCACAGTATTGTACCGAACAAGATGAGTTGGCAGATGCGTCCCCTGTCCACAAAGAGTTAACAATCTAGAGAGGGAGACAGACTTTATTTATACCTTATTTATAATATCTTTCTCCCTCTCTAGACTGTAAACTCCTCTCTGAACTGTTAATTTACGGCTATCGATCAATCAGTTGTATTTACTGAACACTTACTGTGTGCAGGGCACCATACTGAGCACTTGGGAGAGTCTAACAAGACAACAGTAATAATAATGCTGGTATGTGTTAAGTGCTTACTGTATGCCAAGCACTGTTCTGAACGCCGAGTGAGGTACAAGGTAATCAGGTTGTCCCACGTGGGGCTCAAGTCTTAATCCCCATTTTACAGACGAGGTAACTGAGGCACAGAGAAGTTAAGTGACTCGCCCAGAGTCACACAGCTGACAAGTGGCAGAGCGGGAATTAGAACCCGTGACTTCTGACTCCCAAGCCCCGGCTGTTTCCACTAAGCCACGCTGCTTCTCAGCAACACAGCAGACACATCCCCCGCTCACAGCGAGCTGTACGTAAGTGCAAACTATAAGCTCTGGACTGTAAATTCGTGGTGGGCGGGGAACGTATCTGTTTCCTGTTGCACTGTTGTCTCCCAAGCGCTTAGAACCGTGGTCTACGTCCAGTAAGCGCTCAATAAATACGACTGAAGGAATGAATGGAAGTGCGGTGGGGCTGAGGGTTGGGTGAATAAAGCGTTTCAATCTGGGTTCCAAGGTGATGCAGAAAGGAGTGAGAGAAGATGAAATATGGGCTGGGGAAGGCCCCTCTCACTACTACTCCTAGTAAAAGCTGGGGGACGAATAGAATTTGCTCCATCTTATTCATGTTTTTCCATTTATGTCTGGAAAAGTGAAGGCACCTCCATGTCAGTCCAGAGTTCTCCCAGCCCCGCATACTCCCACCCTGGTCCCCTCTCACCCTCAAACAACCCACCCACAGGGCCGGGTGGGTGGGTTTGCAACTGGGGGCTCTGAGGGGGAGCGAGAGGCCCTAAGGGAAGACCCGCGGCTGGGTCAGAGATGGCTGGGGTGCACCCGAGAAACTCTTGAAGGAAATGGTAAAAAAATATTTTGCTGGGCCAAAGCCAAAACTACTATTTGTTGCCTTTTCTTAAATTACATACATTTTAAAAATGGTCTGTCATTATTTGTGAATAAGAGAGCGCCCTGTAAACACAATGCCACCCCCATTTTTTACCGCTGTGTGGTTATTAGCTAATGAGCTTTTCATCTTTGGAAATCCGCTGTGCGAGGAGCCCTCCCGGAGGCCTGTGGTTATTGGATAATTGCAGCGAGGCGGGCTGGGAGGGTGGCCCAGGGGTTAGAGATCAGATGGAGGAGGAGGAAACAGACTGCTTCTGCTCCCGATTCACCGTTGCACTGTAACGTCTATGTCCTTGCTTCCATTTCCCAAAGATGACAGACCTCTCTCCCCCTGGAACATCCTGGTACGACAGATCGAAGGTCGCTCTGGCTACTTTACGTATCAGCATGGCAGAAACCCCTCTCCCCTCTCCAACCTCCAACATCTAACACAATCTTATCCAGAAAATCCCCCACCAGTGACCATCTGCGATCGATATAGGGTCGATTATGGGATCACACCCGCGGTTACCGACGTGTGCCAAATAGGAGGCGAGAGTCATGGACTGTGCTGGCCGTTTGGAGAGAGGGTGGGTTTGATCAGGGAGAACTTCCTGGAAGAGGTGGCCTTGACTTGACATTCGACGGAGGCGGGGTGGGAGTCCTGGGGCCAGGAGGAAGGAGTTTGCTTGATGTATTACCAGAGAAGCAGCATGGCTTAGTGGACAGAGCGCAGACCGGGGAGTCAGGAGGACCTGGGTTCTAATCCCGTCTCCACCAATTGCCTGCTGTGTGACTCTGTCGTTTCATTTCTCTGTGCCTCAGTGACCTCTATCTGCAAAATGGGGATTAAGACTGTGAGCCCCATGTGGGACAGGGACTGTGACCAACCCGATTAACTGGTGTCTACTCCAGTGCTTAGAACAGTGCCTGGCACATAGTAAGCACTTAACAAATACTATAAAAGAAAAATTAAAACGACTCGAGCAAAAGCCCGAGGGCAGAAGGGGATGGTCTGGGGTCTAAGAGAACGTGAGCTGGCCAGGAACAGAAGGTGGATGAGAGTAAGACTAGCCAGGTCTGGAGTAGGGAACCATCGAGGTGTAAATGGAGGCAGAGGTGACGGTGGCCAGAGCCTCTTACTCCAATCCCTAACCCCCCCGCTCCCTGCCTGCGGGACCTTGTTTGCCAACTCGGGGCGTGACACCGGCCGCCACTGCCCTCCCCGCAGACGATCCGGGGAGCTAAATAATGAGCGGTGTCACCGGTGTCATCGGTCAGAGCATTATCCCACCCGGGAGTGGAAATGGCAGGGGCCGGAGGGGCAATCCATCACGGGGGAAATGTCACCGACCGCAGGGTCATTGTCCCCTGCCGTGGGCGGGGCCCCCACCTCTTTCTCACACAGGCAGAAGTGCTCCCTTCAAGGCCTGGACTTACTTTCCCCCTGTGGTACTCTGATCTTTAAATCACTGAAATAGCAGCATGAATTTATGAAAAATGCCACTCAGTCAATCATATTTATTGAAGGCTTACTGTGAACAGCGCACTGTACTAAGCGCTTGGGAGAGTACAGTATAACAAGATAACGGACACATTGACTGACCGTAGTGAGCTTACAGTCTAGAGGGGGAGATATGGCTGGTGGACCACAGTGAGGAATCTCGAGTTATTATTATTAGTATTAGTAGTACTACTAATAATAAATTGTCCTGCACTTATTCTGTGCCGTGAACTGGGGGAGATACAAGATAATCGGATCGGACACGGTCCCTACCCCACCTGCAACTCACAGTCTAAGGAGGAAATGTGAAAGGAAATTATTCTCCGTCTTACAAATGAGGAGAAATGAGATACAGAGATGTTAAGCATCTTGGCTAAGGTCACACAGCCGGCGTATATTGAAGGCGGGATTAGAACACCCGTCTCCTGCCCCTCAATCCTGTGCTCTCTCCCCTAGGCCAGCTGGCCTTGGTTAGGTTGGGCAAACCCGACTCTGCTTAGAAATCTACGAGGCTGGGCTGAGATCGGACGCACCTCCTCAGAAAGTCTTGGTTCCTTTCATCCCTCCTGGCTGGCCGACTCTGAGCTGCCCTCCTTTCCCTGAAAAGGGATTAGGAAACAAACCGGTTGTAATATTTTCGGTGTGGCTGGGGGCTGCCTCAAAGCTGTCTGTTTGGGCCCAAGCGAGCCTGGAGCACATAGTACCACAATTATATTATCATAAGCTACTTGGTTAATAGGGAGACTATCATGTTCTTCTGTTGCACTTTCCCAGGTGCTTAGTACAGTGTTGGCACATATGCTTAATAAATACCACAATTATGATTATAATTATAAGCTTCCCAGACTGAGCCCCCCTTTTCCCTCTGCTTCTCCTCCCCTCCCCATTCCCCTCCTCCTCCCGCCCTCTGCTCTTCCCCCTTCCCCTCCCCTCAGCGCTGTGCATATTTGTATATATTATCTATTACTCTATTTATTTTGTTAATGATGTGTATATATCTGTGATTCTATTTATCTTGCTGATGTCCGCACCGGACTACTTGTTTTGTTTTGTTCTCTTCTGCTTTGCCGTCTGTCTCCCCCATTTAGACTGTGAGCCTGTTATTGGGCAGGGATTGTCTCTATCTGTTTCCGAATTGTACATTCCAAGCGCTTTGTACAATGCTCTGCACAGAGTAAGTGCTCAATAAATACTACTGAACGAATGAATGAATGCTTGGCACATAGTAAGCTCTTAAAAGTACTATAATTATTATTATTATTATTATTACATAAGCTTCTTGGTTAGCAGGAAAACTATAGTGTTTTTCCCACTTGCTCAGTGAGGTGCTTGGCACATAGTAAGTGCTGAACGAATACCACAGTTATCATTATTATTATTACCGTAAGCTTCTTGATTAGCAGGAAAGCTATAATGTGCTTTTGTTGCAGTTTCCGAGGTGCTTAGAATGGTGCATTATATTCAATATTGGCTTAATAGAAATCACGGAATGATTGATCAGAGGGGATTCTGATAACTCTAGAGAGATTAGAGAAGTTGCCATCCCAGCCTTCCTACCCCTCCCCAGTGCATTTTTTTCAAAGGACTCTTAGGCTGGGGCACACTGGAGCTTTTGGTCTTCCAGACTGGCAGATAAATTCCCCCTGTTCATCATGAAAAGTCAGATCCCAGGATTCCAGAGGAATCCACAAGAACCAAGCCTGGATGCTACATTCCCGTCGATATGACTGGGCTATTTCTTTTTTCCAAGAGAAATCTCTCCCGTCTGTTCTCCCCTGCGCTGACCTGAGTTTTATTTGGTCCTGGTCCAGTTGTAATAAATGCTGCGGGAGAGAATGAAAGACCAAGAATACAGGCCTAGCCAGACGTGAGATTTTTCTCCTTAAGCATAGTGGGAAAAATGGAACCTGCTGGCCTCTCTCCCACTTATTTAAGCTGAATAATAAGCCTAATATATCATGGGCTCAGATCCCTCCCGTCAGCCACGGAGAGGGGCTCTCTGAACATTGGAGTAATTACTCTGGGAGTGAAGTGGTGTCTTGGAAAATTAATTTAAATAGGCCGGTGAATAAACATCCCATTGCTCCTTGTTGGAGGGCCCTAGCCAGCCTCCTCGGTGGTTGACCAGAAGGGAGCTGCCTCGTCCCGAGGGGAGAGCAGAGCTCTGTTCTCAGGAAATGGAGCAGGGGCAGCATTTCATGCCTGAGTTGTAGCTGTCACCGTCTTGAGGATGCGGGAGACCCCCGCCCCGAGAGAGCTGGATAGTATTTTGGGGATGTGATTGTATCTGGGGATAACGTGCCCGAGTAGAAACAGTTCCTGGGAATTGTAAGACACAGATCCTGAAAAAGCGGGCTGCCGATAGTTGTACTATTTACTCCGCTGGCCAGTCCGGGGACTCTACTGGAAAGATCATGGGGTCTGAATGTGGAAAGACCTGGGTTCGAGTTCCTGTGCTGCCACGGGCACGTTGGGTCACGTAGCCTCTTCGGACCTCGGTTTCCGCTTCGCTAAAATGGGGATATTCATATCTTCCTCACAGGGACATCGAGAGGGCAAAGTGCTGTCACGGTGAAAGTGCGTGGGAAAATAGAAGCACTTTATAAAATTTAGGGTATTGGAGAAGTGGTGTGGCCTAGTGGGAAGAGCAAAGGCCCGGTGGGGGTAGCAGACCTAGGTTCTCATCCCTGCTCTGCCACTTGCCTGCCGCGTGACCTGGGGCAAGTCATTTAACCTGTCCGGCCTCATTTTCCTCATCCGTAAATGGGGGTTAAATACTTTCTCCACCTCCCCTTGAAACTGTAAACACCAAGTGTAACAGGAACTGTGATTGATCTGGTTGTACTGCGTCTACCTTAGAACGCGGCATATGGTAAGCGCTTAACAGACATCACGATCGTTATTTAACAAGAGCCGCAGTTGCAGGCAGCTCCTCCATCTGGTCGATATCAGGAGGGGAAGATGCGAGACTTCTGCAGCCCAAGATGCCGCCTCTCTGCGTGTCAGGCACCTTTTCTTTCCCCAGTAGCAGTAATAGGAGTCGCGACATTTGTTGAGCACTTACTAACAACCAGGGAAGATACAAGAGAATCCAGTGTCCCCCAATCCCTATTCCACACGGTACTCACAGTCTAACGGGGAGAACGGGTATTGCAGAGCGGAAACTAAGGCACGGAAAGGTGAAGTGACTTGCCTAAAGTCAGAGCCGGGGTTAGAACCGAGGTCTTCCGACTCCCGGGCCTGGACTCGTTCCGTTCAGCCACGCTGCTTTCAGTGAGCCAGTGAGCCGTGTCCGAGGGAGCTGACTGCTTGGGTCCTGGTTGGTCAGTGCAGGGATGTGCAGAGTAGGGAGGAGGGGGGTCACAGGGTTGGATCCAGCATCCCCCGGATCCAGGGAGGGCCGGCTTGCACCTCCCTCTTCAATCAATAATAATGACGTTGGTATCTGTTAAGCTCTTACTATGTGCAGAGCACCGTTCTAAGCCCTGGGGTAGATACGGGGTCATCAGGTTGTCCCACGTGAGGCTCACAGTCTTAATCCCCATTTTCCAGATGAGGTAACTGAGGCCCAGAGAGGTGAAGTGACTTGCCCACAGTCACACAGCTGACAGGTGGCAGAGCGGGGATTTGAACCCATTAGCTCTGACTCCCAAATCCAAGCTCTTTCCACTGAGGCACGCTGCTTCTCTATGCTGGGGACGAAGCAGCGTGGGTTAGAGAAGCGACGTAGCTTACTGGATCAGGCCTGGGAGTCAGAAAGACCTGGGTTCTAATCCCAGCTCCGCCACAAGTCTGCTGAGTGAACTTGGCCAAGTCACTTCACTTCTCTGGGCCTCAGTTACCACATTTGGAAAATGGGGATTAAGACACTGAGCCCCATGTGGGACGGGGACTGTGTCCAACCTGATTAGCTTCTATCTACTCCAGTGCTTAGAACAGTGCTTGGCACATAGTAAACACTTAATAGGTCTCGTCTTCTCTTACGCTGTCGAGTCATCTCCGACCCATGGACGTATCTCTTCCAGAACGCCCCACCTCCCTCTGCAGTCGTTCTGATAGTGCATTCGTAGAGTTTTCCTGGTAAAAATACGACGTGATTTACCATTGCCTTCTTCTGTGCAGTAAACTTGAGTCTCCGCCCTCGACTGTCTCCCGTGCCGCCGCGGCCCGGGACAGGTGAATTTTGACTTGTAGCAGATGGCCTTCCCCTTGCTAGCCACTGCCCACGCTAGGAATGGAATGGATATAATAATAATAATAATGTTGGTATTTGTTAAGCGCTTACTATATGCAGAGCACTGTTCTAAGCGCTGGGGAAGATACAGGGTAATCAGGTTGTCCCACGTGAGGCTCACAGTCTTCATCCCCATTTTACAGATGAGGGAACTGAGGCCCAGAGAAGTGACACAGCTGACAAGTAGCAGAGCCGGGATATGCCTCTGCTTGACTCTCCCTCCCAGAGCCAAGACTGGTAGAGTACTGGAAACTCTCCAGGTGAGAAGCAGCGTGGCTCAGTGGAAAGAGTCTGGGCTTCGGAGTCAGAGGTCATGAGTTCGACTCCCGGCTCCGCCACTTGTCAGCTGTGTGACCGTGGGCAAGTCACTTCACTTCTCTGTGCCTCAGTGACCTCATCTGTAAAATGGGGATTAACTGTGAGCCTCCCGTGGGACAACCCGATGACCCTGTATCTCCCCCAGCGCTTAGAACAGTGCTCGGCACCTAGTAAGCGCTTAACAAATACCAACGTCATTATTATTATTATTATTATCCTGAGAGGGTCGCTTAATAAATACCATTATTATTATTATTATTATTAATATTATTATTACCACCTGCCTCACCCACAGGAATCCCTGGGGTACCTGTCCGGGCCGGGAAGCACAGGCAGCAAGCCATCCGCTAATCATTAGATTATGGCAGCAGACTTCTGGTTTCCAACCGCGTCCCCCACCCCCGGGACTCAGGTGTTAATGAAATCAAACAAAATGAAAATGGGTAAATTATTGCCAGGGATGAACACCTCCACGGTGCCACGCCTCACCAGTTTCCAATACCGCCTCGTTCTCGAGACAACCGGAGGACAGACACGATTCCATCCGCCGCGTGGCGGGCTGAAAGGGGAGGACAAAAGAGACAAGATATTGCAATCCCGAGGTCAGTGACCCAAGAGCTTGTATAATTATAGAATTTCATTTAGAGCCAACCCAAACCACCTCCCCGAGCTTGTTGGCAAATTAGGAGCTAAAAATAAAGTCCATTTTTTTTAGCTTCTGAAACTAGTAAGGGGTCCATTTGTGTATCCGTGCTGGGTGAGGTTTGGGGGAAAGGGGAGGGGAATAGAGAAAAAGCCAGGGAAGGGGGTACAATAGGAGTGATGGCCGCTACCATAAAATTATTCTGATTTGAAATAAACCACAACTTTAACAGAGAATTATCATTCTGGCCCGAGAAGGGGCCTTTGTCCCCTCTCGGCACGAGGGCCGTTTCTGGGGATTTTTGAAATTTAGGATTATTTTCATTTTTGTTCAGGTGAAGAAGGCGGTGGGTTTTTACGTTTCTGTTGTTCTGCCCAATAACCTGGGACTGATAGCTGCATTTCCCACCTTCCCTTTTCAACGTGTTTTTCTACCTGATTACCTCTATCTACCCTAGGATTTAGTACAGTGCCTGACACATAGTAAGCGCTTAACAGATGCCATAGTTATTATTATTATTATCAGGGCATAGGAATTCTTTTCTTTTTCTAGTTTTAAACAGTCTCTGGCCCAGGGCTCTCAATACCCACTGTGAGGCCACAATCAGTCAATCGATCGGTCATATTTTATGAGCGCTTACTGTGTGCAGAGCACTGTACCTGGAAGAGTACCAACACAACAGAATTAGCAGACACATTCTCTGCCCAAAACGAGCTTAAAAAATGGTGGTATTTGTTAAGCGCTTACTATGTGCAAAGCACTGTTCTAAGCGCTGGGGGATACAAGGTGATCAGTTTGTCCCACGTGGGGCTCACAGTTTTAATCCCCATTTTACAGATGAGGTAACTGAGGCACGGAGAAGTGAGGTGACTTCGCCAGAGTCACACGGCTGCCAAGCGGCGGAGCCGGGATTAGAACCCGCAACCTCTGACTCCTAAGCCCGGCCTCTTCCACTGAGCCATGCCGCTTAAAGTCTAGAGGGGGAGAAGCTATAATGGTAGGAGTAGGTACGGAGTGCCCTTTCGGTGCAGGACACTGAAGTAAGCACTCAGAGAAAAAAACAACAGGTGAAAATTCAGTGCCACACTGGAAAGAGCACGGGCTTGGGAGCCAGAGGTTGTGGGTTCTAATCCTGACTCCGTTACTTGTCAGCTGTGTGACTTTGGGCAAGTCACTTAAGTTCTCTGTAAAACGGCGATTAAGACTGTGAGCCCCACATGGCACAACCTGAATACCTTGCCTCTACCCAGAGCTTAGGACAGTGCTTGGCACATAGTAAGTGCTTAACAAATACCATTATTATTATTATAAGAACAAATGATGCATGGTTATTGTGTTGCTCTGCCACAACTTGGGATGTGGGGAGTTGGTTTGGGAAGACTTCCTGGAGGAGGTGGGGTCTTTAGGACCACAACGATGACACTGAAGATGACGACGACTTGAGGAAGGGGTCGAAGTACTTAGGTGGTCACCCTCCCCACTCCTCGCAAAGCACAGGGCTGGAGGTGGGGTGAAGACAGCACCTTCTCCACTGTGGAAGGCCAACTTAAAAGGATGAATTAAGATAAAAAGCCGAAGATCAACCAATCAGTAAACTCCCCTCACCCCAAATCGATTGGCCATTTCAACCACCCCTCCCTCCATAGGGGACAGGAGAAAGAAGGAGAGACGATGCTGGATTCTACCTTAATCGAGATCCAAAGATCAGATGTTCTCGGACACGGGTCTACACACGCACACGTACACACAGAGGGAGGGGAGGGAAGTGCAGAGACCCCGAGACTATTACGCCACTTAACTACGTGTCCGAAATAAATGAGCACTGCCTTCAGTTTCTGAACTCGGGGGTCTCTGAGAGAGCCAGAAGGCCACACACTGCGAAGAAGGCAGAGGTGGTTCAGAGAGCAGAGGCAGAGAAGACTTCAGGGATGGGGTGTGGAGGGAATACTGATTTGTTGAGAAAGGTGAAATGGACCAAATACGTAGATCCCAGGGAAGAAATGGCCCCGATGGGATATGAAAATCACCTATGGAGATAGACAAGTTCAGTCTCTAAACAGGGATCAGAGTTAAGGGAGGAAGGGCCTGGAGGATTTGGGAGGGAATGGAAGATTTAGATGAAAATGTCAAATAATGTCTATGTCAGGGAATATGGCTATAGGATGAAAGACTTGTCCCTCCGTTGGATGGGTAAACCCAAACTGGGAAGGATCTTAGCAGGGAGGAGCAGCGTGGCCTAGTGGATAGAGCATTAGCCTGGGAGTCAGAAGTACCTGAGTTCTAATGCTAGTTCCTTCCCTTGTCTGCTTTGTGACCTTGAACAAGTCACTTAACTTCTCTCTGCCTCAGTTACCTCTCCTTTGTAATGGGGATTGAGACTGAGCCCCATGTGGGACAGGGACTGTGTCCAGCCTGATTAGCTTGTAATAATAATAACGTTGGTATTTGTTAAGCGCTTACTATGTGCAGAGCACTGTTCTAAGCGCTGGGGTAGATACAGGGTAATCAGGTTGTCCCACGTGAGGCTCACAGTTAATCCCCATTTTACAGATGAGGTCACTGAGGCACAGAGAAGTGACTTGCCCACAGTCACACGGCTGACAAGTGGCAGAGCCGGGAGTCGAACCCATGACCTCTGACTCTGAAGCCCAGGCTCTTTCCACTGAGCCACGCTGCTTCTCTGCCAGTGCCTGGCACAGACTGAGCTCTTAACAGATATCATTCCAAATAAAAGAGGACAACTCCAGGCATCTTTTCTAGAAGTCCAGATGGACTCTTGGGACTTCCGAGCTCTGCAGCCACCAAATCCTTTGGCCCCGAGATTCGATTTCCAAAAATCCAAGTTACTTGGAAGCCAAATGATGGCTTCTTTCCCTGCCATACTGCTTGCCTTCGACTGGGCACATTTAAATATTTTTAAGCACCCAGATACTTGAACTCTGCAAATAAGATGGAATAATGAGTATCGGGGCCAGAAAGGTTGAGAAATCACAGGATCTGAAGAGAAGAAGCTCAAAACACAGGAGTGACTCATTGTCATGGCTGGTGAAGCTTTAACCCCTGTGGATTTCCTTGCTCCTGAGAAGCCCATTGGCTACGGCCCCGGTTCCTGAGCTTAAACATCGTGCTCCGTTGGCAGGTGGCCACTGATGGCCCTCGAGCACCCTGAATTTGCAGAGGCATGTCACGTGTTATAACATGGGCCAGGGATTTGGGGGACCTAAATTCTAATCCCGGCTTCACCACTTGTCTCCCGTGTGACCTTGAGCAAATCACTTAACTTCTCTGTGCCTCTTTTTCCTCACCTGTAAAATCGGGATAAAAAAACCTTTTTCTTTCTCCCCAGTAGACTGTGAATCTCCTGTGGTACAGGGACTGTGCCTCATCTGTTTTTTTAAAATCTACCCTAATGTTTACTGCAGTGCTTGGTGTGTGGTAAGAGCTTAACAAATGCCACAATTATTATTACTATGATTAGTATTAGTAGTATTATCATCATTCACATTCTGTTTTGAGCAACTATGTCCAGATTATTCAAACCCAGACTACTTCTCTGAGGAGAGGCCTAATTTCTTCCAGGCTCTGTAACTTTTGTGTCCCTCACCCAAATCCCTGTAAATTGTGGTATTTATTAAGCATTTACTGTGTGCAAAGCACTGGGTTAGGTAGAGGAGAGTCCAACTAGGCTCCCTCAGGGTCACATTGTAAGGGGCAGTATTTGATCCCCATTTTACAAATGAGGAAACTGAGGTTCAGAAAAAATAAGTGAACATAGGTACTGCTTCTGAGCCATGGGACTCCATGGTTGGAGCTGAGGTGAAGGGAAGCTGGGAGCTTGAGAAGAAAACACAAATAGTAATTGTGGTATTTGTTAAGTGGCTTACTGGGTGCCAGACACTGTATTAAGCACAAGGGTCGATACAAGCAAATCTCGTTGGGACAGTCCCTGTCCCATTTGGGGCTCACAGTCTCAATCCCCATTTTACAGATGAGGTAACTGAGGCCCAGAGGAAGTGAAGTGACTGGCCCAAGGCCACACAACAGACAAGTTGCAGAGCAGGGTTTAGAACCCATGACTTTCCGACTCCCAGAACCGAGCTCTAAAGATAACCCGTGCAAAACCCCTACTGGATAGAGGGCAGCTGGAAAACAAACTGCCCGGTAAAATAAAAACAAAAAAAAGAACGGGACAAATGGCCCAGCTAAGTTCTGAACTAATCCCCTCCTAATGTTTTAGGGTTTCAGGAATCTATTCATTTCCACTGGAGATCTATGTAACCCAGGCTTACATCTTTGTAGAAACTTATCTTGACAAAGAAGAAGTAGTTTCTTCCTGAGAATTTTCATAATTAAAGAGAGAGACTCTTTCATAAAATGCACGGTGAGAAATCATCTCACTGAGTTCTCGCTAACCACATTTCCGCCTGAAAAACCCTCTTGCCACGATAAACACCCTTCGCGTGTTTATCTTTAGATTCGGTGCTCTATGAAGTGTTGTAATTAAGCCAGCAGGGTGGATACTCAGAAGAACTCTAGAAGATTGCTTTGAAGATGAAAGTCATTAGATTTCAATGGAAACCCGGAATACAAGATCCCATTGACATAAGACTATTTAACCTGTATCCTAAAGTGCCATAAGCAATTGATAGTGGGGTAGATAATAGCTTGATTGCAGTAATTGCAGAGGAAAAAAAAGGATTATGTGCTCCAGATATAGTCAATGGTGCTTCCCTATTTTTACAGGCCAAATTTCCGTAGAAAGCGAGAAAATTTCTGGGCAACGGATTTAACCAGGAACCCCTGAGAGCTCCTTCTAGGATTCCCTTGGCAACACAGAGATCCATCTAAAAGGAGAATCCGTTGCTCTGGCAGTACCAGCTAGAGGTTAGGCCTGCTGGAAATTGGAATGTCTGAAATAAAGCCAGGCCAACTTCTATGTTAGTCCAGGGACTGAGAAGGGCTTGACTGCGGTAAGAGACTGCTAGCCATAAGCAACCTGTTCAGGCCCCAGATGATTCCCTTGAAAACGGAATCTGGTGGAGGTGGAGATGTACCGCAGAGAGTGGCTAAAGAGATCCCATCTGAAGCACCAGGACCTGACTTATTCAGACAAGGCTTGGTCCAGTGTTTCCCACAGAGTTAGCGCTTCATTTTTACCTTTGATTGATGAGTTGACATCGACAGTTCCCAGATCTCACGGTCCTTTCATTTGCTCCACCTTTCCCGGTAGGCTTCAGTCCCTCATTCTGATCCTGACGATGGCAAATGTAGGATTTATTAAGTTTTTCCTATGGACTAGGCCCTTTGGGATCCTACTTGCATCTGGCTTCACCACCCTTGGTTCTGGTGGGGAGATGAAGCTTGTATCCCCAAATACCATTCCCAGGCTTGTACTCTCCTGACAGATCATTCTGGGACAATGGGATTAACATTGAGGAGAGACAATCCTGTCTAGCAAGACACTGGACAACCACAGCACGACTCTATTGCAACAGAGAAGCAGTGTGGCTTAGTGAAAAGAGCTCAGTCCTGAGAGTTGGAGAATCTGGGTTCTAATCCCAGCCCTGCCACTTGTCTGTGTAGGCAAATCAGCTAACTTCTCTGTGCCTCAGTCACCTCATTTGTAAAATAGGGATTAAATCCTGCTCCCTCCTACTTAGAGACTGAGCGCCCCATATAGAACAGGGATTGTGTCCAACTGACTATCTTGTATCTACCGCAGCACTTAGTACAGTGCCTGGCACAGTGTTAGAGCTTAACAAATTCTATTAAAAAAAAAACAGAAACCAAAAAAAAAATACCCACTTTCCTCCGGCTTGGAAGTCACTGGGTAATGGACAAGAAAAAAGCAAAGCGACCTAATGGAAAGAGCATGGGTCTAAAAGCCAAAGGCCCAGCCTTTAGTCCCAGCTCTGCCTCTGTTCTTCTGGGTGGCCTTGGGCATGTTGCTTAATATCTCTGTACCGCAGTTTCCTCATCCTTAACCTGCTCACCCTTGCCCTCAGATTGTGATAGCGACTGTGATTATCAAGCATCTACCCAAAGGCTTAGCCCATAGTTTGAACATATCAGGTGCCTCACATTCACTCCATTCAAGAGTATTTCTTGATTAATACCACAAATATATGGGACAGGCTGAGGAAATAGAGAGTCTGGGAAAGATGGAGCTAGGAAGGGATAGAGAAACAGCGTGGCTCAGTGGAAGAGAGCCTGGGTTTCGGAGTCAGAGGTCATGAGTTCGACTCCCGGATCTGCCACTTGTCAGCTGTGTGACTGTTGGCGAGTCACTTCACTTCTCTGTGCCTCAGTTACCTCATCTGTAAAATGGGGATTAACTGTGAGCCTCACGTGGGTCAACCCGATTACCCTGTATCTACCCCAGCGCTTAGAACAGTGCTCGGCACATAGTAAGCGCTTAACAAATAACAACATTATTATTACAGTGTCCCCTTGATGATTCGGTACTTGAAATTTCAGAAGATGTCTACCGACTCCTTTTCACTGTACTCTCCCAACCACTTAGTATAGTGCTCTGTATGCAATAAGTGCTCATTAAATACTACCGATTGAGTGTCGGCATCATAATCTCACTTCCCACCTCTCCACCAGCCTGCAGAGAGATGTAGAGGGCCAGAAATTGGCAGACACACACCAGGCAGAGAGAGCCAAAGGGGCAGATGGATGGACAGGAAAAGACCGAGAGATGTAACCAGAGAGGCAGTGCGAGTGCGATCACTTTTTATTAGTAGTTAAATATTAAAATGATACTTCCATCCACAGGATCCAATTCCAAGGAGGCATGGAGAGGAGCGATTTCCCCCTCAGCCTTTTGAGGTGGACCCTCAGCCTCCCTCTGGCAAGGTCTCAGAGTTCCCAACCAGCCCCCAAGTCTCCAGTGGCCTTAATGAAGGGTGATTTTCTGGCCTCTGAACTCTTTGAAAGCTATTCCCGCCAACCGTATCACCCCTGAAGTCTCTGTCCTCACACTCGCAATGAAAAATCGACACTCTGCTGCCATCTGTGCTGTTTGCCTAGATGACTGTGGAAAAATTATATCAG
The DNA here is from genome assembly GCF_004115215.2 of Ornithorhynchus anatinus. Taxonomy (NCBI): domain Eukaryota; kingdom Metazoa; phylum Chordata; class Mammalia; order Monotremata; family Ornithorhynchidae; genus Ornithorhynchus; species Ornithorhynchus anatinus. The sequence continues at coordinate 7,662,553 of NC_041738.1, read as the reverse complement.
ATAAACATTAGGTATTTACCTGTCCAAAGGCTGGGGGCTGGATCAGATGACCTCTTGAGATGACCAGGTCCTGGAGTCAATGATCCAACTAGTTTGGGTTGGGAGGTGACCCTGCCAGAGCCAGGAGCCTGAAGATGGAGTTTCCAGTTTGCCAGAACAGAATTTTTGGGTTGTTAATTCCTCTCAGGAGTCACTGTCAGTATCTACCCATTTTCCAGAGTTGACTGGGAAATAGCCCAGAGACCCATAGATTTATTAATAGAATAGGCTGGGACTGGGAGTGAACATTCATTACTGGCATTTATTACATATATTAACAGTATTCCTTAAGTGCTTATTATGTGCCAGGTGCCTGGGGTAGGATAAGATAATCAGACCAGACAGACCCTGTCATGTGAAGGGTTCAGAGCCTATTAGGGAAGGAGGGAGGGAAAGCAGGTATTTTATTCCCATTTTACAAACCAGGAAACTGAGGCCTAGAGAGGATAACTAACCTGCACAAGGTCACACAGCGGGCCAGTGGCAGAGCCGGGATTAGAACCCCAGTCTCTTCATTTACAAGCTCACGTTTTTTCCACCAGCAGTCAATCGGTGATATTTCTTGAGTATTTACTCTGGGCAGAACCCTGAACTAAGCCCTTGAGAGAGTAGACTACATTGCCTCAGTGAGTTAGGTCCCAGAGAAGAAGTGTCATGTGGAAACTGACAGTCAACCTGGCCCAACCCCCTACATCGAAAAGCAAAACATAAAAATGATCTCTCCCCGAACAGTGGGATTGAGTCATGGGAATAGTTTTGGTAGAAATTCTTCAAAGTTAACCTTGCCATCAGAGAAGCCCTGCCGGTGATGAACAAAGTATGGTATGGATGCTATTTTATGAGAGACAGGCTTGTCAGGACCACCTCTATTGTTCACAGCGGTTGCCATGTACTAGAAGATGAATCCTGCCTCAACGTTAATTTTGTTAATGAATTGTAAATAACCAATCCAGTATGGAAAATGCTTGCAATTTCCTTTGAAATTCCAAGCATGTCTGGCTTCAGTTACAGTACAATTCTCTGAAGAATCCTTTTGTTGATGCTGTCGCTTACATATGTTGAATATATGTTTTCTTATACAGGACAACCAATTATCTCACTCCTGGGTGGCTGAAATTCCCCATTCAGCCAATGCCATTTCTGCTTCCCCACCACCTTGGTGACCGCAGACCTAAGAAGCAGTGTGGCCTAGTGGATAGATAGAACACAGACCTGGGAGTCAGAAGGACCCGGCTCCTCCACTTGTCTGCTGGGTGACCTAGGGCAAGTGACTTCACTTCTCTATGCCTCGGTTCCCTCATCTGTAATATGGGGATTAAGACTGTGAGCCCCATGTGAGACAGGGACTGTGTCCAACTTGATCAGCGAATATGTACCCCAGCACTTAGGACAGTGCAGGGCCCATAGTAAGCGCTTAACAAATACCATTAAAAGAAAAAAAAATCCTCTCTCCTTACGAAGCCTGATTTTCCGGGAGGCTTTGGGGGGCTTGAGGAAGTCTTTGTGACAAATCTGTAACTTTCAAGAAACCTCTTCAAAAAGTGGTTTGCCATTTCTGGAAACAGTATGGTGCCTGACTGACAGAGGTGACCGGTTCTGGGTTTCGTGCAGGTCCTCGAAAGCAGGAGAAATCATCACCAATCCGAGGCCTGTCTCGGGGGTGGGAGTTGGAAGCCCTGGCCTTTCAAAATCACTTCCAAGAGGACATTCTTTGGCTACTCCAACCTCACAGAGCCCAGATAGAAAATGGGAGTATCCGTAAGACCATCAATAAATCAAAGGGGTATGTGTTGGGCATTCCTGTAGGCAGACCACTGGGAGCAACTTCCAACACCACCACTCAATAGCCACTTCTAGCCCTTATTTATACTTATCCTCAGACTTTGCGTAAATATGTATATTTATGTACTGATTCGAACCACTGTCTTTATAAATATTTTTACATTACTTTCGAATGTCAGTGTCTTGAGGGCAGAGAATAAATCTTCTTCTGTGGAACTTTCCCAAGTGTGAGAAGCTGGTTGGCCTAGTGGTAGACACATTCCCTGCCCACGAGGAGCTTACAGTCTAGAGGGGACTCCTTGCTCTGATTCAAGAGTGGAATCAGTCCAAAGGAGTGTGTGTTTTCCAAAAAGGGAGGAGGATAACTGGCCTGTTTTGCACCCATGCCCAGGTTCAGCTGTTCAACTCTAGCTGACCAGCCTGAACCATACTCACCCCCGCTTCAAAGCCATATTAGAGGCACATCTCCTCCAAGAAGCCTTCCCTGACTGAGCCCTCTTGGCATTTTCTTCCACTCCCTCTGCATCGCACTCATTTGCTCCCTTTATTCATCCCTTTGGCATCTGGATCCCCCTCCTTTCCTCAGCCTCTCCCATTAGCTCCTCTGCCAAATTGACTTTGCTCTCCCCATCGAGGGGTGTCTAAAATTCTAAATTTTCAAAGGGCCATTTCCCCTCCAGAAGAGGAAGGTGTTCTCTCTCCCAGCATCAACCACTGTTCATGACACTAGACCCGGGAGAGGAAAGACCATGGGATCTGCACCCTCAGGAGGGATGGGAAAAGGAAGGAAAGGGCCTATGGTGAGGGCAGCCCTTGACCGAACAATCAATCATTGGTATTTATTGAGCACCTACTGGTGCTGGCCACTGGACTAAGCACTAGGGAGAGTACAATAGAGTAGGTACAGTTCTTGCCCTCAAGGAGATTACAATCTAGCAACCAGCTTCTAACCCATCTCAAGCTTCCTCCTATGAACAAAGAATTGATTAACTCTTCTGGTCCATCCTCTGACCACTTCAAACGGGCTGTCAGTCACTGGCCCAAGAGATGATTCCCTTTTTCCTAGCCTTGCAGATGAGCCGGTCAGCCATGGGAAGGACCCAGCAGCGGAAGAGAGAATGAGTGAATTTGAGCTGTTGGGTTTATATTCTGAGTGTGTGGGAGGGGAGAAGAGGGTGGGGCTTTTAGGTATGGTGAAAGTGGGGAAGAGTTTAGGATTGGCAGGTGGACTTCAAGAGAGTCAGCCAACTGTTTCGGATCTGTCTAGCACCTCTCAAAACTCTAAACTCCTTAAGCCCCACTTGGAAAATCTCAGATGGTCTTGGAGACCAGCAGGGAGCTATGAGTGGATCCCTGTCCAAACAGCTGTGGCTGCCTCCTCACAGCTGGAAACTGAAGTATCTCCCACCCCCATAGAGTTGGTGTCTATGGTTGTGGGTCTTATTTGCACACAGAGCCCTCCTCCTCCTCCTCCTCCTCCTCCTCATCCTTATCCCCGTCCTCCTCCTTCTCCTCATCCTTGTTCTCCTTCTCTTCCTCCTCTTACTGCTCCTTCTCCTCCTTCTCCTCCTCCTTCTTCTCCTTCTCTTCCTTGTCTGAGCCTCTTCCTCCTAATCCTCCTCTCACTCCTTCTTCTCTTCCTCCTCATCCTCCTTGTCCTCATCCTCCTCCTTCTCCTCATCCTTCTTCTCCTTTCTTCCTCCTCTTTCTCCTTCTTCTCCTCATCTTCCTCCTCCTCTACACCTCCTCCTCGTTCTCTGGCCTCCTTCTCCTAGTCCTCCTCCTTCTCTTCCTCTGAGCAAAGCCCTACCGAGCCGGTGCTGTTCCCGCTCAGACTTTAAGAGATCGGCTGAGGTTGTTTTGTAGCACGCTCAGTAGAAGGCAGGAGCTCCTTCCGAGACTCCGGGCAGACCCCGCCCGAAAGTATCGGGGCCTAAAAGCCCCGGTTTGGAAGTCACGGGAATTCTGATGTCCTGTCAGTTTTTAATGCAAACTCTAAAAGTTCACGGACACTACACTGCACAATCTGAGGAAGATAAATCACTGTTACTTCCAGCCAGTTGACAGCAGTTTAAGCAGCTACAATCATCAACCACCAAGGGAGTTCCTTTTCTCTTACTAAATGCAAAAGTACCCCAGAAATTGGCAATATTGCCGCACTATCAGGAGCCCGGCTTTTTACATAAATATCAGCAAGCAGTAAGTAAATTCTGTTGACGAAATGTAATAAAACAAAGACAGTTTCAAATCTGACCAGTCCCCAATGGATTCTACAGCCTTGTACTACTCACTTACTGCGTGCTGCTGAGATTATAAGGTTTGCTTTTATCTGTCAGAAATCAATATTTCAAACATCGGATAAAAGAGGAAATTGAACTGGGAATAGGCTGAAGGGCTGTAAAAACTACAAAGCACAATTATCAAAAAGCACTTAAAGAACTTAATGGGACACACATATAAAAATGCTCAAATTAATGTCAGGGAACTATAATGAGAACTTTTTCTATGCTTTTTGATCCAAATGCAATGTAATTTGAGTGCAGGCAGGTCAGTCAATACAGTTTTCAATTTATATGAAGCCCCAAGGACTTCTAGCAATCCATTTGTTAGAAATGAACCATTACATATGATTGGTTAATATTTCAATTTATTGAAAATACATTATTTTGCGTGAAGTGTTTAAGTTGTTGAGATTTAACCATTACCAACAGTTATGATAAAAATAGATCTTCGGATAAACAGACTTTACAGTCAAGCTTTTAATAAGCACCACTATAACTAGAAAATTGGATTTTAGGGGGAGAAGACGTCATAGGGAAAAGTTGCAGCCTGGGAAACGATGAGGTGGGAGGGAGAGGAAGCTTACACACACACACACACACACACAATCCAGCAGAGATTAAACTGGAGAGTGGCGTGTATTGTCCATTTTATGAAATGTTGACTGTTCCTTTTGGTGCTTTCTTCCTAGAAGATAGGATAATTTATTTTCTTTAGTGATAACTGACCCAGTGCCTCATTTCTGGGCCAGAATAATTCTCGTGACATCATCCTCAGCGGAAATCTGGGACCCGGGGGTATTTACTCAGCTCTAATGAAAGCATTTCATGCTTTTCATCTTCAGCAAATGGCAGAAGTAAGAACTCATGAGTCCTCTCGTCTTTTGTGCACTGACAGTTCCATTTCACCATCGGGGAAACTGAGGTGAGGAGATGAAAGGTGAAGTTGTACTTAGCCTGTACTGACTCTACCCCAAACAATCAATGCAATTTATTGAGTGCTTAATCCTTGCAGAGCTCTATACTATGCTCTTGGGAGAATTCAGTAGAGTAAGAAGACCTGATTCCTTCCCTCAAGGAGCTTAACAGTCTAGTGGGGGAGGTGGACATTAAAATAAATTACAAGTAGGAGGAAGCGCCTGAGTATTAAGATTTGAATATAAGTGCTGCGGGATCAAGGATGAGTACCTAAGTTTTTAAGGGGTATGGACTCAAGTGAATGGCTTCTACAGTAGGGTGGAAAATAGGATGGAGAGATGAGAAATTGATCAGGTACAGCTTCCTGGAGGAGATGTGATTTCAGTAGGGCTTTGAAGAAGGAGAGAGTAGTGTTTCCCAGATGTGAAGGCAGAAGGAGTTTCTGGAAGGAGGGAGGGCATAAGCAAAGGTTCAGTGGCAGGAGAGACATGAGTGAGGCACAATGAATAGGTAGATCATTGACTCTATTTATTGCCATTGTTCTTGTCTGTCCGTCTCCCCCGATTAGACTGTTATCCCGTCAAAGGGCAGGGACTGTCTCTGTTGCTGATTTGTACATTCCATGCGCTTAGTACAGTGCTTTGCACATAGTAAGCTCTCAATAAATACTATTGAATGAATGAATGAATAGATCAAAATGCTCTGACTGGGCCACTTCATTGCCCATCAATCAGATTCTCCTGAGGGACACACCAATCAGGTCAGACCCAGAGGGAACCAACCTTACCACGCAGTCATTGTAGGGGACTGATCAGATGGCAGGGTGGGGACTCCATAGGAAGGGGGAATCATAAATCAATATTATTTCAGTTAGAATCTGAATATCAAAAGATGACCTTGTATTTTCAAGGAAGTTAATTTGTTGGAAAACCCAAGATCGTCATGTAACTGTTTAATGTTCTCTGAGGTATTACAGCCCTACCGGAGATGGAAAGATTCAGTCAGATGTTTTCAAAGCAGTAGCTGGAAGAGGGGAGAGAGAGAGACAGAGATGGAGAGAAAGAGAAGCAGAGAAAGGAGGGAAAGAGAAACAGAGAGAGGGAGGAAGAAAAACAGAAAGAGGTAGGGAGAGTGAGAAACAGGGAGGGAAAGAGAGAAAGGGAGGAGACAGAACGAGAGACAGAGAAAAGGAGGGAAAGAGAAAGATGGTGGAAAAAAGAGAATAGAGTGATGGAGAGAGAGAGAGAGAGATAAAGCAAGAAAGAGAGACAGAGAAAGCAAGAGAGAGAGGAAGAGAAAGGAAGAGAAGTGAAAGACAAGAGTAGGAAGGTGAAAAAACTTCCATTTGCAGCCAAGATTTTTCAAGCGTCAAAGAAACAGGAGTTGGAAAGGATGGCTCGGAGGAGAGCAGCTTCCCCGATTAGCTAGGTCTCTGTCACACTGGTTAGAGACCATGGCGCTCCATTATAGCCCTGCTAGAATGAAGCCACTCTCAGGCTGGGAGAGAATGGAGTGAGAAATGAAAGTGGTCTGAGGTGTCCCTTTCCCTGGTATCGGAACATATCCTAGGTGGCTTTCTCTCTATTGGGTATAAACAAGGGCATACCTATGTAGAAGACACAAGGCCAAGGGAGCTGGAGGAAGAAGAAGTAGGGGCTTACCCAACAGAAGTCACCCAAGGATGGCATAGGGCGCGAGGTGGATGGAGCTGACACTCTCAGAGAGTTTTGGGGGAGATGCCAAGTCTAGTCCATGGTTCCAGGAGGGAAATGCAGCTGTGGGAACTGGGTAGGAGAAAGGGAAGGATTCATTCATTCAATTGTATTTATTGAGCGCTTACTGTGTGCAAAGCACTGTACTAAGTGCTTGGGAGATTGCAATACAACAGTAAACAGACAAATTCCCAGCCCACAACCAGCTTACAGTCTAGAGGCAGGGGAGATAGACATTAACATGAATAAATCAATTCATTTCATATATGTACATAAGTATTATGGGGCTGGGAGGAGAGAAGAACAAAGGGGGCAAGTCAGGATGACACGGATGGGAGTGGGAGAAGAGGAAAGGGAGTTTTAGTCAGGGAAGACCTCTTGGAGGAGATGTACCTTTAGTGAGGCTTTGAAGGAGGGGACATTAATTGCCGGATTTGAGGAGAGAGGGCGTTCCGGGCCTAAGGCAGGATGTGGGCGAAAGGTCAGCAGCGAGATAGACCGGATTGAGACATAGTGAAAAGATTAACAGGTGAGGAGCAAAATGTGTGGGCACTCATTGAGCACCTGCTACCTTCTGAGCCCTGTACGAGGCAGTTGGAAAAGTAAAAGACAATGAGACCTGCCCTCGAGGTGCTAACAGCCCAAAGGGGAAGACAACCAGACCAAGCACCAAATATTGAACAAAAAAAATGGGAGCGTAGATTCAACTAATGAAAGCATCATGGCCTAGTGGAGCAAAGGTCTGGAAGTCAGAGGACCTGGTTTTTAATCTGGCTCTGCCACTTCAGTGCTGTGTGACCTTGGTAAAGATACTTCACTTCTCAGTGCCTCAATTCCCTCATTTGCAAAGTGGGGGTAAAGACCGCGAGCCTCGTGTGGAATGTGGATTGTGTCCGACCTCATTACCATGTATCTACTCCAGGCTGGCATGCGGTAAGTTCTTAGCAAATGCCATTTAAAAAATGACAAAAAATGACAGTGTGATAAATCAGTAAAAAATGCATGTGTGTGTGAAGTTGTGTGTGTGTGTGTGTGTGTGTGTACACCTCTGTGTCATCTTCCCTTCAGCTGCAGAGTGTGCATTGGGCATTATTAAAATTCACACCAACCTACCCACCCAGTTACTGCATCAGTGATATTACAAAGAAAGAAAAGAGATGTGCTGCATTTTTCAATCAGAGAAGGTTATTGAATAAGTGCTCTTTTTAACTCATAACTCTTTTTGGTATCATTAGGCACTAGATAGCAGAGAAGAAACTGAGATAATTCTGCCCATCTGATTTATAATTTTAGAAGAGATTTCTGAAGAAATAGAAAACAGGTGATGGTAGTACAGAATACCCTGTATCTTACTGCTTCCTAAACAGGAGTGGAGTGTAATGTCTTCTGCACTGCAGGAAAACTGCTTCCAGAGGTCAGGAGTGAGAGAAGGAAATTTCTAAACCAAAGTCTGCAGAGAGGAGTTAGCAATTAGGATGGATGGTCATCCGAGTTGTGGCTGGTAGGGCTCTGCAAGGCTTACTTCATGAAAAGATGAAGCAGCGAGGCCTAGTAGCAAGAGCACAGCTCTAAGAGTCAGATGTGTTCTAATCCTAGTTCTGCTATTTGCTTGCTAGGTGACCGTGGGTGAGTCACTTAGCTTCTTTGTGCCTCTGTTTCTTAATCTGTAAAATGGGGATTCACCCTTCCCCTTAGACTGTGAGTCCTATGTGGGTTAGGGACTGCGACTCATCTGATTATTCTGTTTCTACCTCACCTCTAGGCTGTGCACTCCTTGTGGGCAGGGAATGTGTCTACCAAATCTATCTTTTTATGGTATTTGTTAAGCGCTTACTATATTCTGGGCACTCTCCTAAGCACTGTGGTAGATACGAGCTAATCAGATTGGACACGGTCCATATCCCACATGGGGCTCACAGTCTTAATCTCCATTTTATGGATGAGGTAACTGAAGCACAGAGAAGTGAAGTAACTTGCCTAAGGTCAAACAGCAGACAAGTAGTGGAGCCGGGATTGGAACCCAGGTCCTTTGATTCCCAAACCCATTTTTTTTTTGCTTATCACGCTGCTTCCCTCTGGCTGTTTCCTTCTTTGGTGGTCTCATCACTTTGGACTCCATCATTTGGAAAGAGGCTTCTAAAGAAGTCCTACTTAGCACGAGTATAAAAGCCGATGAACAGCAAGTCCCCTCCTTGCGGTGTAACTTCCTGTTAACAGCGGTAGGTTATTCCCTGGGCTATCGGAACCCTTTTGCTGGGAAAGGGAGTGAGATTAGGAGATCAGAGACTTGTGTTCAAATTCCCATTCTGCCACAGGCCTGCTTTGTGACCGTGGATGAGTCACTAAACCTCTCTGTACATCAGTTTTCTCAATGCTTGCTTTACACAGACCAAATCCATTGCAGAATTAGGACAAATCTCTAGGTAATTCAAACAGTAAACCCAGCCTGGGCAAGATGTACTTATCCATCGATTTATTCTTTCATCCTCCTGCTATCAACAATTGTAGTGTTGATCTTTCTCCTGTTGTTGCTGTTTGTAAATACTTCAGGACTGTATGTTCCCCTCATTAGACAATAAGCTCCTTGAGGGAAAGAACTGGACCTTTTATGTCTATTGCACTCCCTAAGCCCTTAGTAGAGTGCTCTGGACACAGGAGTCATTTAATTAAAGCTCTTGATTGATTTTTTTTTGACGGAATTTTTCCAAAGTGATTGACTCCATTGATTCCTCCAAAATAACTGCTCAATTTTTTCTTTTCGAATGCCCTGGGGAGACAAGTTCATAAGCAACAATGTCGCCTCGTGGTAAGAGTAAGGACTGGGCTTCACAGGACCTGGTTCTAATCCCAGCTCTGCCATTTGTCTGCTGCGTGACCTTGGGCAAGTCACTGAACTTCTCTGTGCCTCAGTTCCCTCACCTGCAAAATGGGGATCCAATAACAGTTCCCCCTCCTACTTAGATTGTGAGCCCCATGCGGGAACTGAATCATCCAATCAGTGGTATTTATTGAGCACTTACTATGCGCAGGGCACTGTTATCTTGTAGTTAGTATTTAGTACAGTGCTCGACACGTAGTAGGCACTTAAATTCCACAGTTATGATTAGTATGACCTAAGACCTCACTCCCCTCCCTTCACAACTCTGGTGAAATTCAGAACCAAGTGTATCCTCATCTCTCCGGTTTCTCCTCCGACCCAGCCTCCTGGAAGCCCTCCCAGATGTCTCTTTTTGGTGAGCTTCTTTCTGAGGGCCAAGCAACAACCTCCCAGCCCCGGGAGCAAAGGGAATCAAGACATAAATACCCAGAAGCCCCAAGGGCAGCGCTAACCGTCATCCCCACCCCACAGCGATTCATGGTCTCCGTGGCTGATGCTCTTCTCGAATGCACAAGGGAAACCTGGGACTCGCAAGCCATTTAGCTAAACTAGGAGCCACCCAGGGATTAAGCGAATGAGAGCTCGCTGAAGATCCTGGTGCAGGTTTAATTACTGTGTTGTCTTTCCTCCTTCCTGGGAGCTCTGAATTCTGATGGAGAACAAAGCTCCAGTCTCCACTGTATTGGAGTGGTATTTTTTTTAGGGCGGCAACCATCGTGTCCAGTTGACGAAGACATTTCAGTGCAGAGGCAGGAGCATTTACTTTTCAAGTATTATTTTACTAATCAATTGAAAAATTGCCTCCATGAATGACAGAAGTGCAGACCTTTGGAGTCTTTCATTAAAAGGAGCAAACATTAATTACAAATCCAGCCCAACCTTCTGCAGACATAAATTATGGGCCTGATCTATCTTCTCCATGCTTAATTGCAAGCAGTGCTGAGTTCTTTAAATTATTATCTGTTAAGGGATGAATGAAATTGGAATTATGGAGTGGGAAGCGGCAGATTTATTTGTACTTAAATAACTCGACAAAGGCAGGTCGGGTCACAGATGACCAGGTGATGCAGCCAAAACGAAGCCATCATTCTTGACCGGGCCGAACAAAGACTGTTCGGTGGGAAGGGGATTCACGGTGATCCTTCTAAGCCAGACAGCACAATCATTTTTTGATTTAGTCCCCAAGTCAGGAGCTGCTGAGTTATTTTCTGGATTCTTCCCTCATTTGACCCAAGACGATTTTGTTTCCCTTCCCTCTGTTCTGACCCTGATGGATTTAGTGGGGCGGGAGGGGAGAAGAAGGGAGGAGGGATGGAAGAGTGGGAAAGGTTTGGTCACAGATGACCAGATGATACAGCCAAAATGAGGCTGGAGAAAAGACAAGGAGGAGGGGAAGGCGGAGGAGAAAAAGAGGAAGAGGAGCAGGAGATTGAGAAGGAGGAGGACCATAAACTCATTATGGGGAAGGAACCTGCCTGCTAATTCTGTTGCATTGAACTCTCCAAGTGCTTAGTACAGTGCTCTGCACCTAGTAAGGACTCAATAAATATGACTGATTGATTGATAAGGAGGAAGAGGAGGAGGAGGAGGAGGAGGGACATGATGAAGTGACAGGGAAGATTGAAGTACTTGCACTTTGGACTGATGCTCAGACACTTTTAATGATAATAATGTTGGTATTTGTTAAGCGCTCACTATGTGCCGAGCACTGTTCTAAGCGCTGGGGTAGATACAGGGTAATCAGATTGTCCCACGTGAGGCTCACAGTTAATCCCCATTTGACAGATGAGGGAACTGAGGCACAGAGAAGTTAAGTGACTCGCCCACCGTCACACAGCTGACAAGTGGCAGAGCCGGGATTTGAACTTTTGCTCTTTGGTTGTTCCCTGTCTCAGTTTGCATCCTGGGCCAAGCACACCACCCTTCTTAATGCTTCCTAACTGAACTCTAGAGGTCAACCCGGCAGATCATTACTTCGAGGAAACGAGGTCCATATTAATGTAGGTGTCCCAAGTCCCAGGTCCTAGAAAACATCAGCCAGCATTGGTTTTGGCAGGCTTAGTTGGGGTCCTGCTCAGAGGAAGAGGTGAGGTGTCAGGTTCAGACCTGTTCAGGTCTCCCCAAACTTGAGGTATCTGTGATTCTGTCATCGCTTCGTACAAAACGTCAGCCTAGTGGCAGTGTGGTCTATTGGAAAGGGCACAGGGCTAGGAAGCAGGAACCTCGGAGTCTATTCCCACTTCAGCTATGGGTCTGCTGGGTGACCTTAGACAAGTCCCTTAACCTCTCTTTACCTCAGTGTCCTCATCTTTTAATAAGAAGAGATAAGAAGCAGCATGGTGTAGTGGATAGAGCACAGGCCTGGGAGTCAGAAGTACCTGGGTTTTAATCCCAGCTCTACCACTTGTCTGCTGTGTGACCTTGGGCAAATCACTTCACTTCTCTGGACCTCAGTTACCTCATCTGTAAAATGGGGATTGAGATTGTGAACCCCACATGGGACAGAGACTGTATCCAACCTGATTTCCTTGTATCAGTGATTAGCATACTCCCCCTCACCTCCCTCTGGGTTGTGAGCTCGTTGTGGGTAGGGATTGTCACTCTTCATTATTGCATTGTACTTTCCCAGATGCTTAGGACAGAACCCTGCACACAGTAAGCTATTAAGAAATACGATTGAAGGAATGAATAGTGAGCACTTAACAGATACCACAATTATTATCATTATTATAAGATGCCTGCTCTCCCCACTTATTTTTAATGGTATTTATTAGGTGTAGACTTTGTGCCAAGCACTGCCCTGAGGCCTGGGGTAGATACAAGACAAGTGGGTTGGACAGAGACCCTGACTATGAGGCTCACACTCTAAGCAGGAGGAAGTAGGATTTAGTCCCCATTTTAAAGATGAGGAAGCTGTGAGCACAGAAAAGTTAAGTAACTTGCCCAGGTCCTCTGAGTGCCAGGCCTGTGCTCTATCCACTAGCCCACACTGCTTCTTGATTAGACTGTGAGCCTTGATTGGGACAGATTCAAGCTGGGGATAGATATAAGATAAATGGGGATAAATAGGATAGATAAGAAGATAATCAGATGAGTCACAGTTCCTGAGTGCGGCAAGAAGTGGATCCCATCTGATTATCTTGTTTCTATCATAGCACTTAGCACAGTGCTTGGTACCTAGTTAAGTGCTTAGTAGATACCGTAAGTAACAAACCTTGGAAAATGAGTGTTATAAGTTCAGAAAGCACTAATAAGCACCACCATCATCATCATCATTAATATTTTTATCCTTATTATTATTCTTATAATTACTGTATCAGCACTAAAGTCAGGAGACTATTGAATAATTACTTGGAATCTAATGTCCTAGATCAAGCATAAATGGCAATATTCCCATAGACAAGGGAAGGGAAAAGCACAAAGGGAAAATCCAACATCATTTAGGATCCTTAAAACCGTGGCCTAGTGGATAGAACCCGGGCCTGGAAGTCCAAAGAAACTGAGTTCTAATACTGACTCCTCCCCTTGTCTGCTGAATGACCTTGGGCAGGTCTTTTCTCTGTGCATCAGTTCCCTCAACAGTAAAATGGGGATTAAGACTGTGAGTCCATGTGGGAGAGGGACTGCGTCCAACCTGATTGGCTTGTACCCTCCCCACAGTGCTTAGTAGAGTGCCTGGCACATAGTAAGTGCTTAACAAATACCACAACTATTTATTATCATTAATCGGTCAGACCAACAGCTGGTCCATTCCAATGCTCCCTCTCTGATGGTGATCACTTATGATGGTTTCCCTCCTTGGTGCCGAACCCCAGGTTTTGGGATGGCCCATTTAAACTCCTTAACTTGTCCCCTCTAGCCCCCTTGCCTTTTTTTTTTTTTTACCAGAAGAACAAAAGAAAAGGAAAAGTTAATCAAAGTGTCTGCCTACCACTCGGTGAGCAGTCTTACTTTCAGCCGCAGGGAAACCACCATCAACAATAGAATGCAGGAGCAGGGGAGGGCATATTTATTTTTCTAAAATTAGCCCTGGAGAGTTTATTCAGCAGCTTGAATTAAAAAAAAAAAAACCCACATCAGACAGCCCGGCACAATAGAATAAGGCAAGCAGAGCCCTGTGTGAGGCGGGACAGGGTCTCTAGGTTGTTTTCCTGGCGGCCCTCCCACATGGGGTTGGGAAGCGTGGGGTCCCTTCTGGGCAACCGAGGGGTTGTCGCAGGCTAGAACAAGGGGAAAATGAGGAGACACCTCCCTGGCCTGGTTTGCACAGGGTTAATGTGCCATCCAGTCAAACGATATTTCGGAATCCACAATGTGTCAGCCTCCACAGTAGATTGTAAACTCCCCGTGGGCAGGGATTGTGTCTACAACCTCGTTATAGAGTAATCTCCCAGGAGCTTAGCACAGTGCTCCGCACACATAAGAGCACAATAAATACCATTGATCGATGGACTGATTGACAGATAGCCACTGGGCAAGATTTGGTACCAGTTGATTGCAATCAAGAATGGAAGGACTGAAAAATAATAGGATGAGGATGAGCAGGTGGTATTTTTTTCCTATAAGATTACAGACTCTAAGTCGTATTTATTGAGTGCTTACTGTGAGCAGAGCATGGTACAAAGTTTTTAGGAGACTATACTTCAACAGAGTTGGTAGACACATTCCTTGCCCACAAGGAGTTTACAGTCCAGAGCGTAAACATTGGCAGGTGATTAGGTGGAAATCTGCTGGACTGACATCTGCCTTCCTGGTGCGGAATTGGCTCTGCTCTCCCTTCTGCCTCCCCTCAGCCACCAGATTCCCTGACCTTGGGGACTTCAGCAACACAGCCCGAGGGTCCCTCCGCGCCCCTCCTCTTGAGGAAGCCTCGCAGGATTTGGCAAGAGAGAGGAGGAATTTAGTCTGCCCACTTTGCATGTGGGGACTTTCACCGATGTACTCACTTTAGCTGAGGACTCTTGGTCTTCTCTTTATCCTAGTTTAAGGCACTTGAGAAAAGCACTCTGTACACCCTTTGGCTAAGGCTCCCTTCCCGTAGCCCCTAGATGTGCTCTGCACCCAGTAATTGCTCAAAAAATATCATTTATTGATTGATAGAGGGTTTTTTTTAATGTTTATTATGTACTAAGTGCTGGAGTAGATAAAAAATAATCAGGTTGGACACAGTACCTATGCCCACAGTAAGTGCTCAATACATGCCATTGATCGATTGTTAGAGGTATTTGTTAAGTGCTTACTATGTACTAAGGGCTGGGATAGATAAAAAATAATCAGGTCAGACACAGTCCCTGCCCCACAAAGGGCTCACAGTCTATGAAGGATAACAGATATTGAATCCCCATTTTGCAGATTGGGAAACTGAGGCAGAAGCTTTGGCAAATATCTCCTAATCAGACTGGGCCACTCATGCAAATATCTGCCTCACAGCCTCTCCTTGAGGAACCTGGTGGTAGAAATCTCACCTGACATGGTTCAGATAGCTGACTCCCAGAACCGCCCCACAAACGCCCACCCAGCCAGCTCCATTCCAACACGCACCCGATCATTTCTGTCACGTTTCACTATCCCCCCGTTCCCTCCCCCAACTCCCTCTTCACCACAACCTTGGACTTTTGTAAACTTTTCAATTCTACATCCAGATTGCAGCTCTCCCATGCTGGGCAAATTACAAGGATGGCATGAATGCTTCCAGTTGAGCCACGAAAAGTTCTCACCTCGCTGGAGTCTCTAATCAATATGCACTTTGTAGCTCAGCCATTTGCAGAGCTCAGAACACAATAGAGTCGAGGGAGAATCACAGAAATAACTATTACTTGCATTTAACACCTTGAGACCCATGTGATGTGCAGGGCTGAGGGGGAAGGAAGTCCTCGGGAACTATGTCAAACGGGCGTGGTGGTAATTTACACAATGGAAAAATGCAGCCTTGTAGAAAAATGTATCCTTTTGGAAAGGAAACAGGATTTAATGGTAAAATAGCTGGGGGTTCCCTCTGCACTGCTCAATGGGGAAGAGATCCTAATAGAAGAAATAGAAGAAATAATAGTAATAGAAGAGGAAGATGGTTAGGAGGAGGAGGAGGAGGATGAAGAGAAGGAGGAGAAGGAAGAAGAGGAGAAGAAGGAGAGGGAGGAGGAAGAGGAGTAGCATTCATTGAATTCAGACTTGGTGTCATACACTGTGAAACTGGATTAGGAAGTACACAACAAAAAACAAATGACACATACCCTGCCCACAAGGAGGTTACACTCTAATACAAAAGACAAACAAAACTATTTATAATTAGAGCAGTAAAAATCAATGAATTGGGCAGATATAAATTCATACCTGCTGAGGGGGGTATAAATCAGTTCATAAAGTGCTAGAATTGGCTGAAGGGATGGCTCAGGATGCTGGGAAATTAATCAGGAAAGGCTTGAGAAGGAGGTGGGATTTTAGGAAGAGCTTGAATGTGGAGAGAGCTGTGGTCTGTTTGATGTGGGGAGGGGAGGGATTAACTGTGTTTCCCCTGTTATTGGGGAAAATGGAGAGTTTGGGAAGTTGGATGATCCAGATGGGCTGGCCTCCACTGGGTCACATTCACCAGGTGGTTACTCAGTACTCCAAGATGCTTCCTCAGCCTGTGAAGAGCCCTCTGATTACTGAGTGTTTCCTTCTGGGCAGTTCGATGTCAACGGTTCCCCTAGGAGAGGGGCCCGTGATGTAGTGGATAGAGCACAGGTCTGGGTTTCAAAAGGAACTGGGTTCTAATACTGGCTCTGTCTCTTGTCTGATCTTAACTTCTCTGTGCCTCAGTTACCTCATCTGTAAAATGGGGATTCAGAGTGTGAGCCCCTTGTGGGACATAGACTGTGTCCAACCTGATTAGCTTGTATCTACCCCAGCGCTTAGTAAAGTGCCTGGCACATAATAAGCACGTAACAAATAACATAAAAAGTGCCTAGGCATGCCTGAAGGATGTTCCCTTTCCCATCTTCTTTTAAAAGTCCCAAATGAAACTTCCTCCTGGGCCCCCCTGGAGAAACCCTTAACCTGCCCTGCCTCCAACCCCCGCTTCAGTCCAAACTGTCCATTTATCTCAAGAGCAGGGATTCTTGCCTGACTGATACTAATCATTAACCTGCCTGATTCCTTTCTGACTGGGTTTTCCTCCAGTCAGATAAGGATAAGGAGCACCGATAAGGAGCACTGATAATAGTTCTGGAGTCCAGGCCTGACATTCATTGTAGCTGAAGAAATTAAAGAGCATCTGAGGGAAGGATTTGGAAAGGGGAATTTCCTCTTGGGTTTTACTCAGAAGATCATGATCACACAGCACTAATCCCACCCTTGGTTCTGCAATTTCTGTCTGACCTCCTGATTGGAAGAGTGAATTTGGGAACTTTTCCTTTCCGGTCCCATTAAGCCTCCTCCTTGGGTCCTCTAGGGAACCCCCAGACTTCCTTTAGAGTCCAGATGATCAATCGATTGTATTTATTGAGTGTCTACCTCTTCTTTTGTATTGTATTCCTCCAAGAGCTTAATACGCTGCTCTGCGCGAAGTAAGCACTCAATAAACACCATTGATTGATTGATAGGTACTGAGGAGTGAGGAGTGGGACAGTTCATTTACTCATTCAACTGTATTGAGTGTTTACTGAGTCCAGAGCACTGTACTAAGCGCTTGGGAGAATATAATATTACAATAAATTACACATTCCCTGCCCATAGCGAGCTTAGAGTTAGATGGGGAGGGACAGATCACCCTGGACCCTCCGTGAGACCTGGATCACAGTCGATGTGATCAATTCTCCTGCCGGGTCCTGCTTAGGAGAGCCGTGTTGCTCTGACCATTCACTGAAGGATGATGATGTGCCTGCGTCCCAGCCGGACGGTTTGCAGGTGACACTGGTGAAACTGTTTCAGGAATTGCTAGGTCTTGGGTGTGCACAACACTGTTCTAGGTTCTTGGTATTCTATCAGAGGAATGGACTAAAAGATGTCATCCCTGCCTTCCAGGAGTCTACAGTTTAATGGAGAAGGCCGGTACGCCCAATTGATAAATTTATGAAAAGACGTTGAAAAGTAGCTAGAAATAGTAACTGCCAAGAGGAGATATCGATCAGTGGAGGATCAATAAATGGGTAGGGGTGTTTAGCCGGCTGGGGGGGTGGCACGACTGGAAAGGTGGAAGATAACTCAGGGAAGGCCTTCTGGAAGAGGGGGCTTTTTAGAGAGACTTTGAAGGAGGAGAGGAATGTGATCTGGGGAGGCCACAAGCTAAGACACACTCAATTCTTAGATGTGTCCAACCCCAGCCTGGACCCTCTAAAGAGTTTAGAGCAATCCCGACCCCTGACTCTGTGGACAGTGCTCTGTCCAGATAGCCAAAGAGGCAAATGCCTGGTCATAAAAAGGAAAATCTGAATTGCTTTGGGCACTTTTAAACCTCCAAAACCACTAACAGATCACCTTTTCAGAGTGGGCATGAAAGACCTAAGGGAGTTAATATTCAATAAAGCAATGGGGTAACCTTTCCCTTTTACATTTGTGCTGATGTGTCCTTGATTCAGGCTGTTTTGCTTATGATTAATGAATGACTCACCTTGAGTCCGGCTTTGTTTATTTCATCCCTCATTATGGATTTGGAGAGGTCACTGGGTCTCTGGAACTGGAAGGAGAATTCCCAGACTCTGGCCAGAGGCTGAGAGCAGCAGCAAATGACAGAAGTATAGTCCTCCTTGAAAAAGCCTTTTTAGGGAGCTAAGTCTCCGGTTGCTCATGGAAATAGAATAGATTAGCTCAGAAACCAAAGACTGGTGAGCTGAAAGGAAGTAGCCTGAACTCAAAGAATCCAGGCTGTTGGGCCAAGGAAGAATCACATTATAGGCAGAAAAAATTCCCCTCAACACTGATACTGTCAGCTCTTAGACTTTGGATACTCATTCAAATCAGAAGGTACATCACAGTGACCCTGTGGAGGATCAGGAAATCTTTGGAGAGTGAGGACTACTCAAATATTAGGAAATTATAGGCGAGTTTTAAGCAGAGGACCTCTAAAGCCTCTCTTGTCCCCCTTCCAACTACAGGAAACTTTAGAATTATCCATGCTAAGAGGGAATGGAATGGGGCCGATAATATGAAACAGCAGATAATACAAACGAGAAGCATTTTGGACTCCAGCTGGACGGCAATAGGGAAGCAGGCTTGAGGAGCTCCTAAACATTACAAATTGATGGTCCTCCATGACTCAGAAAAATCTGCAAAGAGTCACAACTGTAAATGACAGAAGCTAAGACTTGGAAGACGATCTGAGAGAGGGTAGGCTCGAGATTGAAGAGAGCTGAGAAGTCTGCTGAAGGAAAATCTACTTGTGGATGATAAAGTGGCCCTTCATATTCAAAGATGACACCAGTGATGTTATTTTGGGACTGATAGTCCCCACAGAGACAGCCTCTCATTGTATGAAGGGCTTTGCTGACTATAACACCATTTTTTTCACTTTGTCTTGTGAGCCTCTCAAAGCTTCTGCTAGAAAAGAGTTATTTCTTTCTTGACTGGATTGCATGTGTCCGGCTGTTCCCTCCAGCACAAGTGTCTCCTGGCTACGCTGCAGTGTGTTTCATCCTCAAAACGTTTCTACCCTCCTTCCCCTTCTCAGCCCACCATACAACAGCTGTTTTGGCTGTCTTATTGTTTTCCATTCTCCTCAAAATGACCCAGTCGAGGAACCAGTTGTTGAGATGAAGCTGGCTGTCATACTCCCAGACTTCATTTCCAAACTCCATTGTCTGTGATCTGAGCTTGCCACTTGATGTTGAATATGACCTGTAAGTGTCTCAGAGAAAACTAAGCTGAATATGGTGTCTACCCAAATCTCACAAGTACTCGGAGAGCTGGACAGCATTACATGAGTGGAGGCTTTCAATTTGGTCGGAAGGAAGTTGCTACTGCTCCCTGATAGCCACCCATAACTACGCTGCCTTTCAATCAAGAGTCAGTCAATCAGTGGTATCCATTGAGCGCTTACGATGTGCAGAGCACTGTACTAAATGCTTGGGAGAGTTCAATACAAAAGACGTTATTATTACCTTTCACATTCCCTGCCTATAATGAGCTTACAGTCTACCCTTCTTGATTTAATGGGCTATTTCCTCATTTACCATTGTAAGCCCGTTGTGGGCAGGGAACTGTGTTCATCTTGGGCACAGAGTGCCAAGAGCGAGTAAGTAGGTAAGAAGCAGTGCCACACATTGTGCACAGCATGAGGAAGTTTTTTATAAACAGGTTACCTCCGTGGCTAAAGTCGCCACATTAAAGTGCCCATTCTGTGTCTCGTTGCCAAATCCCAGCTGGGAGCAGCTTTGGTTTCTTCTGTGGTATTCGCTGTTCATGTCAGCCAGCTATATTTTAGGATCCCTGTCCGCCTCATTGAGCACCCTAGTTGCTTCCTCTGTCATCAGATGGCCCTCTCATTTGCAGAACGAACAGGATTATAGAAGTACTAAGTAAACACGCAGCTCATCTGAACTGTAAGCTCACTGTCGGCGGGGACTGTGTCTACCCCGTCTGTTTGGATTGTACTCTCCCGAGCTCTGCACATAGTAAGCACTCAATCAACCTCAATAAATTGGATTCTAATCCCATTCCACCACTTGTCTGCTGTGTGATCTTGGGCAAGGCACTTCACTTCTCTGTGCCTGTTTCCTCATCAGTAAAATGGGGATTAAGACTATGTGTCTCGTGTGGGACAGGGACTGTGTTCAACCTGATTTGTTCTTATCTACTCCATCGTTTAGCACAGTGCCTGGTACATATTAAGTGTTTAACAAATTTTATTATTATTATTGCCATTATTATATACCCTCGATTGCTTATCACCATTCAATTAAGAACTCCATGATAGGCGAAGACTACCCTATGCTCTTTTGTTTCTTTCTTTTGAAACCTACCAGCATCTAGCCAGAACCCCTGCTCAGGCAGCTGTTCAAAACCTGTGTTTGATGGTTGATTGACATATGCTGTGATTAATTCTTTTCCCAATTTTTCTTTGGACCGTGGTGCCCTGGGCCTGGTTTCTGGGAGCCCTCCAACCTTTTCGCAGTCCAACCGGGTCTGATTGATAGTGCTGGGACGATCTCCTGGGACATCCTGCTTTGCAGGTGTCTCGCTGTTGTAGCCCCTTGAGTGGTGGTGGATTTTAGAGATACCTACTCCGATGAGCTGGGGAAATGACTCAGGAGAAATCAAGTCACCCCATGAGCTTCAGAACTATAATAATAATAATTGTGGTACTTCTATGTGCTCACTATATTCTAAACACTGTTCTAAGCACTGGGGTAGACACAAGATAATCAGGTCCCACATGGGGCTCACAGTCTAAGTAGGCGGGAGAACAGGTGCTGAATCCCAATTCTGTAGATGAGGGCACTGAGGCACAGAGAAGTGAAGTGACTTGTCCAAGAACACAGAGCAGGTTTGTTGCTCTGAATGAATTATTCATTCATTCACTCATTTGATCGTATTTATTGCGTGCTTACTGTGTGCACTGTGCGCAGAGCGCTTAGTACAATTTGGCACAAATAGAGACAATCCCTTCCCAGCGGTGGGCTCCCAAACCCGGGTCTTCTGACTCCCAGATCCATGCTTTATCTACTAGGCCATGGGGCTGCAGAAACAACACTAACCATCTTTACAAACAAAGCGTCCCCAGAAGTTATGATTTTGGGGACAGCTCTCAGAAATAATACCTCAGGACCAGCCGATCACAGTTCCCCATTGAGGCTAGAGATCTTAGGCTTTTTCTACTCAGCGTTCCCTCTCTCTTACACGCCTTCATCCACTGACATTCATAGATGTCTCTCTAGCTAAACTCCTGGACGATAGGGTCCCATTCATGGCAGATGGAAACCAGCTTCTCAGCCCAAATACTTATTGTCTTCTCAGAGTTCTGGTTGGGGTTCCTGTAGAAAGGGAAAAGGGCCTCCTGTCTCTTCGTTAAAAATCTCCTCTGCTCTCTCCAGAAAAAGGAACATTGAGCTCACTGTGGGAAGGGAATGTGTCTGCTTATTGTTATATCGTACTCTCCCAAGCACTTAGTACAGTGTTTTGTATACAGTAAGTGTTCAATAAATACGATTGAATGAATAATGAACCAATTAGGGGAAGCAGCACGGCGTAGTAGATAGAGCGTGGGCCTGGGAATCGAAAGGACCTGGGTTCCAATCCCAGCTCTGTCACTTGTCTGCCGTGTGACCTCGGGCAAGTCATTTCACTTCTCTGGGCCTCAGTTACGTCATCTGTAAAATGGGGATTGGGACTCTGAGTCCCATGTGAGACAGGGACTGCATCCTAACCAATTTACTTTTATCCATCCCAGTGCTTAGTAGAGTGCCTGGTGCTTAGTAAGCACTTAACAAATACCATAATTATTATCATGAATAATTTAAATCCCCAAGGCGCAGTTCGTTTTCCAACTTCAGTCCCCAATTTCTACCTCATTTTAAACAAGCTAACATCGCAACCTCTAGATTGTAGACCGTAGCAAGAAGCAGCATGGTTTAGTGGAAAGAGCATGGGCTTGGGAGGCAGAGAATGTGGGTTCTAATCCCGGCTCTGACACGTGTCTACTCTGTGACCTTGGGCAAGCCACTTAACTTCTCTGTGCCTCAGTTACCTCATCTGTAAAATGGGGACTAAGACCCTGAGCCCCATGTGGAACAACCTGATTACCTTGTATCTACCCTAGCACTTAGAACAGTGCTTGGCACATAGTAAGTGCTTAACGAATACCATAATAATAATAATTATTTCCCTCTTCTAGACTGTAAGCCCGTCGTTGGGTAGGGATTGTCCCTATCTGTTGCCAAATTGTACTTTTCAAGAGCTTAGTACAGTGTTCTGCACACAAAGTGCTTAATAAATACGACTGAATGAAGGAATGTAGGCTCGTTGTGGGCAGGGAACGTGTCTTCAAATTCTGATATATTATACTCTCCCAAGCGTTTAGTACAGTGCTCTACACACAGTAAATACAATTGGTGGATTGACTGACCCAGCTGAATGACCAGCACCCTAGGGCCTGAAGTCAGTCCCAACCAAGTGAATCTTCCAGTTGAAGAAGGGAAGAAAAACCAGGCAGGTGGCCCAAATGCTTTCTTTTTAATTAATCAGTTAAGGGTATTTACTGAATGTCTTTGGAGAGTAAGGCCCGGAACTAGGTGCTTGGGAGCAGAGAACGGATGTAGGACATACTTTCCCTGCTCTCAGTGAGCTGATAACCTAATGGGCCGTGGCTTGCGGTCGAATAGCTCTGGGTGTGCTCTGTGAGGAATCCTAGCTGAGGGAGAACCTTTCTGACAGCATCCTGATTGCTTCCATATTTAGTAGAGGGCTCTGCATACAGTAAAACTCAGTAAATACCATTGTTTGATTAATGAAGCAACAATTAAGTAGTAGGGACCAAAACATCCTGGTGGAAAGAGCACACACAACTGGGAGTTGGAGAAACCCAGGTTTTATTTTCAGTTCTGCCTTTGGCCTACTGCGTGATGTTAGCCAACCCATATAACCTCTCTGTGCTTTAGTTTACTCATCTGTAAAATGGAGATGTCACCTGATCTCCCTACCCGTTATAGAATGATCCCCGTATGGATAGACATTGGGTCCGATCTGATTAGCCAGATCCTTGGTAGAGGGTAAGCACTTAATAAGTACCCTAATTATTCAATATAACTATTAAAAACCTGAGTATTATAAACCCCTCTAGGCTTGGAATAGAAAAGCACATGAGGACAAAAATGTCCATATTGCAAATTTTATTGGCCAATGCGTCTCCACCTCTCTCCAAGGTGGTCGGTTCTGTCGGTGTTGCCCATTTTTATCACATGCTTCTCAGCAGACTTTTCTGACTCAGGAAAATTCACTTTGATATGTGTGTCACAAAGTCCACAGGCTTCTATTCCTGTCATCACTTCCCCAAACCAAAAAAGGTAACCCCTAAATTCAGGCTAGGTTGAACTTTGTCTTGCTTGATATCGTGCTTTTCTGCTTTCTCCACCTTTTTCAGAACTGAGTGTTCCTTGGGGCATTAATGTCTAACCCAGCTTCGCCCCAGAGGTACAGAATTACCATCCCTGCTGATGTTGGGAGCCCAACCAAGGCACAGAGCTGTTCTCGGAATTCCAACCCTCACTTTGGAATCTGGTGTCTCATTCTCTTGGAATTGGTACTGGGGAGTCTGATCGATCAATCGTATTTATTGAGTGCTTCTTGTGTGCAGAGTACTGTAGTTAGTGTTTGGGAGAGTACAATATAACAGAGTTTGTAGACACATTCTCCTGCCCACTAATCCCACTGATCCCCACTGATTTGGGTCAGCAGGGGCTGAAAGCAGGAAGAAAGAGGGGAAAAGTCTCTCCAATCCCATCCCGTGCCGTTCCACGGACAGTTTTCTCAAATTGCATCCCACCTTTCGCCCTTCACCTTTCCAAGCTAATCAGCGAAGGGGACTGAGCAGCATTTGGCCACAAGCCATGGCCAAAGAGAAAAGAGTCAGGACTGGGCATAAGGAGTGACCATCTCTGGTCTGTGTTGTGTGACCTTAGGCACATCACAACCTCTCTGAGCATCAATTTCTTCATCTGTAAAATGGGGATAAGACACCTGCAATCTCTACCCCTTTGACAGTGTGGGATAGAGATGGGGTCTGAGCTGATTATCTTGCATCTACCCCAGCTCTTAGCACAGTGTTTTGCAATGAGTTAAGCATTTAGTAAATACCAGAAGCAGAAGCAGCATGGCCTAGTGGAAAAAGCATGGGCCTGGGAGTCACAGGACCTTCGCCTCATCAGCTGTGTGACCTTGGGCAAGTCACTAAACTTCTCCGTGCCTCAGTTCCCTCATCTGCAAAATGAGAATTCAATACCTGCTCTCCCTCCTAGTTAGACCGTGAGCCCCAAGTGGGAGCTGATTATCTTGTATCTACCTCAGTACATAGTACAGTGCTTGACACAGAGTAACTGCTTAATAAATATCATTATTATTACTATTATTGTTACCATAAACAAGCCTGGGCCATGAATATCGTGAGTTCAGGCTTGAGGAGGGATAAGGGGGAAGAGATAAGAGGAGAGGGGAGAGGGGAGAGGGCTTGAGCAAGGGAATTCTGTAATCTTTGAGCCCGGCAGCTTGATCCAGTGCTGAACAAGGACCAGTAAGTCGATTCAGGGATCAGGGGCCAGTGGGGAGAGGGCTCCGTGAGGAAGGCGAGGCAGGATCCTAACAAGGGTGTGAGCTCTCCCCCTCCACGGAGGATCTTGGGATGAGCCAAGGAGGAGCTTCCACAGAGGACGGAGAGCCATCTGCTTTCTAATGAAACCAGCCCCGCCTGTCAGCCCCGGCGAGAAAAAATGACTTCTTAGTTGCAACGTATAACCCAGGAAAGGAGCTTTTTGGTTTCATGAGGTAATCCCCTCCAGTGATGTATGGCCCCGATAATAGTGCGGGTTAATGATCTTCAGCTGGACCGGGGAGTAAAACAAAGTAATTTCATAATACAGAGCGTGATGGATTAAAGTGTGTTAATACTGAGGGTATACATTAAGGAAAATGATCTTTCTGGCATACTAAATGGCAAAATAAAAAGCACTTTTAGAAACTTATATGATTAATGGGTCTGTCCTCTTAGTTATGTACCATGATAAAGTAAAATGTGCTCTCTCTGGTCACCTCCCAGGCGATTCTTCTCTAGCTCTCACCAAAAATATCTGTAACGTCGGGTGAGCCATCTTCGTGGGGACCAGAGAGGCACCTGCTTGGCGAAAAAGGCCTCAGCTCCTGTTGTTGGGTACTCTCCCAGGTGCTTAGTACAGTGCTCTACACACAGTAAGAGCTCAATAAATACCACTGACTGATTGAGTTACAACCAAGTGCATCACCCAGTTTCTCTTTCTGTCTTTCTTGCTTTTTCGCATTATTTCTTTCAATCTTTTTCTCTCTCTCTCTCTTTCATTCTTGCACTCTCTCTCTCATCTTCTCTTTCACTGTGTATTTCTCTCATTGTTTCTCACTCTTTCACTCTTTCTCTCCATCCCTTTCTGTGTCTTTCTCTCACTCGTTCTCTCACTGAAACCAACTTTCCTGTCAGGGTTAATCTCCAGAGAAAATAGTTCTGAGCTACCTGAGATAATAATAATAATAATGATGGTATTTGTTAAGCACTTACTATGTGCAAAGCACTGTTCTAAGCACTGGGGGATACAAGGCGATCAGGTTGTCCCTCGTGGGACTCACAGTTTTTAATCCCCATTTTACAGATGAGGTAACTGAGGCACAGAGAAGTTAAGTGACTTGCCCACAGTCACACAGCTGGCAAGTGGCGGAGCCGGGATTAGAACCCCAGACCTCTGACTCCCAAACCCGGGCTCTTTCCACGGAGAGCCCTAGAATCAGTAAGTCATAGAATTTTAGGGCCAAATGGGACCTCAGGAGGCTATAGATTTAATCCCACGACTGCAGGTGGATCACCCTGATCACCGTGTACCCTTTTCTCCAGAAATCACAGGGAGAAGAGACTCCATTACATGCCGTGGGTTTACATTCTGGGATTTGGTAACCCCGCCAGCCGAGACGTTCTTGCAGTCTGCCCTAAATCCTTGCTGCTGCAACTTAAACTCATTAGGGGTAGCTCATCTGGGCCCAGGGCTAGAAAACATCGCAGGGAGAGGAAAGTCTCCCCAACCTGCCAGTGCTTTGAGCAGGCTTCCCCCAGGTCAATTGGCAGCAGTCCCCAGGTATATGGTTGTGATTGCCTCAGGTGGAAGGCAAGACTTTACTCTCCCCTGAATTCTGAAGAAGTTTATTGGGCTGATATTTCAGGGGCCTGAACTCAGACAGATCTGCCAGCCCCGAGTTCAGAAATGCCAGATTTAACCAGACCTGAACAGGCCGGACCATTTAAACCTCTGAACACGAAGATCTCTCGCTGTCTTTTCTCTCTGCCCAATGCCAACACCGACAGCTGACAGAATATACAGAATATGTCTGTTTATTGTTGTATTGTGCTCAGTACACTGCTCTGCACCCAGCAAGCGCTCGATAAATATGAACGACTGAACGACAACCAAAGCTTAGATCAACCGATCAATCCATCAGTAGTTCTTCCCTTCTACCCTGGGATCTGCCGTGTCTTCTCCCCGCGGGTTGTTGCTGAGCTGCCCTTGTCAGTTGTGTCTGACCACTGGAGGGTCAGTTTTGTGTCCCACCATCGTCCCCACTAGGGTCAGTCAATCGTATCGTCAATCAATCGTATTTATCGAGCGCTTACTGTGGGCAGAGCACTGTACTAAGCGCTTGGGAGTGTAACAGTGTAGCAGACATATTCCCAGTCCACAATGAGCTTACAGTCTAGAGGGGGTTCACCAGCTCCTCGAGGGCAGGGACCAGATCTGCTCCTCCCCCACAAACCCCACCGAGCCTAATACAGTGCTCCGATTCCAGGGGTGATTAGTACAGCCAGCATCCGGCTGGCGGTCCAGAGGGCCTGAAGCTTTTCTGACTCCCTCCATTCAACTTCCTTTTCTGAATCAAAGGGGCGCTCTCCCCGGTTTTTTTTTCCATAATGATATTTATTAAGCGCTTACTCTATGCCAGCTACTGTATTAAGTACTGGGGGGGTACAAGATAATCAAGTTAGAGGCAGTCCCTGTCCCACATGGGGGTCACAGCCTTAATCCCCATTTTACAGATGAGGTAACTGAGGCCCACAGGGAAGTAAAGTCAATTGCCCAAGGTCACACAGCAGAGCAGTGAGAGAGCTGGGATTGGGACCCATATCCCTGGACTCCCAGGCCTGTGTCCTCTCCGCTAGACCACGCTGCTTTTACTGGGCCATGTTTTGGGAACAAAGTGTCCTTCCCTTCCTACCCTACTCTGCTATCACCAGCATCTGGCCAGACAGGTGTGACTGTGGAGGTCTACGCTTTGAATCCAAGGTCCGCTAGATCTCTTGGCCTACTCCTGGACAACTTTTAAGGCTGAATGGCAGGTAAATAAATGAAGGAGAAAAGGCGCGAGGGATCCTCAAAACAAGATTTTGCCAAAGATTTACAGTGAAAAAAGACCATCATCTATCTAGCCATGGAGGTGTCTGATTTGTTGAGAAAAAGGAAAGAGACAAGTTTAAGGAATACCAGGTTTAATTCAATAGAACTTCAGTGTTTATGAAACCCAGAATCTACTCTTTGTTGACTCATATTCTGCATCATCATAATAGTAATAATTGTTAAGCACTCGTTACGTGCCAAGCACCATACTAAACACTGGGGTACAGACAAGATAATCAGGTCAGACAAAACCCTGTCCTCATGTGGGATTAACAGTCAGAGAGGGAGTCTCAGCTGTGTGACTGTGTCAGCTGTGTGACTGTGGGCAAGTCACTTCACTTCTCTGTGCCTCAGTTACCTCATCTGTAAAATGGGGATTAACTGTGAGCCTCACGTGGGACAACCTGATTACCCCGTACCTACCCCAGCGCTTAGAACAGTGCTCTGCACATAGTAAGCGCTTAACAAATACCAACATTATTAACGTGCATTTAATCCCCATTTTGCCCATGAGGAAATGGAGGCACAGAGGCATTAAGTGACTTGCCCAAAGTCACCCAGCAAGCAAGTGGCAGAACAGGGATTAGAATCCCAGTCCGTGCTTTTTCCACTAGGCCACCCTGTCGGTCTTGGAGTGTCTGTGGTCAGAAGAATGAGGCTCTGGTAGAATTCCAACTGACACCACACAGATTAGGCTCCCTCTTGATTTTAACTAGGAAATTCCCTTATATAGTTTAGCTGTGCAAAATAGCCTTGTTCTCTTAAGTGTTCATTTACTCCCTCGGAAAAAGCTTCTGGAGCTGAGGAAAAGGAGAGGAAACATTAAGAACGCATGCCGAAGAGCAGTCTTTTTCTGGGGAACAGATGTGATTTTACCAGACTCCAATCTCTTCAAATTACAAAACTGGTTTAAGGAATTTTTGTTGGGGGAAGGAAATTTAAAAATCTGATTACCGAGAGTGACTCCTTTAAAATATGGAAGATGGACGGGGGACTACAGTCTGGCAAACAGATCTCAAAGAGAATGGGGTGGTGGTTTAAAATCACATTTAATTATTGCTACATTTTCGACTTTGTAGGATATAACACTGTGCAGAAGTGTGACTTTCAAATTAGCATCTGAAAGTGCCTGTGATGTAGGTGAGGGTTTTAACGAACGGTAGGATTTGAACCTAAAATTACAATAATTTATTTGTGGTAACAAAATCAGGTGGATCAGTTATTGTCTGAACTCAGCCGGTAGGCAGAAGAATGGCTTTTACATTCAACAAACAACAAGCCCGTGAGAAACAATCCTCACTGTTTCTCCAGGCCATTACTGTTGACAAGACTCACGGAGAAACGCAAGATATGTATAAAGAGTAATTTTGTCTCATTAAACGACAACAGGAGTGGTTCCTCTTCATCCCCTTAATTCATTTCTTATAGTTTTGCTTGTCACATCCACTTGCTTTATGGCTTACTAACTTGCAAGTTATGGTCGTAATTTATGGTCAAAATTGAGTGGTAGCAAATCACGGAATATTTTCATTGATTACCCCAAATTGTCTAATCTCCTGTATGTTTTTAGGACTTGATTGGGTGGTATTTACTGATTGCCTTCATCTAATTTAAAAATCAATCAATAGCAACAATGAGTAGTGGTAGATAAATCGAGTCTAATGCAGCACAACTGCAGCAAATATCCATCAAAGATCCATTCTCAATCAAATTTGTGGGAAGTTTTAATACATAAACCAAAATGCCTAAGAGCTTTACTTCTGGAACATATCATTTTAAAATTGCGCCTCTGCGTTGTGACACCTTATGGGTCTTATGCCGTCTATTTAGGGTGATTTTCTCCTACTAAAATGAACATATTTCACTACAATAAAACTGTAGTGAATTAGAAAAAAATGGTATCTGCTTCACTTTAAAGGCACTCTGTTCCATCTTCCTCAATATTATCTGAGGATAATAATGGGAATTAACATAACACCCGCTTTTCTTGTCAACTGCCTGCACTTTCCAGGCGATAAACATTCCACTAAGCATTTTGATGGGAATTGTGTCTTCTACATTGAGAAATCAATTCATTAAACCTGTTCTTTATATGCGTTTTTTTCCTCTACCCTCGAATCCCTGAATTTTGTGATGACTCCCACCCAAACTTAAAATGTACTCACAATAAGGCCACTAGTTGAAAGTTGACTAAGAGGTTTTTTCCCAGGAAAGTTCCTCAGCCAAAACAGAGATGTTTCTACCTGCTTTGTATTGTGATTCAGGACTAACAGCTTAATTCAGACATTTTGCTTAGGAAATGGAAGTTTCATTTCTGGGATGGTTTTTAATTTTAGAATGTTTCCAAACAAGCATGAACACAAGGTGCAGCGAGGAGCAGTGCTTTCTCGAAGAACCAATGTGACCAAGTGGATAAAGCCCAGGCCTGGGAGTCAGAAGGACCTGGGTTCTAATCCCAGCTCAACCACTTGTCCATTGTGTGACCTTAGGCAAGTCACCTCGCTTCTCTGGGCCTCAGTTCCCTCATCTGTAAAATGGGGATTAAGACTGGACGCATGGACACACGAGGCTCACGGATTCAATCCCATTTTCCAGACTAAGTTGCAGTCCCTTGGCTCTCGGTGGATCCGGCGGGTAAAAACACCTTTTGGAGGGTGCTTCACAATGTGCTGAATCCCTGCTGCCTACTCTCTCCTTTCACAAGGCTTCTCAGTGGGGACTGGAGTGGGGCCAAACAAACTGCTAGTTCTGTAACCAATTCTTCCTGATGCAGGTTCTCGGTCTTGAGGTCTCGAGCCCAAGGTCAACATTATCAGCAACAGCATCGCCTCCATCAACAAAATAACTCCTCGCCCCTACCCCCTGCCACCTCCCAACACACCCCATAACCCCAGAAGCTATTTTCCTTTGCCTTTCCTAGTTCCGACTGGGAACCCAGCAGATGGGAAGACTGTCAGAGCCCCTGAGGGTATTTTTAAAGACTGCATCCTTACTGCCCAGGTAGAAGGGATTCAAATGCCCGAAAATACCAGTTTTCATGAGGAACAAGCTCCACAAAGGGGAGATTTTTGAAAAACCTTGAGCCCTTGGGCCTTTTACAAATGGACCGACTCCGATAGAAAGGACCTTAGAAAACAGCTTATATTGATCGCCGTTCCTACGTTCAGGTCCGTGCGGCCGGTAACGAAGCCGAGGCTTGTGTACCGATGGCAGTGTCTACATCCTCTCTCACCCAAGCTCCCCTGGTCCTGGAGTCGGGCAGCCAACGCGGGGGCCTCGTGGATTCTGGGCCCGGAGACGTCCGTGACATCGTGTGTGTTAGGTGGGCAAGCTGCCTAACCTGCTGATGTCTTTCCCGCCATTTAGTTGAAGTGTGCTCGAGGTCACCAGACCATAGAGCCTCTCCCTCTCTTTCTGAATCAGAGCAAAGCACTTTGGGCCTGAGTGTCCCTTTTGGACAAGTGATGAATCGCTGGGTTTATCAAAGAGAGCCTTCCTCTCTGTGAATTATAGTCATTAATAATAATGGTGTTGATTCAGCACTTACTCTGCGCTAAACCCGAGGGTCGATGCAAGAGAATCGTCTCGGACGCTGGTCCCGTACCATTCAGGACTTCCAGTTTAAGAGGAAAGGAGAGTGGATGTCTTATCCTCTTTTTAATCAATCGATCAATGGTAGTTATTGAGAGTTTACCATGGGCAGAGCTCTATTCTAAGCACTTGGGAGAGTGTAGTACAGTAGAGTTGGTAGACACAGCCCTGACCTCTAGGAGCTTACAGTTTAATGGGAGACTGTAAGCCCTTTGCTAGACTATAAACTCCTTGAGTGCAAGAAGAGTTATACTGTACTCTCCCAAGTGCTTAGTACAGTCCTCAGCACACAGTAAGCACTCAGTAAATACGATTGCTCGACTGGTTGATTGAGCGCACTGTGGGCGGGAAACGTGTCTACCAACTCTGTTGTAATGAGAAGCAGCGTGGCTTAGTAGAAAGAGCGCAGACTTGGGAGTCAGAGGACGTGGGTTCTAATCCCAGCTCTCCACTTGTCTGCTGTGTGATGTTGGGCAATCCACTTACTTCTCTGTGCCCCAGTTACCCCAGCTGTAAAATGGGGATGAAGACTGTGAGCCCCACGTGGGACAACCTGATTACCCGGTATCTACCCCAATGCTTAGAACAGTGCTTGGCACGTAGTAAGAGCTTAACAGATACCATACTAATTATTATTCTCCCAAGCGCTTGATACACCGTAAGCACTGAATAAACGCCGGTGATTAAGAAGGAGAAGGAGAAGGCCCCTTAGCAGGCCACTGACATTATTGATACTAGATTCTGTTTCATCTGATTCCCACCAGCCCTGAGATCTTTCTACTAGGCCACACTGCCTCCCTGAGGATCAGGGGGGAATTAGATGGCCGCAGGGAGTCTCGGCACAAACAGGAGCCCTACCCATGTCAGGTTAGGTAACTCCAGCCACTGCAGGGCTCTGCCCACCGTCAGAGTCCAGACCCCTTCAGCCACAGAGACAGAGAAGTCCAGGAATCTTTGACCTATCCAGAGGGACCCAGGCACTGATTCCAAAGAGTGGTTCGGCAACACTTTAATCCTGGAGTTTTTCAGCCACAGGGTAGGGCAGAAATGCTGCGCTGGATGCCCAGAGGCTCGGGGTACTGGGAACACTGAAAATGAATGAACTAACTACCGTTAGGTGTGCCTCAGTGACAGCTCCCCTCTCCCCCTACGCCCCCTCCCTATCCCCACGAAGCCAGACTGCAGCTCCTCTTCCCAAATGCTCTCCGTTGCTAAACTAGGGACGAAATCTCCCACCTTCGAGGCGCAGACGGGCCCAGATTCCGCCTTCCCACCGAAATCACCAAAGAGGGCCGAGCCGCGGTTTTCCGTTTATTAAAACCCGGACGTACCGAGCTCTCTCTCCTTGCCGAGGGCCCCGTTAGGCCGACATCTGTACGCTTGTCATCACAGCACCGCTCGCATTACTTACATAAGCATGCCACGGGGAAACCGTGACTGATATCATTTTTATAAGATTGAAAGGCAGCCATTACGATCATTAAAACCAACCTGCAAGAGCCTTCCCGATGATGGAATAGAATCAGTTACCCCTGCCTTCTCCGGGGGTCATTAGTTAAAAAGGCAAAGGGAAATCACAGAGTCCTGGGGGCGGGGGTGGGGAGGAGGAAGATGGGGAGAGGGGAGGGGCGGGAGAGGGGGAGGTGACAGGGCCCGAGAGGTGGAGAGCGGCCTCAAAAATGCAGGTGCTTTTATCCTTTGTAGAGAGACGGTTCTGAGACAAATGACACTGGTTGGCATCTCATACACACCGGAGATTGCTTATCGATCCAGATTGGAATATTCAGCCTGGCCCCAGGGAAAAGGCAGAGTATTTTCTGAGAGAGTTAATAACCTGGCAGCTGAGCTGTCTTGTCCAATTCACTGAAGCCTAGGCTCTAATCAGGCCAGAGTTTCTTATTTTGAGCATTCTTGCCATATGTGTCTGCTATCTGCCTTCCACTCTATTGGCTGGATGACAGTGATTGAAATGACAGCCTATAGGTAGGGGCTAATCAAATTGTTTATTATCAGCCTAAATCAATATGTATAGATTGTTGAAACATCACTGTCATGCCACGGAAAAGTAATACTAATAATTCTCATGCTGCGGATGTAATTCTGACCCGTATTTCTCTATCTTGAATTACATCTGAATTTAGGAGAGTAAAAGCAATTAGATTGGGTGATGAGACGGCGAACAATATATATGTTTACACCTTCCAATAAAATAACATTGGGTATTAATGATGAAATGTCACTTTGTGCTCAGCTTAAATATGTTATCGTGTCTTCGGTGGAGGATTCGGGTTCGCCGCGGGGGAGAGGAGAAGAAAAAAATCCAAGAGGCCGTCGCTTTGCGTGGTACTTAATATTCTTATTCTCTACTATTTTCCCTATCTCTCATCTGTTTTAACGCCGTCTCCTCCTATAAAATGAAAGCTTCTTGTGGGTAGGTATCATAGCTACTAACTCTGTCGTATTGTTCTTTCTCAAGTGCTCAGTAGAGTGCTCTGCGCACAGCAAGTGCTCGGTAACTACCCTTGATCGATTGTGAGCTCGTTAGGGGCAGGGAGCGTGTCTGCTAATTCTGTTGTTATCTACTCTCCCAAGAGTTTAGTACAGTGTTGTGCATGTAGTAATCACTCAATAAGTACCCTTGACTGTTTGATTGATCGATTGAGGAGGGAGGATTGTATTTTGTCTAATCAGGGGTGGGGGTGGATCCATGGAAGTTGATGGACAGCGTCACTGCCTGCCCTCTAAAGCCAGATGCCTGGGTGGGATCAATGGTCCTTATCATTCATTTATTCATTCAATCGTATTTATTGAGCACTTGCTGTGTGCAGAGCACTGTACTAAGCGCTTGGAAAGTACAATTCAGCAGCAGATGGAGACAATCTCTACCCAACAATGGGCTCACAGTCTAGAAGGGGGAGCCAGACAACAAAACAAGCGGACAGGCATCAGTAGCATCAAAATAGATAGAATTATAGACATATACACATCATTAATAAAATAGAGTAATAAATATGTACAAATATACACAAGTACTGTGGGGCGGGGAAGGGAGTAGAGCAAAGGGAAGGAGTAGGGGTGATGGGGAGGGGAGGAGGAGCAGAGGAAAAGGGGGCTCGGTCTTGGAAGGGCTCCTGGCGGTGGAGAGCTCTCAGTAGGACTTTGAAGGGGGGAAGAGAGCTAGTTTGGCAGATGTGAGGAGGGAGGGCATTCCATGCCAGAGGAAGAGTGTGGGCTAGGGGTCGAAGGTGGGACAGGTGAGAATGAGGCAGGGTGAGGAGGTTAGCGGCGGAGGAGCGGAGTGTGCAGGCTGGGCTGTAGAAGGAGAGGAGGGAGGTGAGGTAGGAGGGGGCAAGGTGATGGAGAGCTTTGAAGTCAAGAGTGAGGAGTTTTTGCTTCGTGCAAAGGTTGATAGGCAACCACTGGAGGTTTTTGAGGAGGGGAGTGACGTGCCCAGAGTTTTTCTGTAGAAAGATGATCCGGGCAGCAGAGTGAAGTATAGACTGAAGCGGGGAGAGACAGGAGGATGGGAGATCAGAAAGGAGGCTGATGCAGTAATCCTGTCGGGATACGATGAGAGACTGTACCAACAAGGTAGCAGTTTGGATGGAGAGGAAAGGGCAGATCTTAGCGATGTTGTGAAGGTGACGGATTGGATGTGGGAGATGAGTGAGAGAGTGGCGTCAAGGATGACATCAAGATTGCAGGCTTGTGAGATGGGAAAGATGGTAGTGCCATCCACGGGAAAGTCGGGGAGAAGAAGGTTTGGGAGGGAAGATAAGGAGCTCAGTCTTGGACATGTTGAGTTTTAGGTGGCGGGCAGACATCCAGATGGAGTTGTCCTGAGGGCAGGAGGAGATACGAGTCTGGAGGGAGGGGGAGAGAACAGGGGAGGAGATGGAGATTTAGGTGTCATCTGCGTAGAGATGATAGTTGAAGCTGTGGTAATGAATGAGTTCACCAAGGGGATGAGTATAGATGGAGAACGAAAGGGACCAAGAACCGACCCTTGAGGAACCCCTAAAGTTAGGGGATGGGGCGGAGGGGGAGGAGGAGCCCGCGAAGGAGACCGAGAATGAACCAATGAATGTATTATCCAAACATCTTCAGGTGTTGGGGACCTCGAACCTGTTTAGCTGTAGTGGACTGTTAGTCCATCGCTCCAGTGGCACCTGGCCCACAGCATTCCCAAAAGATCTCTCTTTGTCCCCAGAGAAAAGATACTAATTGTGGTATTTGTGGCATGTGCCAAGCACTGTACCAAACACTCGGTTAGATAATCATCCATTCATTCATTTGTATTCATTGTGTGCTTACTGTGTGCAAACCGCTGTACTTAGTGCTTGAGAGAGTACAATATAACAATAAACAGACACATTCCCTGCCCACAGTGAGATTGCAGTTTAGAGGGGAGAGAGACATTTATATAAATAAGCAATTATAGATTATTTAAAAGTAATAGATACAAGATAGTCAGGTCCCACATGGGGCTCACATTCTACATAAGCTAGGAGGGAGAACGGGTAACCAATCCTCATTTTGCAGATGAGGAAATTGAAGTGACTTGGCCAAGATCACAGAGCAGGCGTGTGACACAGCCGGGATTAGAAACCAGATCCTCTGACTCCCAGGCCCGGGATCTTTCCACTGGGCCATGCTGCTTCTTCCACCATCATCTCTCTATTCTCCGTTGTAATGGGGATGGGACAGGTGGTGGAGGAAAAGACAAGTCCCAGAAGACATCCTAGAATGATTGGCTCCTGAGGTCTGGCTCTGCTCTCTAAAACCTGGGCCACAGGGTCCATCTGAGCTCTGTGTAGCTGCGTCAGAACCCATTTCTCAGTAATAATCATAATTATGGTATTTGTTTAGCGCTTACTATGTGCCAGGCACCCCGTACAAAGGGTTGGGGTGAGTACAAGCAAATCTGGCTGGACACAGCCCCTGTTCTACTTAGTACTCACAGTCTCAATCCCCATTTTACAGATGAGATAACTGAGGCACAAAGAAGTGAAGTGACTTGACCAAGGTCACACAGCAGACAGTAGCAGGGTCAGGCCTGAAGTTCAGCTTTTCGATCCTGTCATTTCCTTTACAGCATGTCCAGGATGGAAAAGGCAAAAGACCCTAGACCCCCTGGGTCACTGGATTTGGAACAAGCTCTGAGAGCATCCTGCGTGTTAGAATTGGTTTTTCGATCTGAAATCAATAAATCTTTGAATGGCGCCTTCAATCCATCCACTTCCCGAGTAGCTTTAAAAACTTTCCTCCTCTCATCCTCAAAGCACCCTGCTGAGAAATGCAAGGAAGAGGGAAGACAAAGTAAGTAGGTAGGTAGATCGAGTCAGTTGATCAATCAGTGGTATTTACTGAGTGCCCACTGAGTGCACAGCTCAGTAATAATAATAATAATTAATAATAATGCCACTGATTAATTGTCTGGGAATGTCTTTTGTCAGTCTCCCCTTCTTTCCTTCCTTCATTCAATCCTATTTATTGAGCACTTACGGTGTCCAGAGCACTGTACTAAACACTTGGAAAGTACAATTCAACAATAAAGAGAGGCAGTCCCTACCCACAGAGGGCTTAAAGTTTAGAAGAGGGGAGACAGGCATCAAAAGAAGTAAACGGGCATCAATAGCATCAATATAGGTATATTATTCAATAGTGTTTATTGAGCGCTTACTATGTGCAGAGCACTGTACTAAGCACTTGGAATGTACAAATCGGTAACAGATAGAGTCAGTCCCTGCTCTTTGATGGGCTTACAGTCTAATCGGGGGAGACAGACAGGCAAGAACAATAGCAATAAATATACACATCAAAACAAGTAAACAGGCATTAATATAAATAGAACTGTAGATATGTACATATCTATTCAAGTTTTGTGGGGTGAGGAGGCGGGGAGAGCAAAGGAAGTGAGTCGGGGCGATGGGAGGGGAGGAGGAGCTGAGGAAAAGGGAGGCTTAGTCTGGGAAGACCTCCTGGAAGAGGTGAGCTTTCAGTAGGGCTTTGAAGGGAGGAAGTGTGATTGTTTGAAGGATTTGAGGAGGGAGGGCATTCCAGGCCAGAGGTAGGACGTGGGCCAAAGGTGAGAATGAGACACGGTCAGAAGGTTAGCGGCAACAGAGGGGCGGAGTGTGCGGGCTGGGCTGGAGGAGAGAAAGAAGGTGAGGTAGGAAGGGACAAGGTGATGGACGGCTTTGAAGCCAACAGTGAGGAGTTTTTGCTTGATACAGAGGTTGATAGGCAACCAATGAGATTTTTGAGGAGGGGGGTGACTTGCCCAGAACATTTCCTACGATGTTGTAAAGCTCCCTCGGGGGAGGGATGGGTCTCTTTCTCCCAGGTTCTTAGTACAGTGATCTGCACGCAATAGGATTTTAATAAATACTACCAATCAGTTGACCAGCGGCCCACAAGCCTGTCTAGAGAGGGGAATAAATTTAAAATAAGGGCTCTTTCCACACCTCCTCTCTGAGCCCTCTTTTCCGAAGGCTGGATGCTTCCGCTTTTCTGTAGCGTCTAAAGACCACAGTTCCCTCATAATTCAATTTCCACAGATGTAATCTGGTTTTAGCTACTCGTTTAACAACGAGAAGCATTTAAATGATCTCAATTAGGCCATGAAGTAAATATCTCATTAGCCAGGGGATGGGATGAGCTATAAGGCAAATGTCCCAGTGGCTGTTAGCAACCTCCTGATCGTAGCTTACCAGAAGGACCTGACGACCTTTCATTTAGGATCATGAAATCGTTGATCCTGGGCAGTCGGGAAGGGTCTGAATCCCATGTTCTATAGGACATATGAGGTGGAAATGGCCTTTTCTATCATCACTCTGACCTTGTCGACCTCTTCCATATTTCTGATTCTTTCCTTCCTCAGTAATTGCTGAAGTCTATTATTAGTAGTAGTAATTGTAATAATAATAATAATGACACTTGTAAAGTGTTTACTATGTGCTAGCCATTGTGCTATACTGAATAAAAATCAAGATAATTAGATCAGACACATCTCTGTCCCACCCAATTAATCGATTGGTTTTATTTATTGAATGCTTACTACGTGCAGAGCACCGTACTGTTTGGGAGAGTAAGGTGCAACAGAATTAGCGGACAATTTCCCTGCCCATAATGAATTTACATTCTAGAAAAGGAGCCAGAGAGACGGTCACTGCTCACAGTCTAATAATTGAGAGAGCAGGTATTATTTTCCCCATTTTACCGAAGTGGAAACAGAACAGAGAAGAGAAGTGACTTGTCTAAGGTCACACAGGAGGCCAGGGACACAGCTGTGATTAGAACTCAGGTTTCCTGAATCCCAGGCCACGCTGCTCAGAAAGTTCTGGTTTCCAGACAACTCCAACTGACAACTCCAACTCTTCTAGACTGAAAATTCATCATGGGCAGGGGATGTGCTACCAACTCTGTTGCATTGTACTCTCCCAAGGACTTAGGACAGTGTTCTCCTTGTCCTAAGCACTCAATAAATAGCACTGATTGATGGAGCGATTTCACCCTGACCTCCTTTCAGCCTCCATTTATAACCGTCTTCCACCGAGAAAGCCTTGACACGGTCACGGAGCTAGCTCCGTCTCTGACAAGGCCCGGCCCACCCCAAGACTCCCAAGTTGGCAGCAGAGAAAACACACCGGGGGCAACAGGCTGCTATTCGCGTCCGTGTCGGCCGCACAGAAAGAGTCTTCTTCCCAGAGCTGAGATGGAAATCTAAATTATATCTTGTGTCCCGTAAGTCACAGACCGTCCAGCCTAATTGTTGGGTTGACCCACGGAAACCTATTTTAGGGTTCCCCCGGCCTTCTCCGGAGGCAGCCCGACGGGTTTCTGAGGGGAATGGGTCATTTCGTACTTGGCTTGGCGGAGACCTGACTAGATGGGGTTTGGACATCAGGGCTCTACGAGCGGCTGCTGCCCTCGTAGGGGCCGGTGATGGGTTGGGTCAGTGGGGAGTTCAGGCTCTCCTGAAAGGTGACTGGGAAAAGACTCAATTGATCGGTGGTATTTATTGAGCTCTTACTATGTGCAGAGCGCTGTAATATGCGCTTGGGAGAGTACAAAATAACAGTCGGTAGACACGTTCCCTGCCCACAACAAGCCAGAGAAGGAAGCAGGAGAACTGGCCCCACCGAATTAAAAGCTCCTCAACGTCGGCCCCTGAATGGTCTTGACGAGCACTGGGTGGCGTCTCCTATCGTATGTGAGAGGTGAAGCCCAATCCTGCCAAACGCTCAGTACAGTGTTCGGGTCCCAGTAAGTAGTCAACAAATGCCATGGATTTAATGATCGTCACTCCAGTTGTACGATCTTTTCAGGGGCAAACTCTGCCTTGCAGGAGGCTTCTGGCTCCCGAGGTCTGGTTCCACGAACTGTCATTGGGCGGGGATGATCTGTTGGCCGATAAACACCCGGAGACTTTGCCGTTGCGTTCGGCAGCCTTGAAAGCCATTTTTTCTTGGAAGCAGGAAGCTGCAGTAGACAGATTCAGACACCAAAAAGGGTTGAGATCAGTTTGGAACTATAAACCCTCCAGGTTCATGTCGGTTTCTAAACTTGGCAAACATATTTTCTCCATCCCTAGCGGGGAAAGAAACCCTGCAAAAAATACATTACACTGGGCATTATATTTCAGGGACGGAAATAACTCATTTTCACGACACACTATAATAATAGCAAATTATGGCACACAATGAATCCATTCTCATTAAAGTCTCTGTATCGAGAAAAGCAAAGAATACAAAATGTATACAATTGTTTAAAAGAAAAATGCTATGTAATATAAAAGATATTCTAATCACTCATAATTACAAAGAAGAGCAAATCACTAAAATTTTTTTACAGCATCAATTACAAAAAAGTCCCTGGAACTACACAAAATAACTTTCCATAAAAATTATTGATAATGAAATAGGCTTGCCATCCACTGGAGTTTCTCAGGGATTAGTTAGTTGTGGTGTTGATAACACATTCACTGTGTGTCAAACACTGTGCTAAGAGTTGGGGCTAGATGCAAAATAATCAGATCCAGCATAGTCCCCGTTCCATCGCGGAGCTCGCAATCTAAGAGGTAGGGATGGACACATATCTTATCCCCATTTTCCAGATGAGGAAACTGAGGCCCACACAGAGGTTAAATGACTTGCCCGAGGTCACCCAACATGCCAGTGGTAGATCTCGGACTGGAACCTGGAGCTTGTGGCTTCCTGTCCCGTGATGATAATAGTAACTGTGGTGTTTGTTAAGTGCTTACTGTGTGTCAGTGTGTCTCTTCTAAGTGCTGGGGTAGATGCAAATTAATCAGATCAGATTCAGTCCCTGTCTCACATGGGGATCACAGTCTAAGTAGGAAGGAGAACAGGTATTGAATTCCCATTTTGCAGATGAAGAAACTGAGGCACGGAAAGGTTAAGTGACTTTCATTTGTATGGTATTCGGTAAGCACTTACTATGTGCCCAGCACTGTTCTAAGCCCTGGAGTAGATTCACGATAATTAGGTCGGACACACTCTCTGTCCCACATGAGGCTCGCGCTCTTAATCCCCATTTTGCAGATGAGGGAACTGAGGCTTAGTGAAGTGATGTAACTTGCCCAAGGTCACACAGCAGATGTGGCGGAGGTAAGATTAGAACCTTGGACCTTCTGACTCCCAGGCCTCTGCTCTATCCACTAAGCCACGCTGCCCAAGCTCACACAGCAGGTATGTGGCAGAACCAGGAGGAGAAACCAGGTCCTCTGAGTTCCAAGATTCTGCTCTTTCCATTAAGAATGCTGCAAAGTGATGTTTCCATTAAGACATGTGTCTCTTTTTTTGAGAGGGGAAATGAGAAATGGGGGTTCAGTGCCTCTTCTCCCTCCTAATAAGGGCTTTGTCTGGTCCTGAAGAACTGCTAAATAACCTCTGTCTGCCTAAGAGTCTCCTTTATGAGGCGAGGTGGGCAGGGAAGTGGCAGATGAGAGAAAGCACGACTGTTTCTCTCCAACTCCAGCAGCTGAGCTCTCTGTCGCTTGATAAGCCCATCCCCAGGTGGGACAGGTGGAAGGTGGAAAACCTAGGAATTTCTCCTCCTTAAAAACTTGACAGTCACAATAGGTGAAGAAAACAGGCACTGTTGTTTTTATTAAATCACTGGAATAATCAGCCCTTCAAATCCCAAAGGGGAGCTAGGCTGAGAGAAATTGAGACCGAGTGAGAGTGTGTGAGAGAAAAAGGACAGGTAGAGAAAGAGGAAGAGACAGAGAAAATGGCAGGAATAGACAGGAAAGGACAGGCAGAAAGGCGGCGAGAAAGAGGTGGGCGGAGGAATGGGACAGGAAAGAGAAGCAGTGGATAGCACTGATTTTCTGACAACTCTGGCCTCCCTTGGGCTCTCTCTCCAACCCTATCAATCGATCAGTGGTATTTCTCGAGCCCTTCCTTGTTGCAGAGCACTGTGCTAAATCCTTAGGAGAGTACGCTAGAATTAGTAGCCACGATCCCTGCCTTGGAGGAGCCTACAGTCTAACAGTGAGAGTCATGGCCCTCCCTCACGTCTCTAATTCCTAAACTTATCCCTTCCTCATTGGAGATTGGAGGAAAGAAATCCTCTTCATATTCAGCAGATGCTGATGAAAGCAAATGTAATCAGTCTATCAATCAAGTAACGGTATTTATTGAGACCTTATCATGTAAGGACCGCTAGACTAAATGCTTGGGCGAGTACAGTTTGTAGACACGATACCTGCGATCAAAATGTTAACAGTCACACGGAGGAGACTGATGTTAAAATAAAATACAGAGAGGAAAGATTCCCTAATTCTGCTGTCTCTTTGAATCTGAACTGTCCCTAAACCCTGACTCTAGTAATGAAATTCCAATCACTACCTCCCATCCAGGAAGGGCGGCGAGGAATTTAATTTTTTGCCATTACTAAGATAGCCAGTGGTGATCCTCAAATTGTAATTGTTAAGCCCTTCCTAAGTTCCAGGTGCTGTACTAAGTGCTGGGTTGGGTACAAGCAAATCAGGTTGGACACAGTCCTTGTCCCATTTGGGGCTCACAGTCTCAATTCCCGTTTTACAGATGAGTTAACTGAGGCCCAGAGAAGTGAAGTGACTTGCCCAAGGTCACATGCAGGCAAGTGGCAGAGCCAGGATTAGACCCCATGACCTTCTGACTCCCAGGCCCATGCTCTATCACTATGCCGTGCTCCTTCTCAAATCTGCTGGATGTTCTTTGGCTGACCTGGAAGAAACAGAGTGCGTTAGGTTGTGTGTGGATTGGGATTTATTTTAAATAACAACACCAGAGAGACCTTTTTCTGGAATAAGAATAAAAACTGTGGTATCTATTTAGCACTCCCTATGTACCAACCACTGGGGTAGATATAATGCAATCATAACAGGCACAATTCCTGTCCCTTTTGGGGCTCACAGCCTAAGGGGAAGGGAGAGCAGGTAGTTTAAGGGAGGAAAGTTGTTTTATCCTCATTTTACCAATGAGGATATCAAAGCTGAGAGAATTTAAGTGACGTGCCCAAAGTCACAGCAGGCATGTGGCAGAGCTGGGTTCTGCCTAAGGTCTCCTGAATCCCAGGTCAGAGTTATAATAATAATGATAATAATAATTATGATACTTGTTAAGCACTTATTATGTGCAAATTCTGTACTAAGCGCTGGGGTAGATACAAATTACTCAAATCAGATGCAGTCCCTGTCCCACATGATTTTCACTGATCTTCTGACAACTCTGGCCTCCCTTGGGCTCTCTCTCCAACCCTACCGATCAATCAGTGGTATTTCTCAAGCCCTTCCTTGTTGCGGAGCACTGTACTAAATGCTTAGGAGAGCACGCTAGAGTCTAGGGAGAACAGTTATGGAATCCCCACTTTACAGGTAAGGGAACTGACGCCTAAAGAAGTTCAGGAATTTGCTTAATATCACAAAGCAAACGATTGGCAGAGTTGGGATTAGAACCCAGAACCTCTGACTCCCAGTCTCATGTTCTTCCCACTAGGCCAGGCTGCTTCTCAACATGCCTGTCAGCTTCTGCTGGAAATCTGCAGAACTCAGAGTATGCCTCCAGGAAAGCTCAGCTCAGCTTCTCCAACTCTGAGAGCCATTACGATCTAACAGAGTAGTGGGAGCAGGCCAAAGCCTTCAAACCTACGAATGGACACACGTGCAACTGGCAGACCCAAGAACATGAACATAAAATAGGAGAACAAGTAACTGAAACTTGCTCACTTGATGGAGGAATTCCCCGAGCGGTGGGTGATAGCTTGAGGGGAGTGGCTCTAATAAGAGGGAAGAAAACTTCCAACGGAAATAGGCTTCTCAGCTGGAAAGCGCCCTGACAGATGATTTGACGATCCACCAGCGAGGATTTTTATCGCTCATCCTCCACCCTGGGGGATGGTGTCATGTGACCTTTTTAGAAGCAGCGTGGCCTAAGTGGGGGCCAGTCAATCCATCAGGCAACGGTATTTATTGAGCACATACTATGTGCAGAGTTCAGTACTCACTGCTTAATGGTATGGGAGTCAGAGGATCTTCTAAACCCAGTTCTGCCAATTGCTGGCTGTGTGAACTTGGGCAAGCCCCTTAACGCAGCGTGGCTCAGTGGAAGGAGCACGGGCTTTGGAGACAGAGGTCATGGGTTCGAATTCCGGCTCGGCTACTTGTCAGCTGTGTGACTTTGGGCAAGTCACTTAACTTTTCGGTGCCTCAGTTCCCTCATCTGTAAAATGGGGATGAAGACTGTGAGCCCCACGTGGGACAAGCTGATTCCCCTGTGTCTACCCCAGCGCTTAGAACAGTGCTCGGCACATAGTAAGCGCTTAACAAATACCAACATTACTATTATTATTCTCTATGACTCAGTTTCCTCAGTTGTAAAATGGGGCTTGTAAAATGACCATGAGCCCGATATGGCTGTGGCCAACCTGATTAAGTTGCATCTACTCAGCTCTTAGAGCAGTGCTTGATACATGGAAGCTTGTTCAGTCATTCATTTAATCGTATTTACTGAGCACTGTACTAAGCCCTCGGGAGAGTATAATATAACAATAAACAGATGCATTCCCTGCCCACGGCGAGCAGCTCGTTATGGGCAGGGGACGTGTCTGCTAATTCTGTTGTATTGTACTTTCCCAAGTACTTAGTACGGTGCTCTGCACAGA
Organism: Ornithorhynchus anatinus; assembly: GCF_004115215.2. Taxonomy (NCBI): domain Eukaryota; kingdom Metazoa; phylum Chordata; class Mammalia; order Monotremata; family Ornithorhynchidae; genus Ornithorhynchus; species Ornithorhynchus anatinus. The sequence goes on along the minus strand of NC_041738.1, from coordinate 7,618,095 downwards.
GTAAGCCCTCGATAAATACAATTGATTGATAGCAAGCATTTAAATTATTATTAATAATAATAATGATAAAAATATGACCAACTCTGGCTTATTCACTGACAAATTTCCCAACTGTTGACCCCGCTCCGAAATCCCATACATTCTCTGTGTCTGTGTTGGGAGGAGAGAAAGCCTTTTCTTCCGAGGTTAAGTGTGCCTTAAAAGACCTACTTCTAGCTACTGTATTATTAACTGCCTGGTACATATTAGTTAACTTGAAGCCTGCACTGAGAACACTTAAGGGACCATTTTATCAACCATCTGAACCATAGTAAGTGTGGCATACATATCGTTACAGTCAGCAGAGGAATAGTATAACAGGAAGTGAACCTGGGATAATTTTCTCATTATGTATCCTTGCTCCCTGTTGTCTCTGGCTGGAGTGGTTGAAAATAAATTGAACCGGGCCCAGGGCCTCTCTGAAGCCTAGGTATCGAGCAAATTCTAAGAAAGGGAGAGGGAAGACAAGAGATCTAAAGCAAACCCTTGGACATTTAGGGAAATAGTTGATTTGATTTTGAGATGTTGACGATGATGGGAGAAATGCTCTGGATAAGGCGGGTCTCGATGACTGGGTTTTATTGAACAGGGTTTATAAACCTGAAATAGCGGAGGCTTGACAGGTGACTGGGAAAATCATCTCCATAGCAGGAAAGTGGATCACATAGAGGGATGGGTCAGAGAGGGATGGAATAGGGACACTGATTTGACAATTTGAGATGGAAAAAATCTTGGGTTTTTCCAAGAATACTGTCTCCAAATGGCTTCCTAAGCAGCAAATATATGGTTTCGCCTCTGGTTTTGCATTTCTGCTTTTTGCCTACTCACTGGCACCCCTGCCCAGCCACCTCGAGCCAGTTAGTTGTTGGGAAGAAATTCCTGGCGGCAGCAAGACCCCGAATTTATCACTTAGCACCTGAGGATTGTAATCGTGTGTCCCAGCTGACCTGGGCTAGGGAGGAAGCCAGAGGGATGGGTAGCTGAGAGGACTCATTATGAGAACTATAAATTCTGGCTCCTCACACCACAGCCATAGACCTTGTGGAAGATGAAAGTTGGTTACTCTCTATGTCCCTGCTATGTAATTTCAGGTAGGTCTTTTAACTACTTCTTGTTTGTTTCCATTTCTCAAATGAGGATAAGCTACTTAATCTGCTTCCCTTCATCTAGGAGCACGATAAAGGTTAGGGATTGCCTGATCAATCAGTGGTATCTATTGAACACTTACTATGTTGTAAAACACTACATTAAGTGCTTGGGTGAGAATAATAAGATGGAATTGGAAGGCACATTCTCTGCCCATAAGGAGTTTACAATCCAGAGCTTATGGTTTGACTTGAATATCTTTTACCCTGGAACACTTATCAGGTGGCACTTAAAATTTGGTTTGGCTGCTTCAGGGGGCAGCTACAGAGTGGTTAGTCTTTTTTTTTTCTCTTTTTGTGTTCTTTAAATGGTGTTTAAGTGCTGGAACAGATGCAAGTTTATCAGGTCCCTGTTCCACATAAGGCTCCCAGTCAAGTAGGCAGGAGAACAGGTATTGAGTCACAGAGAAGTTAAGTGGTTTACCCAATCTCACACAGCAGGCAAGTAGCAGAGCTGGGATTATAGGACCTAGGTTCTCTGTCTCTCAGGATTGTGTTTTGTCCCCTAAACTATGTTGTTTCCTTTCTGCTCTATATTGGGTGTGGGGAATGCTCAGTGGACAGCCTGTCTCCTACCTCTCCTCAGATGGAGCTTCAGGTTCAGCTGCTTCCAAGATCCAGTTTTCTTTGAAAATACCTCATTCTCCTTATTCTCTAAATTAGGACTTAAGTAACTTGTCCCAGGGAAGATGAGGCAGAAACTAATTCCCTCCCTCCCCAAGGGTTGGGTTCACAAAAAGTGTTGTGGTTGGACTCGGATTCTAATAATAACAATTAAATACCTATTATGTGCTGAGCACTGAGCTAGGTGCTGGGGTGGATCCAACAGAGACTCAAATCACATCCCCCATGAGGCTTATTGTCTAAGGAGTGGGAATGGATATTAAAATCCCCCATTTCACAGATGAGGAGACTGAGTCAAAGAGGAATGAAGTGATCTGCTCAAGGTCATATGGTGGGCGTGTAGCAGAGGCACAGTTTGAACTCAGATCCTTGGACTCTCATGACATTTCCGCTATGCCACACTGGTCTGCCCTCAGGCTATTAAAAATTCCCCCACCTCCACTCATTCCATGTGAGGTCATTAGGTTAATTCATTGAATTGTACTGAGCTCTTAGTGTGTGCAGAACACTGTATTAAGTGCTGGGGAGAGTACAATACAACAATAAACAGACTCATCCTCTGCCCATAATTCAGTTTCCCTGTAAGTCATGTGGCAGGCACCTGATATAGTATGATGAAGACATATGGAAGTTTGCCGGAACCCTGAAGGCTAGCGTGTTTCTCCAGGGAGACTTCCATCCCTGCCCTCTTTTTTTCCAGAGCCACCGTGTTCATCTCCCAGGTCCTGGTACACACAAACACTGCTTCCAACTTGGAGAAAGCCATTTTTTTCCAACTTCTGCCACTCTGTGGCCACCCCACCGTGGGGCACCCGGAGGTAGTGACTTGACTTGCTCACTGGCTGGAGCCAACCCTGCTTACACCTATCCTGGGCACACTTCACTGAGTAGCAGCATGGCCTACTGGAGAGAGCTCAGGTGTGGGAGCCAAAGGTCCTGGGTTCTAATACCAGCTCCACTACGTCTCTGCTGTATGACCTTGGATAAGTCATTTAACTTCTGTTCCTGTCTCCTCAACTGAGAAATGGGGATTCAATACCTTTTCTCCCTCCCCTTAGGCTGTGGGACGGGATCTGTCTGAGCTGAGTATAGCGAAACTACTCCGGAGCTCGGCACGTAGTAAATTCTAAACAAATACCCCATTATTATTACTCCGACTATATGATGGGGGGCATTATTACTAATTATCTCCCCTCACCATCCTAGGAACATATCACAAAGCTGGAGGATCTAGTGGGTCACCTCGTCCAGTCCCCTGCCCCCAGGTGGATCACTGAGCCATCCAGGACAGACACAGAAAGGGATAGTTCTGCTCTTTCCTTACTGACCTCCAAATTCTGGGATTTTAATCCCCTTTCCTTCTGTCCTCTTTAGACCTTCCTTCCTCAATACTTGAGCTACCTGGGCCTCGTGGCATCTCTGAACCCAGCTGCTGCAATAGGCCATGGGCTATTGGTAATTACTTGGCCTAGGAATCAGGGGACCTGGGTTCTAATCCCAGCTCTGTCACTTTGCTGTGAGACCTTAGACAAGTTACTTCTTTGAACCTCAGTTCCCTCATCTGCAAAGTGGGGATTCAGTGCCCGTTGTCTCTTCTACTTTAACTGTGAGCCTGATGTGGGACAGGGACCGGGTCCAATCTGACAGTCCAATCTGACACACAATAAGTGGTTTAACAAATACTATAATAAGAGCTTCTGTCTAAGTCCATGGTTCCTGTCTTTCCTCAGATGGAGCTTCATGTTTAATGTCTAGCATGGTTCTAATGCTAGACAGGAAATGATCTCCTCAGCACCAGGGCTTATCCCTGCTGGCTAACCTCTGAAGCACATCAGGGCAGGCACTGGACAACTGGAACTTTCGACCTGGAGGTGAAATAAAATCAGCAGCCCATGTGCACATTCACACTCTTTCTGCTGACTCTCCTCATGACTTGGCATCCTGTTACCAGGGCTCGAGTTTTCAGCCCCTCTGAATTTTCCGTTCTTGCCGTTGAATTTCAATCGCTTCACCTCTGGGAGTCGATGAGGCTTTATCGTTCGAGCATTGACGAACCCATTGCCAATCACGGGATCATCAAGCCCGAACTATCCTCCCTGGCCTCACCTGGCCTCCGCCTCCTGGGTTAGACTGATCCAGATAATAACGTTCCAAATATTGTTTTACGAGATGCTTATCACTGTAAAGCAATATTTTTGTCGCCGGGCAGGGAGAATGAAAGAGTATCGTCTTGCAGGTCCAGAGAGAAGTGGGAGTAGGGCTGCTTGCAAACTAATTGGACGCACCTGTGCTGGTGGGTGAGGAATCCACGCTTTGATGGCTGACTGCTTTAAGGGGGTGTCAGGCAGGGGCATCTTAATCTAGGATAGGAGGCTGGGGGGCTAGAGGGGCTCCTATTCCCCCTTGGACACAAGGACAAATCTAGAATCCTATAACTGGAAGGGATTTGAATTCCAGCCTCCTTTACTGTTAACTCTATGGGACTGGATATCAAGATACCGGAATCCTTTAGGGCCTCAGTCAGCAAAGATGTAATACTGGGATGGGGTGGGGGACTAGCAGTCTAACACTAAATAATAATAACGATGTTGGTATTTGTTAAGGTCCTACTACGTGCAGAGCACTGTTCTAAGCCCTGGGGTAGATACAGGGTAATCAGGTTGTCCCACGTGAGGCTCACAGTCTTCATCCCCATTTTACAGATGAGGGAACTGAGGCACAGAGAAGTGAAGCGACTTGCCCGCAGTCACAGCTGACAAGTGGTAGAGCCGGAATTCGAACCCATGACCTCTGGCTTCCAAGCCCAGGCTCTTTCCACTGAGCCACACTGCTTCTCTATGGTACTATGGTAAATGGTACTGCCTCTGGACAGACTAGCTGAAAGATGGAATGTTTGGTATAAAACCATATGATTGGCAGGTTGAGATAAGGGTGGGGTGGCATCAACCATCACCTCTCTCACTTGAAGCAGTGTGGCCTAATGTAAAGAGTACAGACCTGGGAGCCGGGAAACTTGGGTTCTAATCCTCTTTCTGCCTCATACCTGTTGAATGACTTTAGACACGTCATTTAATTTCTTTGCTCCCCAGCTCCCTCATTTGCAAAATGGGGTTTCACTACCTGTTCGCCCTCCTCCGTAGACTGTGAGCTCCATGTGGGACCTGATTATCTTGTATCTAACACAGCATTTAGTACAGTGCTTGGCACTTACCAAGCCCTTAAATACCACAGTTGTTCTTATTCTTTCGCCCTGCCTCCCTGCTGGTTTTCTGTGAGGACCAGTGGTAGGTTTTTATTTGAAGGACCTGCTTATGTCCTCTGCTCCGTTCCAATAGGAGGTGGAAGAGCTCGTTTAATTCCCTTTTTTTATTTCTTTTTTCCGGTTCTCTATTTTAAATTAGGAATTATCTTAAGAAAGTTTAAATTACCTTATGGGTTGTCAAAATTGATCCATCAATGATATTCATCGAGTGCCCACTATGTGTGGAGCACTGAACTAACTGCTTTGGGAGTGGACAATCCTGTCCGACTGACTTAACTAGCAAGGGCCACGTATGTGGGGCTTGAAGGCAGAAGCAAATTATGTCCTAAAGAAAGGATGTTTTGGTGCCAGCTTTGGGATGGAGATGCCCCCACAAGTCTTGTGGAAGAGACCTTGAGACCCTCCTGAAAGTCCCAACTGCTAAGCTCCATGGACTACCTGCAAAAATTTGGCTGGGAACAATGGGGCCGATAACTGTTTATGGAGGCTCTACGTGTAAGGGCCTCAGCCTTAAATGACACAGTGGGTTGGGGTAGGACCTTGTCTAGGTCTGGGTCCATCTGACCATCTGAACCAGCATGGATGGCTCTGACCATCATCTTCCTTCTCTTGACCAGCCATGCCACCTTTGAGGGTCTGGGGAGGGCAGATGAGAGGGTAGGAGACAGGTAGATTGGGAGCAACAGTGCTCACAGATCAGACAACGTTTACCCAGGCAAACAACTCCCCCCCCCCCTCTTTTTTGCCTGCTGTTACTATTGCTTGCTTTGGCTAATTAAGAATCAATAGCAATTTTAATGCATCTAATAACCCCATTGGTTTCTACTAGCTCCGGTGTGGAAAGCCGACCATGGCAGACCCGCGGAGCAGAACAGAGCTGAATCATCATCCGGAATTCAACTTCTAAAAGACGGATTACTGGCGTGGGCACCCCTGAATCCCGGAGGTCTCAGTCCTAGCAGGGCAGAGCTCCTTTAATGGGTCTTGGTTTCCTGCAGTAGTAAATAAAAAAATATTCATTAGCCAAGTGCCCCATTTGACAGAAGGTTTGTTTTTACACCGATTGCTAAATTATGTATTCTGCCTTGACTTATTTATAGCCCCTGAGGCAGAAGCTTGAATACTGTCTGCAGGAGGAAGGCAGACATGCTGAAGAGCCTAGAGGAAGGCCGAATCTGGGAGCTTGAGGGAGGATGAGTGGAATGTAATGGTCTCTCCTCGTGACTTCTCTGCAGGACTTGGAAAAAGTCGGAGGCATAAGACACAATCACTTCCCACCCTGAACAGTCCCTGCGAACTGCAACGTCCTTCTGACAGCAGGAGTGGGCCAGGTTTTTCTCGAGGGAGAATCGATCAGGTGTATTTATTCAGCGCGTACTGTGTGCAGAGCACTGCACTAAACAGTTGGGAGAGTATAATACAAATGAGTTGGTAGACCTGTTTCCTGCTTACAATGAGCTTACAGTCTAGAGGGAGAGACAGACATCAACCCAAGTAATACGTTCTGGATAGGTACGTAAGTGCGTGGGGCTGAGCGAGGGGTGATTAAAGGGAGCAAATCAAAATGCAAGTGCATTGTAGAAGGGAGGGGGAGAAGGGGGAAATGAGGGCTTAGCTGGGGAAGGCCTCCTGGAGGAGATGTGCCTTCAGTGAGGCGTTATGGAAAGAAATGGTCTTCCATAGTACTGAACTCTTACCTCTCTAATTCCACAGAATTTGGGATACCATCCTTCTCTGGGGGCTCAGAAGCAGCGTGATCTAGTAGAAAGAGTGCAGGTCTAGGAGTCGGGAGGCCTGATCTCAGCTCAGCCACCGGCCTGCCAGCTTATATCAAGCAGTCACTTAAGTCTCTCTGGGCCTCACTACGGTCGTCTAAAATGGGGATAACCTGTCTGCCTCAGCTCCCTCAAACAGATGTGGTAGGGGGAGGGAGGGAATTGAGATCCTCGTTTGATGAGATCATTAAAATCGGTATTATTATTATAGAGCAAGTCCTTTGGAAAATTTAAAAAAAAGCAGATGCAATCAAGGAATTATTATTACCAGTCTGGCTGGTAGATATGCAGACATCCTGGTAGTTGAAATCTCAAATGATCTTCTCACTCAGTGTTCTGATTGGGAACCGGAATGGGAGAGTCTGAGCCTGGAGGGTGAGGGCAGGGCTTGTGATGGAGTGCTTTTTCCAGCCTGAATCCAATCATCCAGGTATCACCGATGCTCTAAGTTATTCCTTCTTATGATTATATTTAAGCACTTACTATATGTTAAGCACCATTCTAAGCAGTGAGGTAAATACAAGTTAATTAGGTTGGACACAGGCCTTGCCCCACATGGTGATCTTAGTCTAAGTAGGAAGGGGAACAGGTATTCTCATTTTACAGTCGAGGAAACTGAGGCACATAGAAGTAAAATGACTTGCCCAGGGTAACACAGCAGGTAGCTGGTGAAATCAGGATTAGAACACAGGTCCTCTATCTCCCAGTCCTGTGCTTTTTCCACCAGGCCACGCCACTTCTCTGACCGTCCATCCCGGAGATGTTTCAACACCTAAGGACCAGTTCCACTAAAGGAATCCACACTCTCCCTTTTTACCTTTTCCCCATTTCCTGAACTATCTGAAGCCCATTAGCTCTGTTGTACGTGATTCCAGAAGTCGTCTCTTGAATTCTAGTCATAACTCCCGGTAACAACTTGTTCCTGCAATCAAAGATCCTTTATAAGCCTATTTTAAGCATTTGATTATTGCCTGACTAATAATAGGTACTCATTTTGTCAGAGAACAGACTGGAGGATAGAGTATAAATTGTAGTTTGTAATTGTTCAGTGACTGCCATTGAAAATTCCTAGTTACTACAGTAAGAAAACCTCTCTTCATGTGAGTAGCTATTTTCTCATGTAATAATAATTAGAGGTATAAGAACAACCCACCCGGTGAGACACCCCCCCACCCCCCAACCCCGGCCCCAAACTCAGAAAGGAGGAGTTGAACACACATTGAGCCTCTCCACTAGGAGAAACCTAAGTCGAGAGGTAAGGAGAGGCAAGAAGAGCCTGAATCCTATTCACTGGGTCACTGAAGAGTAGGCTGCACATGGAAAGTGCTCAATAAATACGATTGAATGAAGGCTAGATGCGCATCTTCCAGATCGTATGATAATGATGGTATTTATTAAGCGCTTACTATGTGCCAAGCACTGCTCTAAGTGCTGGGGGAGATGCAAGGTAATCACGTGGGACTCAGTCTTAATCCCCATTTTACAGATGAGGTTGCTGTGAGGCACTGAGAAGTGAAGTGACTTGCCCAAAGTCACACAGCTGACAAATGGCAGAGCCGGGATTAGAACCCACGATCTGACTCCCAAGCCTGTGCTCTTTCCTTAAGCCATAAAACCTCGGTGCCAGTTAACATACGGGGTTGATGGCATGAGACGTGTTACCAGTCAACACTTAAGCTTGACAGAGAAAGACAGGTGCCTGGCATCTTCTGGCCCGGTTGGTATGAGATGTGGATACCAGTCAACATCTGGGCTTTTTTTTTTATGGTATTAACCGCTTACTAGATACCAGGCACTGTACTAAGTGCTGGGGTAGATACAAGTTGATCAGGCTGGACGGGCTCCCTGTCCCTCATAGGGCTCCCAGTCTTAAACCCCATTTTGCAGATGAGGTAACTGAGGCCCAGAGATATGAAGCCACTTGTCCAAGGTCACACAGTAAACAAGTGGCAGAGCTGGGATTAGAACCCATGTCCTTCCTGGGATTAGAATCCATGTCCTTCTGAGTCCCAGGCTAGGCTACCTGCTTCATGATGGCTCAGAGATGATGGTACCAGTTGACATGGTTTCGGCCACCTTCCCTGAAATGTTCACCCCGATGGGTCCAATCTGAACTTGTGGCACCCATAATTGCTCCTCAGATCAGTCGATCGATGGAAGGATGATAGAATCAATCCTTCAGTAGCATCTACTGAGAGTCTGGGAGAGGACAACAGTAGCAACACACATGTTGCCTTCAAGGAACTTAACCTTCAGTGGAGGAGAGAGGAGAAAATGAATAATAATAATGATTATGGTACTTGCCAAGCATTTTATGCTAAGCACTGGGGTAGATACAAGATAATCAGGTTGGACATAGTCCCTGTCCCACACGAGGCTCACCGTCGATGTAGGAGGGAGTAGAATTTAATCCCGATTTTATGGTTAAGGAAACCAAGCCACAGAGAAGTTAAGTGACTTTCCCAAGTTCACTTGGCAAGGAATAGGCAGAGGGGGGATTAGAAAGCAGGTCCTCTAACTTCCAGGCCTGTGATCTTTCCATTAGGTCATACTGCTTCTCTCATTATTGACAAATGGTGGGAGCAGGCTGAGAAGGAGTGTAGCCTGGTAGATAGAACACAGGCCTAGGAGTCAGAAGGACGCGGGTTCTAATCCCAGCCCTGCCACTTGTCTGCTCTGTGACCTGGGTCAAGTCACTTCACTTCTTTGTGCTTCAGTTCCCTCATCTGAAAAATGGGGATAAAGACTGAGCCTCCTGTGGAACAGGGACCGTGGCCAACCTGATTAGCTTGTCTCTACCCCAGTGCTTAGTACAGTGCCTAACACATAAGTGCTTAACAAATACCTTAAAAAAAGAACAAAAATGAGGAGAAAGCCCAGAGCTGGCAGCCTCACGGCAGAAGAGTTCACTCTGGGATTCCACAGACCCCTTTCCCAACTTTGCCTTTTTCCAGATCTTTTTTATGGCACGGATTACATCAATCCAGGGCAGCCTCACTGCCTGCCAGGACCCTGGCTGAGAACCGCTGTTCCTCCTGTGCTGGGGCCCAGCCAGCATTTAGTCATTACCTCCCAAGACTGCAGCAAGCACAGTAGCCATGTTTAGCTTGTTTTCTCTCTTTCTCTCTTTCTCTTTCCCCCCACACCCATGCCCCACCCCCATTTATCTCCCCCATCTCATTCCCTCTCATCATCCCCTTCCTGGGCTTGGTGACAGTCCTCCCTGTCAAGAGGTTCTCATTTTAGGGCTGGGCATCTTATGAAGGAATCCTCTCTGGGTCAGGAAGGCAACAAATTCTATCATTCCCTGTGATAACCCCTCCATGATCTCTCTGAGTCTTCTGCTCAGCTCCTCTGAAGTTCCCCCCACCCCTGAAGGAATGAGGAAATGGGTTACCACCTCCCTAGCCCCTCCTCCTGGACCTCCATCGTGGCAGAAGGGCTCCGGCTGAAGATCTCTTGGCTCTGCTCCACCCCCACCTTACTGGCCCTCGAATTGACCTCTTACTTTGTCATGGTGGAGGGAAGAGACCTACCCCAGGGCTATCACCCGGGATGGTCCCGTAGTCTCCATCGTGTTTGGGTTGGGGGCTTCCGGGTGGACATCTCCCTGGGTTAAACAGATTGATCACTCAAAATAAGTTGTAAGCTCCTTGAGGGCTGGAACCTTGTCTACTTGGTTGTACTCTCCCAAGCGTGTAGCACAGTGTTCTACATCCAGTAATTGATGAATGCCACTGATTTATTAACATTATCTCCTCTGAGTTCTGTCAGTCAGTTGTATTGCCCTAGAGGTGTCCCTCTCTAAGTTCCTTCAGTCAGTCAGTTGTCTTCACTGAGCGCTTACCGCGTGCAGAGCACTGTACTAAGCACTTTGGAGAATACAATGCAACAGTAAACGGACACATTCCCTGCCCATTATGAGCTTACAGTCTAGAGGAGGAGACCAATCCCGCGGGCCTCCATTATCGTGGACTTGGTTTATAATCGAGGTCTGGGAGACAAATTTAGCCACCAGACCTGTTACGTGCGAAGAGCCGATAAGGAAACGTAGATAAAATGGACCCAGGGATAAGCAGTTGTGCATCCTGTGGCTAGGGTTTCCACACAGGTCCCCACCCCGGCTCTGCGCCTCACTCCCAACCCGCCACCCAGATCGCAGCCAGATTCGATAGCTCCGTCAAGAGGAAAGGGGGATTGATTGGCAACTGTGGCCTCTCCATTTCCTCCACATCTTGCCCGCTCTTGTTCACCCCGGAAAGCCTGCGGAGGGCTGGAGGGAGCAGTCCCCCATCTTGCGGTTCAGGGCCCGTCAAGGCTGAATCAGAGCAAACTGGCGTCATAACTGTGGTATTTGTTAAACGCTTACTATGTGCCAAGCACTTTATTACGTACCGGAGTACAAACCGGATAAATGAGTTCAGACACAGTCCCTGCCTCTCGTGGCGTTCACAGTCTAAAGTCGGGGGAGATCTGGTATCGCATTCCCATTTTACAGATGAGAAAACCGAGGCACAGTGCAGTGATTTGCCCCAGGTCCCACCGCAGGCAAATGGAGCTGCGGTTAGAACCCAGGTCCCCCAACTCCTAGGCCTGAGTGGATGAGGGAGGGGACATCCCATCAGAGAGTACCATGCGCCACTTGGGTCGTTCTGTCCTTGTCGTTACAAACTCGAAGGCATGTTCCACCCGCAGAGAATCGCCCAACTGATGTGAGGTGACCCTGTTCTAACTTTACAGGGGAAACAGAACAACGCTCCTTTCATTTCCCTCCCCCTTGGCCCCCATGGTCCCTCTGGCCTCCCTGGTCCCCCCTGGCCTCCCTCGCCCCCCGGCCCTTTTGAGGGAGGGGTCTGAAAGGGCCGAGCCGCCTCGCCTACTGCTCAGGCCTTAAAAGTGTCAGACGGCTTTTCCTGTTCCTAGATAAACACGTCCCTTTTGGCAGAGCGAGTCCGCGGCACCAGTAGGAGTGCCGTGATTGCAGGAGGCCGCAGAAACAGCCAAACTTCAGGGAGCCCCAGGTTGAGGCTTTGACCTCCCCCTCTGAGGCTTTAACTCTCTTGCCCCTGCCCTCCTCTGTCTGGATCCCGGGGTTCACAGCCACCAGAGGACCACCCCCCCCAGACTGGAGGGACTGCCTGCTCTCTGGCCGGGAGGCTCCCCAGCACGATTCATTCACGTGTCGGCTCTTTGAAAGATTTAATCGTCGCTCGTGAGCGTGGGGGAGGGAAGAGATGATTGAAGCATTACCCTCCATGCTGCTTCCTGGAGGTCTATAAGGGGAGAAGTCTCCCCTATGATGGATGTGTTGGAAAAGGAAAGGAGGAGATACTCTGGGGTGGATTTAGAGGCAGGAGAAGGAACAAAATGACCTCCCAAGGACCATCTATCCTTGGGGGGGGCTCTCTGATTCTGTGACCTACAGTCTAGCTCAACGTGTTGTGTTGCCCTGTGGTCCGATGCTTTGGGAAGTTGTGAGGATGAGGTCTGGGAAACCAAGCAGAAGGTCAGTGGTTAGAGGCTATCGGTGGGGGGAAAACAGTTTGAGGTCTGGTCCTCTTGCTGGAAGTGACCAGCTCCCCAAATGGCTCCTGAGGGGCCCCAGCAGGCAGCCCCATAGGCCCTGACACTTCAGACTGAGACAGTAGGGGCAACTGGAACTGCATTGAGAGCTAAATGAGCAAAGCCATTCTGGGAAAAAAATAAAGGACCCTGGTCAAGCCCTTAGTACAATGCTCTGCACATAGCCCTCAATAAATACCACTGAATGACTGAATGAACGAATGGTGTCCTTTCTTTAAGTCGCTGGATCTCTCCAGTGGGAGGGGTAGGAAGTTCAGACAAATTGTGCCAACTGGCCCGTTTGTAAAGCCGAAGTTGGGAGCAGTCCAGAGACACATCGATGCCAGAGATCAAAGAAGGTGGGTTCCGGGACGGGGCAGGTCTCAGGAAAAGGGCAATATCGGAATGAGGGGCCTGACTTCCCAGCGCGTGGACAGGTTTGGGGAATTCTTTGCTCCTCAGAATCACCCCCCGATGGCATTTCATCCCCTCTCTGCAATCTTACTCTCGCCTTGTTCTTTCCACGACCCAGGAAACTCTTCCCCAGCCTCCTGTGTCCCTCACTGACAAGCCAAAGCTGCTGCTTCTAAATTGCAAAGTTCTTCACCGACTCACCCCTCCGTACATTGGAAGCTCCTTGAGGGCAGGGATCACGTTGGCTAATTCATTCAATCGTATTTGTTGAGCGCTTACTGTGTGCAGAGCACTGTACTAAGGGCTTAATTCTAATTCCATCGAAGTCTCCCAGATTCAATGATCTGTACACAATAAGCAGTCAGTAAATACTGTTGATTAATTTACGTATCTGCTGTCTTCATCCTTTGCTCCCTGACTCTCTCTATATTCCTCCCCAAACAATCTTCTAACTTATTCAAAGCCTTCCTGAAATCCCACCTCTTCCAATAAATCACCCCCCGATTAATTCCCAGCACTCCAAATCATATAACGACTCACCACCATGTCTAGCACTCATATATTTATTTATCTCCACCCTTGGCACTTTTGTAAAGATGTTTATTCAAATGTACATCCATTCATTTGATTATCTTACTTGTAGATATTTCATTTCTGCCTCCCCCATTAGAATGTAAGCTTCTTGCAGGCGGGGAAAATGTCGCTTCTTTGTTTTGTAGTTCCTAAGCACTTACTGTAGCAGGAGGATGAGATGGGGGAAGAGAAGAAGCAGCAGGGGGAGGAGACCAGGAAACAAGGAATAAAAGAGGGAAATTAACCATATTTCTATCCTCCCTCATTGGATAGGCATAGTCTTTAATGATACTATATCTACTCCCATAATCCCTCCACCTTTTTTACAAAATTTTTACAACACCAAAACAGAGGAGCAATAAGGGGAGCAGGGAAAAGAGGGAAGAAAAAAAGGAGGAAAGGAGAGGAGAATTAGTCAGTAAGCACTTAGTACAGTGCTCTGCACACAGTCAGCGCTCAATAAATACAATTGAATGAATTAAATGAATTGAGCATTTATTATGTGCAGAGCACTGTACTAGGTGGCTGGGAGCATACGATACAACATAATTAGAAGACCCATTCCCTGCGCCAAACGAGCTTACAGTCTCGAAGTAAAAGATAGGTAAGTGGGGCGACTATTTCTATTGCCCTTGTCCATGTGTTGCATACCTTGGACATTAATTGAATTATTGAAATCCCCCCTCCCTTTCTTCCTACCGCATCTCAGAAAGGAAGACTTCATGGCTTGAGACTATATCTCAGTTATTTTGATTCCGTTTTTCTTCCAATCTCATCACTGTGCTGATCTCTCTGCTCTACGTATTTCCTCTTCAAAAATAAGGGATAGTGGGGATTGTATGGGGCAGGCATTTCTATTGGCAAATACGGTAATAATAGTTTTTTGGGAAATAGTCAACAGGAATCACATCAGGGAAAACACCTTTGAACCCAACAAAGCATGCCCTTATCAGAAACTCGCCCACCGATATTTCAGCCTTTTCTCATTCAGCCATAAATAACGGGTCCCTCTCTAATTTGGCCTCCGATACCCTGACTGGCCTTGATTTATTCACAGACAAAAACAGGCATCTCTAATTTGCTAACCAATCACCGCAATTCTTTACTTACCAACCAATAATTCTGCCATCTCTAATTTACCGATAAATAATTCTGCAGTCTCAAATTTACTAACCAATAATGTGACCAATTTGCTGACCAATGGTTGTGTCAACGAATAATAGTGCCCCTAGCAAACGGTAATTTGCTAAGCAATATTCGGACCTTTTCCCCCTTAGCAATAAAGAACTTTAGTGATCTTTGATTCAGCATCCATTAGCCCGTGCAGAAAATGCTTAATGCTGATAGTTTGTAAAGGACTTTCTAAGCGTCCGTTTTCTTCATAGACCTGCTGGGGTCTATCTGGGCTGTCTGAAGATGGTCTCTGTGGAAAATTCAGGAGCTGAAAGATTGTTTTCCTGGTTAAGGGAATTAGGGATGGAGGGCAGGCTATTTGTCCCAAGCCATTGCTGTCAGCAAGCTGAGGCACACTGCAAGAGGACCCCTGCCACTGTGCTTATCAAGGGACCTTGGCGGTCGTCTCTCCAGGCTTGAGGAAAGGAAGGAGGGATTGGAAGAGGGAGAGAGAGAAGAAAAATGAGGGGGTATATCAGGTTGGCTCTGCTTCTCTAATCTCCCCAGCCCCCTTGCTGTCAATGAACAAAAACATACCACAACCCAACCCTCACGTTTCACTCCTCCAACACCAACCTACTCAACATACCTCAATCGCACCACTGAACCCTCACCCATCTCCTGTCTCTGACTAGGAACCTCCTCCCCTTTTACATCTGACGGACAACACTCTCCCCACCCTCAAAGCCTTATTAAAATCCTGTCTTCTCCAACAGTCCTTCCCCTAGTAAGCTCTCATTTGCCCTATTCCCTCTCCTTTCTGCATCTTCTAGGCTCTTGGATCTGTTCCCTTTATTCAACCCGGCCTCAACCTCACAATGCTTACGTATATAAACATAATTCATTTAAACATCTCCCTCCCTTGATATTGTAAACTCACTGTGAGTCAGGAACATATTTGTCATTGTATTGTACTCTCCTACGTACTTCATGGAGTGCTTTGAGCACACTCAGCACTCAATAAATACTACTGATCGATTGACATTTGATAAGCACTTACTATGTGCCAATCATCATACGAAGAGCTGGTTTAGATAAAGAGAGTCAAGTTGGACACAGTCCCTGTCCACCATGGGACTCACAGTCTAAGGAGGAGGAAATGGGATTTAATACCCGTTTTACAGATGAGGAAACTGAGGCCCAGAGAAGTTAAGTTACTTGCCCAAGGTCACATAGGCAGGCAAGTGGTGGAGCTGGGGTTAGACCCCAGTTGCCTCCCAGGCTTTCAACTAAGCCACGCTCTTTCATTTCGGCCTGTCGGCACCAACTGTGCACTCTTGTACTCACCGCTCTCCCTAACATTTATGTGTACATCTTAGGTACCTAGTATCTAATCATGAATTAGCCAATCAATAGTAATTATTGACTGCTTAATTTGTTTGGAGCTCTGTACTAACACTGGGGAGATGCAATCCCTGCTTTCAGGGAATTTTCAATCTAAAAGTTTAACTTGTTTTCTTATCTCCTTTTCCTTCTTTCTGTCTGGTTTAAGTCTTTTGGTGCCTTCCTCCTCTGCTAGATACCAAAACTCCTTGAAGGCCCTGACATGTCCACTGACTCTCTGTCCTTTCCCAAGCGCCTAGCCCGGTGCTCTGCACATAGAAGGAGCTCTTGATTACTTAGCCTGGAAACTGAGTTGCAAGGGGCTCAGACTGCAATCCCCACAGAGGCGTGGGACAAACATTCTGCCTTCCCAGAGAGGTGTGGCCTAGGTCTCTTTGCAAAATCAAATCAAATTCCAGATTCTCTGGGGATTGCAGGCGAACGGGATTTTCATAGAAAGAATGTCCTTTCCCCCATTTCCCTTCAAAGCAAAGGACCTGTAATACATCACATCAATCAATGGAGGAATCAGTCAACCAGCCACTGATAAGTGAGCCTCTAGCTGATGTCCCGTACTAAGCGCCTGGGAATGAACAACAGAAGCAAGACAAACAGGTCTTAAATTATAGCAGAACAGCTAATCATTCAGTCATATTTACTGAGTGCTTACTATGTGCAGAGCCCTTCACTGAGTATTTGGGAGAGTACAATATAACTTCTAATCCTGACCCCGCCATTTGTCTGCTGAGTGACCTTGGGCACGTCACTTCATTTCTCTTTGCCTCACTTCCCTAATTTATAAAATGGGGATGAAAACTGTGAGCCCCATGTGGAACATGGACTGTGTCCAACCTGACTATCTTGTATCCACCCCAGGGCTTAGTACAGTGCCTGGCACGTAGTAAGTGCTTAACAAATACAATTAAAAAATAGATAAGCAAATATGGAGCAACAAACACTGTGACATTTTAAAGCATTTTCTAACAGCCCCAGCTAGATTGTGACTTTCATCTTCGTAAAACATCCAAGCGTCCTATAACAGAGCATCTGCCTAAATACAGTGTTTTAAAGTCAACTTTCAGTTTTCTCTGCTAATGGTGAATTATAAGTTTGAGAAGCAGATAAAGCACGGGCCTGGGAGTCAGAAGGACCTGGGTTCTAATCCCAGCTCCTCCACTTGTCAGCTGTGTGACCTTGGGCAAGCCATTTCACGTCTCTGGGCCTCACTTACCTCATCTGCAAAATGGGGATTAAGACGGTGAACCCTTGTTGGACATGGACTATGTCCAGCCTGATTAGTTTTCATCTACTCCAACACTTAGTACAGTGCCTGGCACATAGTGAGCGCTTAACAAATGCCAATGGAAAAAAAAAGTTCCTTGAAAACAGGTAGCATATGTCTTTTATTTAAATCACGTGCTCCCAAGTACCTAGTACAAGGCTCAACACACAGTAGGAACTCGGAAAATAATGCTAAATGAAGGGATGAATTGTGGGGCGAAGTGGTGCGAATAATCAAAATAATGGAAATCCCAAACAGATAATTCAAACCAGGGAAACTGAGGGTTGGATTCTGGGAGTGAGAAGTTTTCTCACCAAGGTCCTTAATGGTGAGGTGGACCAGAAAACAGGTGGAGGTGTCAGGAAGCAAGGCACTGGAGAAATACAAAGCATCGTCAACGATTATTATTTAGGGTTTCTGGGTTGTGCCAAGATCCAGGTGGTGCTTAGTTTTCCCTCTGAATCTGACTGGCTGGGACAGAGCCCAGGGCCGCCATCTTTGATGATTCATGACAGGGGACAACACGGTGACATCGCTGACATCCCTGAGAGGCCAAACCCTTCCGGAGGGGCTGAGTGGTGACAGGCGAGAGAGACGGGGAGAGTGACGGGGCAGCGGCGGCTCGTGGGCACTGAAGCGCAAAGCACGAGCCGCCCGCAAAGTGACAAGAAAAGGTCAGTCTTGGCCTCCTCGCTGACTGTCAGACTCACAGAAAGGGGGAGGAAAAAAATGGAATCATCTGGTCAGGACTCCCGCTGTCCTCATGCGAGCCAGACCCTCCCCCCCAGCTCCAAGGGGAAATTACCCTGGCACCGTGTGGGACAGGATCGGACTTAATTAGCACGGCCCGGCGGGGAACAAAACATGCCAATTAAGAGATCAACTTGATCGCCCAGAGGAACGAACCGTCCTGGGAGCCATTCACCTTTATTTCATTTGCTCTTTGTTTGCTGGTCACAGAATGGCGGGAGGGAGAGGGGGCTGGAGGTGGGGGTGGGGGAACGTCCGGGGAGGAAGGGATAAAAATTCTTTATTGAAGTTGAATAGATTCACTGAGCAGCCCGATTGTGCCAAGGAGACAGTGGAAGACAACGTGGCATGAGGCGAGCGTGAGGAGACCCGGGACACACTAGAGTTTCCTCAAAATCAGGAAGTTGTCCCCACTCTAGGAATAGGGGGGCCATTTGCGGGCTGAGGGGAGACCTTAAAGCCAGGGCTGGTACAGTGGAATGGAGCAGATCTTTGGGTAGATCTTTGACGCCTCACATTAACCTTGTCTGCTGTGTGACCTTGGGCAAGACGCTTAACTTCTCTGTGCCTCAGTTATCTCGTCTGTAAAATGGGGATTAAGACTGTGAGCCCCACTTGGGACAACCTGATTACCTTGTATCGACTCCAGCTCTTAGAACGGTGCTCGGTATATAGTAAGCGTTTAAAAAATTCCATCATTATTATTATTATTACTTCCACCTTTCTCCCCACCGAACCTTTAGATTGTCAGCTCCTCAGGAAAGAGGAAATTGTCTTTGACATTTGTTGCGCTGGACACAGTAGGTGCTCAATAATGGCTCTCGAAGCTCATTAATTTATCAATCATTCAGAGTTATATATTGAGCCCTTACCGTTTGCAGAGCACTGTACTAAGTGTTTGGGACAGTACAGTAGACCAAATTTAGTAGGCATGTTCTTTGGCCAAAACGAGTTTACAATCTAGAGGGGGAGATGTGGCCAACTGAGATACTGCTGTGCAATCCTCCCTAAACACTTGGTCACCAGTGCATCTTCCTCTTGTCTTCTTCCTCCCGTCTGCAGATGATTTGATGTCTATCTGCCCCGTTAGATTTCAAGCTCTGCATCCGGAATACGTGTCCTTGACCTGAGAAGCAGAGTGGCCTACCTAATGGAAAGAACCTGAGGACCTGGATTCTAATCCCACCCCCGCCACTTACCTGCTGCATGACATTGAGCAAGTCACTCCACTTCTCTGGGCCTCAGTCTCCTCATCCCTCAGTTCCATCCCACCCCCCCCCCCCCCCACACCTCTGTCTCCCCGTAGCCTATAGGGTAGGTGCCAAAGCAGAGAACGGATTACAGGGTTGTCGACTCCCCTAGACCTAGCCCGTCTCTTCCCGGCGTGCTGCCACTACCAGGTTAATTCCTTTATCCATTTGAAGTGCAGCCAATCAATAGCTCCGATCAGGTAGGTTGGAAAATTGCCTTGGAAACACACACGCCGAGTAAGCCTCTGACAATGGGGCTGTCGGGGCCACTTAGCACTCAGCA
The DNA here is from genome assembly GCF_004115215.2 of Ornithorhynchus anatinus. NCBI lineage: Eukaryota > Metazoa > Chordata > Mammalia > Monotremata > Ornithorhynchidae > Ornithorhynchus > Ornithorhynchus anatinus. The sequence goes on along the minus strand of NC_041738.1, from coordinate 7,598,640 downwards.
CAAGGCTGGGAAGTGCTAATGGAGTCAGTTCCCCGGTGTTTGGGGAAGGCGCGGTTGGGAGGGGACGTAGGGCCAGCTCCGGCCACTTTGGGGCCCGTGGCTACTCCCACCCACCGGGCCCCTCTCCTCCACACTCCCTTCCCCCTTCTTTATAGCCATCGCCGTTGTGGCCCAGCGCTGTTGGAGAGAAGGGAGGGAGCTCCCCTCCTACCTCACCTCTCTACTCTCCTACTACATCCCAGCCCTCACGCTTCGCTCCTCTCTTGTCAACCTTCTCACTGTACCTCGATCTTGTCTATCTCGCCCCCAACCTCTCGCCCACATCCCATCTCTGGCCTCACGTCCGACAAACAATCACTCTCCCCCACTTTTCAAAGCCTTATTGAAGGCACCTCTCCTCTGAGAGGCCTTCCCTGACTAAACCCTCCTTTTTTCTTCTCCCACTCCCTTCTGGGTCGCCCTGACTTGCTCCCTTTATTCATGCCCCGCCCCCCAGCCCCATACCACTTATGTACATATCTGTCATTTATTTATATTAATGTCTGTTTCTCCGTCTAAACTGTAAGCTCACTTGGGCAGGGAAGGTGTCTGTTTATTGTTGTACTGTCATGACAATAATATCTGTAGTATTTGTTAAGCTCTTACTATGTGCCAGGAACTGTCCTAAGAGCTGGGATAGATACAAGGAAATCAGGTTGTCCCACATGGGGCTCACAGTCCCCATTATACAGATGAGGTAACTGAGGCACAGAGAAGTTAAATGTGTGCCTTAAGTCACACAGCTGACAAGTGGCTGAGCCGGGGCTAGAACCCACGACCTCGGACTCCCAAGCCCGTGCTCTTTCCACTAAGCCATGCTGCTTCTCTAATAATTATTTATTATTATTATTATTAAGAGCTGAGCGGAGTTAATTGCCTGTGTCCTTCGCAGAACTCTGTCCCTTTTCAGAACGTCCCTTTCGAACAAAAGACCCAAAGACCAAGAGACCCAGGACCCTGGAGACCAGACCTGACAAGAGACCTGTCCCACACTTGGGTCCACCCTTATCATCCGCGGATCCAAAGGCCAAAGCGACGTTGGTCACTTCCTTCGCCGTCCACACCGTCCACTGCACAGACTTAGTTCCAGTTTGCGTGTTGCATCGGTGGATGGTAATTTCTGAACGCTTATCGTGTGCAGAACACTCTTCTAAACACTTGTTGCATGTGCTTGGCATGACTATTCAAATGTGTCTCTCACCATGTACAAATCTTCACCTTCGCCACAGTACGCGTCTGGTTGCGATGGTCAATTTCCAGGTGGTCAATTTAAGTCAGCTCCACCTTTGTCCTGGCCAGGTTCCTATTCAACGTCCACTTGGTGCCAGGAATGTCCTGAGGATCCCCCGCTGTTTATACCCAATCTTAGCATAATCTTGGGGGGCTAATTCCCCCGGGAGCAGGGACCACCCCCTACAGTGGGGCATATCAACATTAACCCTTTTCTTCTCCAACATTCATCTCCTGTGTATAGTTTAGATCTAGTTTATCTTGATTATTGGGAGGAGGAGAATCTGTGTGGTTTATTATTATATATTCAAGATGATATTCATTATTTGTAATTATCACTTTTAATAGTAATAGAAGTTGCTGCCATTATTGTATCATCACACTTACTTAAGTGGTTACTATGTGCCAAGTACTGTATAAGGATCATCAGATCAGGGACTGTCCCTGTCCCCCTTGGAGTTCACAGTCTAAGAGGTAGGGAAAACAAATACCTCTTCCCCATTTTACAGATGAGGAAGCAGAGTCACACAGGGTGCAAGTGATTTGCACAAGGTCTCAGAGCGGGCTCAAGGCAGAACTAGGACTAGAACTCAAGTTTCGTGCCTCTCAGTAACCGTGGTCTTTCCACTACACCACACTGTTTCTCTACCGAAAGGAGACCAAGCCCCAGTTTTTTTTAGGATCCCTGGGAGAAGGTTGTGTGAGAAGCAACACGGCATAATGGAATGTACACAGGCCTGGGAGTTAGAAACACCTGGAAGTTCTAATTCCAGCTCTGCCATTCACCTGCTATGTGACCTTGGGTAAGTCACTTCGCTTCTCCAGGCGGGCCTCGGTTTTCTTATCTGTAAAATGGGGATTAAATACCTCTTCTCTTTTCTACTTAGACTCTGAGCCCCTTGAGGGACAGGGACAGCGTCCAACCTGATTATCTTGTGTTTAGCCCAGCGCTTAATATAGAGATTGCAAGTACTTGACAAATAATAATAATAATAATGATACATCATTATTATTCAGTCCCCAGTCCCCAAACCACAGGGATGTCAGAAAAATCCCCAAACAAATGAGCCACATGCTGCCTCCTCGCTTCCCTCCACCTTTTTTCCCTTCCACCCAATGAGAGGCTCACAGTGGAGGAAGAGGTTGGAAGCTATTGCCCACCACCCTCTAAAAGGAAAGTTAAAGTAAACAGAATGATGTTAGAGAGAGAGAGAGAGAGCAAGAGGGAGGGACGGAGAGATGGAGAGAGAGAGGGAAGGAGGGAGGGAGAGAGAGAAAAGAGAAAGAAAAATTGGCCCTCGCCAAGCCCAGTCAAAATGCATTATTAGGGTGTCCAGGAAATTAGAGCTTGTGTCCATTAGTTCTTTCAGGGTTAATATTGATGCAGATATTATTTCTATCCACGGCACCATTTATTTGAAATATTATGACCGGGAGTAGCTGCAGCAGTGAATCAAATCAATTGATAGGGCGGTTAGCCCCACGTCAGGCCTGCCTTTACTCCGTGCAGTGAGCATGAAATATTATGGAGATTGTTCTTTAAAGTGATCACTTTATCATCATTTGTCTGCGGGCCCAGCTAGGCCTTCCTGCCGGGCGCCCCCGTTGGCTGCCAGCTGTCATAACTCAATCGGCCGTATAATGCCGCTCGCTCTTACACCTCCCAACCAGGTATTGAACCTGTCAGGGCCCACCGGGGGAATTAGACTCATCCGTTCCGACAGCCGGCAGCCCCGCTCTGATATTTATGTCGGTTTATATACGTATGATATGTATTTCACAAATGTAATCAGAAGACCGTTCGGTGGGTCGGGGCAGGGGAGGGGCGGATGATAGATCTAGGACGGTCCGGGGCCGCCCCTTGATTAAGACATCGATTCCCGACTCCGGGCGGTACGGAGAAAGAGAGAGGATATGACAACGTCCATCACTCGAGGGCTTGGCTTTCAGCATCGGAGGGAACTGTCGCTGTGGTTTCTCCGTGTGCAGAGCAGACCGAAGTACTGTGATTAGACCGTGTGTCCCATGAGGGACGGGGACCGTATCGGGCCGGATGAACTCGTTCGTATCCACCCTAGAGCTTGGAACAGTGCTTGACGCGTAGTGAGCGCTTAAGAAATACTATAAAAAAAAAAATAAAAGCAGACTCGAAGCAACAGTTTGTCGGCGAAAGGGAAGCTGGGAATTGGCCTGAGTTACTACCACTGGGGTCTTGCGGCCCTCTGGATGACATGTGAGGTGGTGGGGAGGGGCGGGTTGGGGGTGTGCCCCGCCCAGGTGAGGAGGGATTTGAGGGAAATGCTTATCCAGAGTTTTCTTGGTAAAAATACGGAAGGGGTTTACCGTCGCCTTCTTCCGTGCAGTAAACTTGAGTCTCCACCCTTGAATCTCTCCCACACTGCTGCTACCCAGCACAGGTGAGTTTTGACTTGCAACAGATCGTCTTTCACTCGCACTATACTAAGTACTTGGGAGAGCACAGCGTCGGAGGGTTGGTAGACACGACCCTTCTCTACGAGGAACCGAAAAGGGCAGAGGACCATTTACCCTGGGACATTTAAACATTTACCTGCCTGGAGCCCTACCATAGGTCCTCTTGTTAGAATAATCATAGACGACCCTTACAAATAATGACCAAGGAGAGGAGTGTGGCATCATATGCATTTCGCCCGGAGCTCAGAGTATTGGGATGATGTCACGTGCACCATTTTGCTGAAGTGCTTCAGTCGCACCTGATCCAGACTCCCTAACTTGCTCCAGAACTGTTGCATTCTGCTCCCAGCTCCACATCAACTCTGATGCCTCATTATTTATTCATTCATTCATTCATTCAATAATATTTATTGAGTGCTTACTATATGCAGAGCACTGTACTAAGCGATTGGAATATACAATTGGTAACAGATAGAGACAGTCCCTGCCCTTTGGCAGGCTTACAGTCTAATCGAGGGAGACAGACAGACAAGAACAATAGCAATAAAGAGAATCAAGGGGATGAACATCTCATTAAAACAATAGCAAATAAATAGAATCAAGGCTATGTACATTTCATTAACAAAATTAAGCATTTTTTCATTAAAGCTTTCACTAAAGCCACGGGAGCCTGAAGGGTCATGGAGCTCAACTCTCCCGGACTGAGATTTCCAGAGGTGCGATCTCCCCGGACCCCGCCCCCAGTCATCAAACTGGGAGCCTGCTTTCAATCAGGACTGGAGGGTTGATCAAACAACCAATCAATTAATCATATTCATTGAGCACTTACTGTGTGCAGAGCACTGAATTAAGCACTGGGAGAGTACACTATAACAGAGCTGGTAGACACGTTCCTCAGCTCAGCCCCATCCACTTTCTTATGCCATTGTCCGTCTTGAATCATCTTGAATCATCTCCTCTCCTCTTCTCCCACTCCCTTCTGCATCACCCTCTTTTGTTCCCTTTATTCATTCCCCCTTCCCCCCAGCCCCATAGCATTTAAGTACATTTCTGTAATTTTAGAGAAGCAGCGTGGCTCAGTGGAAAGAGCACGGGCTTGGGAGTCAGAGGTCATGGGTTCGAATCCTGCCGCTGCCACTTGTCAGCTGTGTGACTGTGGGCAAGCCACTTAACTTCTCTGTGCCTCAGTTACCTCATCTGTAAAATGGGGATTAAGACTGTGAGCTCCATGTGGGACAACCTGATCACCCTGTATCTACCCCAGCACTTAGAACAGTGCTCTAACAAATACCAACATTATTATTATTTATTTATATTAATGTCTGTCTCCCCCTCTAGGGTGTGTAAGCTCATGGTGGGCAGGGAATGTGTCAGTTTATTGTTACAGTGTACTCTCCCAAGTGTTTAGCACAGTGCTCTGAAAACAGGAAGTGCTCAGTAAATACGATTGACTGACTGACTGTTCTTGGCCTCAGAAAATTCTGCCCCGTGATGCATCCCAGAAAGGTGGTAAGAGGCAGCATGTCCTAGTGGATAGAGCATGGGCCTGGGGGTCAAAAGGATTTTGGTTCTAATCCTGACTCTGCCACTTGTCTGCCGGCATGTCACTTCACTTCTTGCTTTAGTTCCCTCATCTGTAAAATGGGGATTAAGCCTCTGAGCCGCCTGTGGGACATGGTCTGTGTCCAACCTGATTAGCTTGTATGTACACCAGCACTTAGTACAGTGCCTGGCACATAGTAAGTACCTAATAAATACCATAAAAAAAAAAGAGATGAGGCCAGTGGAAGTAGGGATGTTCCACTAACAAAGTAGAGTTCCAAATTTCCCTGCTTCCCCACTGGCCCGGTCACTTCCTGGTGTCTCGGACATCGTTCCTCCTGTCTGCCCTCTCTGAGGGTCGCAAAGTGTGACCCTGTGGACTGGGACTGAAATCGCACGTGCTGAGAAAAATCAGCAATGCAGCGTGAGAATCCAGAAATCCGATTTTCCATCACACTTAGCAACTTTCATTTGATGTGATAGTTTGCTAATAAAACATGAGCATTACAGTAACATAATATTTTAAGTATCCATTAACTAATACGTAAATATAATGGAACCTTATGGAAATATACTTAAGCTGTCACCAACACCCCTAATGTAATATTCATGATTGCTTAGGATATTTATAGCCCTCTCACTCTTGAGGTTTTCTCTTTCACTTTTGTGCGCGTGCCTAAGAGGGCTCTCTCCTGTGCTCTCCAATAGGCTTGAAGTACCTCTCCCTGTCTTCGCTTATGGAGTTGGCTCTTGTGGCCATAATCACCTGAGTCCAACCTTTTCTTGACCCTAATCCGAGAATTAGTCAATCAATGAAACAAGCATTCAGTGGGTTTCAGTAATCATAATAATCATGGTATTTGTTAAGCGCTTACTAAGTGCCAGGCACGGCTCTAAGTTCTGGGGTAGATGTAGGATAATCATTCAGTCGTATTTAGTGAGCGCTTACTGTGTGCAGAGAATTGTACTAAGTGCTTGGGAAAGCACGATAAAGCAATTTAGAGAGCCAATCCCTGCCCACAGTGAACTCACAGTCTGGGGGGTGGCTAATAATGATGGTATTTGTTAAGTGCTTACCATGTGCCAGACACCGTTCTAAGTGCTGGGGTAGATACAAGGTAATTGGGATGGGTACAGTCCCCATCCCACATAGGACTCACCGTCTTAATCCCTGTTTTACAGATGAGGGAACTGAGGCACAGAGAATTTAAGCGACTTGCCTAAAGTCACCCAGCAGATAAGTGGCAGAGTGGGGATTAGAACCCAAGACCTTCTCACTCCCAGACCCGTGCTCTATCCACCACACAGTCCCTGTCCCACACAGGGCTCGCAGTCTTAATCCTCATTTTACCGAGAAGGAAACTGAGGTACAGAGAAGTGATATGACTTGCACGAGGTCACTCACCAGACAAGTGGCAGACCAAGAATCAGAACCCAGGTTCTTCTGACTCCCAGGCCCGTGCTCTCTCCACTAGGCCGGGCTGCTTCTGTAGGTGTGAAGTATTGAACTGAACTCTTGGAAGAGTCCGTCTTTTCTGAATCTCCACGTGCCTGGGGTGAAGATAGCGGAAGGAGGTGAGAAGGATGTTAGTGTCTGTCTCTCTTTCTAGACTGGAAGCATCTTGTGAGCAGGGAACATGACCACCAACTCTGATGGATTGGACTCTCCCAAGTGCTTAGTACAGTGCCCTGCACACTTGAAGTGCTTAATGTATACCAGTGATGATGATGGCGATGCCAATGATGATTCAGCTCTACCGCTTTCCCTCAATTCTCACCACTCTATTACTCTCCCTAACGCTTCACTTATGTCCTTGAGTCCTTAACAGTAATAATAATAATAATTCTGGTATTTTTTAAGTGCTTACTATGTGCTAGGCGCTGTACTAAGCTTTAGACTTACCTGCGAAGCAATTAGATATTTACTCCACCCTTCACCTCCACCACACTTAGGCACACATCTTTACACTCAGTTGTTTCCCCTCCCTATAATTCATTTTAGCATCTGTCACCTCCACTAGGTGAGGGCAGGGGTCACATCTACTAACTGTATTGTACTCTCTCAAGACCCTAGTACAGTAATAATAAGGTTGGTATTTGTTAAGTGCTTACTATGTGCAGAGCACTGTTCTTAGCACTGGGGAGGATACAAGGCGATCGGGTTGTCCCACGTGGGGCTCACAGTCTTCATCCCCATTTTACAGATGGGGGAACTGAGGCCCAGAGAAGTGAAGTGACTGGCCCAAAGTCACACAGCTGACAAGTGGCTGAGGCGGAATTTGAACCCATGACCCCTGACTCCCAAGCCCGGGCTCTTTCCACTGAGCCACGCAGCTTCTCTGTAATAATGTTGGTATTTGTTAAGCGCTTCCTATGTGCAGAGCACTGTTCTAAGCGCCGGGGTAGATACAGGGTAATCGGGTTGTCCCACGTGAGGCTCACGGTTAATCCCCATTTTACAGATGAGGGAACTGAGGCCCAGAGAAGTGAAGTGACTTGCCCACAGTTACACAGCTGACAAGTGGCAGATAATACTATTGATTGTTGGACTGATTGGATTTGGGGTGGGCAGAAGCAAGACCCACATTCCCTGCCCTCATGGAGCTTACACTGTAATGGAGAAATTTACAGTCAAATACAGATGGGGCGGTATACCTCTTAGCTTCGACTGAACAGTGTTGGAAGATATTCAAGCTGCCTCCCTTCAACCTCCCAAAAATCTCTTCCTCTGGAAGAAAGGAAAAGAAGGGAAGAAGAGAGGAAGGGGAGAAGGAAGGATTATGATTTCATGAGGATCTTGTGAAGGATGAGTTGGATGACAGTTTATAATAATGTTGGTATTTGTTAAGCGCTTACTATGTGCAGAGCACTGTTCTAAGCGCTGGGGTAGATACAGGGTAATCGGGTTGTCCCACGTGAGGCTCACGGTTAATCCCCATTTTACAGATGAGGTCACTGAGGCCCAGAGAAGTGAAGTGACTTGCCCACAGTCACACAGCTGACAAGCGGCAGAGCCGGGAGTCGAACTCATGACCTCTGACTCCAAAGCCCAGGCTCTTTCCTCTGAGCCACGCTGCTTCCCCAATCAATCGTTTGGGGAATTGAACAGTTTATCAATCAGTCAATCGAAGGTATTTGTCTTATGCTGTCGGGTCATCTCCGACCCATGGACACATCTCTCCCATGGCACCTCACTCTCCGTCTGCAGTCGTTCTGGTAGCGGATCCGTAGAGTTTCCTTGGTAAAAATACGCAAGTGGTTTACCATTGCCTACTTCCATGCGGTAAACGGGAGTCTCCGTCCTTGACTCCCTCCCATGCCGCTGCTGCCCAGCACAGGTGAGTTTTGACTTGTAGCGGATTGTCTTCCACTCGCTAGCCACTGCCCAAGCTGGGAATGGAATGGGCAGGCCTCCGCTTGACTCTCCCTCTCATAGCCGAGACTGGTAGAGGGTGAAACTCTCCTGGGGCGATTCTGAGAGGGGTCAAAGATATCAACCAAGTGCTTACTATGCGCAGAGCACTGTATTAAGCACTTGGGAAAGCTCACGAGAGTTGGTAGACAAAATTCCTGACCCCGGGAGTTTACAATTTAGTGGGGAAGACAGGTGGTGGCAACACTCAAATCTTCAGCTCCCAAACAAGGACTTTTACTGTTTTAAAAATTATGCCTACCTGGATCTTCGAGGGCAATGATTCAGATACCGCTTCCTCTGATTTATAGCTTTCGGTAGGAGAAGTGCGAGCCAAGAAAAAAGTCTCATAAAACCTTAACAACAGCCCGGAGATCGTGGTGGGCTCCCAGTGGCTGGGTTGGGGCTAATTGAAATGTTTAAGAGCAGCGCAGAGCCTTGGTTCCCCATGATCCATGTTAAGGCCACCGATATAGACCATCTCTTTGTCTTTCCTGGTCATATATTTTCACCCTCAGATCACAGGAACGCTAGCCCAGACTTCTAATTGCTAAAACCTTTAGACATACGGCACCTAATAATTGCAGCACCATGGCTGAGCCAATAATAAAGATAATTTACAGTTCAAAAGCAAGGGGTAATTTGTAATATGAATGGCTTTTTGTGTCCCCGAGCTCATTTCGGAGACTCTGGGATCCGCGCAGCCCTGACTGTCTTCCTTGAGGGCCCGTGACCAGGCTTGCGAGGCTATTTCCCCGACGTGGAATGTTTGCTCTTTGTTTAGCCATTTTGCTGTCTGGAAATCGAGCAGTGCAAGGGGTGGTGGGTGCTGCGGGATTGATCGTGGGACTTGAGGCCGGGTCAGAGGTCATCCCCAAATGAGGACTGGCAGGGTGAACACCCTCAATTGCTTCAAGCAGCGTGGCTCAGTGGAAAGAGCGTGGGCTTGGGAGTCAGAGGTCGTGGCTTCGAATCCTGGCTCTGCCACTTGTCAGCTGTGTGACTGTGGGCAAGTCAACTTCTCTGAGCCTCAGTTACCTCGCCTGTCAAAAATGGGAATTCAAAAATGTGAGCCCCATGTGGGACAATCTGATGACCCTGTATCTACCCCAGCGCTTAGAACAGTGCTCTGCACGTAGTAAGCGCTTAACAAATAACATTATTATTATTATTATTACAAGCAAATCGGGTTTGGACACAGTCCCTGTCCCTCGTGGGTTCACAGCCTCAATCCCCATTTTACAGAAGAGGTCACGGAGGCCTTCATGGGTTCGAATCCCAGCTCTGCCACCTGTATCTCCCTCGGCACTTAGAACAGTGCTGTGCACATAGTAAGCGCTTACCAAATACCAACATTATTTTTATTAACAGGGGACAGGCCCTCCAGGCTCACTTAACTTCTGCTCCCCCACCACCTCAACCTGATAAGGGTGCTCAACCACTGGGAGGTGGGCCTTGAGAGGGGGATCGTTTAGTGGAAATAAAAATCCCCTCAGTTCAGATTTTAAGGCAAAGTAGGATGATCTCCTAGAGCTGGAAGTGACTCATTAACAGTGCCAGTAACTTGCATTTGCTAAGCGCTTACTGTGTGTCAAGCAGTGGAATAGACATAGAAAAACCAGATTAGGCAGAGTCCCTGTCCCCCTGTGGGACTCCCAATCTAAGGGGGAGGGAGAAAAGTATCTCTATCCCCATTTTACAGGCGAGGAAACCGAGGTCCAGAGAAGTTAAATGGCTTGCCCTAGACCATACAGTGGGCAAGGGGCAGAGCTGGGATTACTACCCAGGTCCTTTCATTGCCAGTCTCGTGCGCTTTCCCGATTTGCTTGCATTCACCCCAGCACTCAGTACAGTGTCTGGCACATAGTAAGCACTTAGCGAAGTATTATTATCAAGTGCCGCCAAGTTGTTTCCGATTCACAGTGGCTCTATGGATATATTTTCTCCACAACATCCTGTATCCTGTATTTCTATTCTTTCATTCTCGTTATTGTCTCTAGCTAGCTAGCTGCTGGTCTGTCTCTTCCGCATATCCCCTGAACTTTTCCTAGCATTGTGTCTTCTCCAGAGAATTAGTCCTTCTGATTATATGTCCCAAATATGCCATTCCAAGTGGAGTCATTTGGCCTTCCAAAGCCACTTTGGCTTATTTTGCTCCAAAATCCATTTGTTTGTTTTTCAGGCAGTCCATGGTATTCACGCTTAGCAAATACCACAGTTATTATTATTATTTTTATTTCCACTATGCCACGCTGCTTCTTGAGAAGCAGCAAAGGATGAGAACTTCTCACCCGTCCCCTACCCGCCCTTTCTTTCACACAGGGTTCAAAACCAAGAACCGCATTAGGAAAAGTTGTTCCGGCTCACCTCCGTGCCCCTTCCTTGGTCCCTGGTCTATGGTATCACAAAAAATAAGCATCCATATTCTCACGCAAGGCTTCAACCAATCCAAAACACCTTGTCTCCCTTTTCCAAGCTCTCCTCAACCCAAGTAAAAATGCCCATCTTATTGAGGTGACAGGCTTTCTCCCTGAAACCCCAACCTAACCCATATTCTAATTGCTCTCAGGAGAGAGAAGTTGGCACCAACTTTATCTAAATTCTCAATGTCTCAGCCAGAGGCAGCCCTGTAAAGACAGCACTTTTGCTAGCTGAAGAGGTGAGCTATAGGACACCGAATATCTAGACCAGTTGGGCCCAAGGTGAGGTCAGATATCCCAGATTCCGGTTTGGCTGTTGCAGATAATGACTTGCCCAATTTTATTCAGAGAGCCAAACTTGTCTTCAGATAACCCAAGCCCAGGTAGTCAGCTTTCCACAGAATTAAAAACACTGCTGATTTGCATTCAGGTGAGACAGTGACTTTGACTCCACGTGCAGAGAGGTGGAGGGTAGCTCTCGCTCCATCCCATCTGGGGCAGACAGAACATGGGATGTGGAGCTGGAGAAGCTAAAGATGAGAGAGCATTATTTATCACCCTGGCATCTTGGGCTATCATTATCATTGTTATCGTCATCATCGTCGTCACCTGTTCCTTTCCTAAGAACCCAAAAAGTTGGTGCGATTCCCATAAGGCAGGTGTTATTTCCATGAACATTCACCCTTCACAGTATAATTACTCTCATAAGGAAGAAATCCATTTAAGTTGACTTGGGCATGGAATGAATTTTAATAAGGATAATAATGGTATTTGTTGAGTGCTTGCTGTGTGCCAAGCAGTGTCCTAAGCACTGGGGTAGATATAAGCTGATCAGGTCTGACGTGCAGCTCTCTCTATGCTGTTAACGCGTTGTGGGCAAGGACTGTGTTCATTATATTGTTGTGTCATACTCTCCCAAGTGCTTAGAACAGTGCTTTCCGCACAGTAAGCGCTCAATAAATGCAACTCAATGAATGAATGCCCGGCATACAATAAGCGCTCAGCGAATATGGTTGATTAATTGATGCGGTCCCTCTCCCTTGGAGCTCAAAATCTAAGAAGGTGGGAGAACCAGTATTGAATCTCCATTTTACAGGTGAGGAAACTGAAGCACAGAAGTTAAGTGACTTGCCCAAGGTTACATAGCAGGCAAACATCAGAGCAGCGATTAAGACCCAGTTCCTCTGACGCCGGGGTCTGTCCTCTTTCTATTAGGCCACATTGCATCTAAAGTTACAGTCACTCAATCAATAATATTTTTGGAATACCTACTCTGTGAAGAACACTTTTCTAAGCATTTGGGAGAGTACAGTGGAAATAGTAGACACGGTCACTGCCCTGGGGAATTTACATTCTAGCCGAGGAGACAGCAAAATAAATTCCAGATAGAGCAAAGAAGCAGAGTTTAAAAGATAAGTGTATTAATGCTTAGGGTGAGGATTCAAATGCAAAGATGATGCAGAGGGGAAGCATGGGAGAAATAGAGTAAGAACTGCAGCAGAAGGGAATTAAGTTAGAGATGAAAAAGATTTTCTGGATTGTGGACTTGGTTGGGCTAATCAAACAGAACAGTTTCTACGATTAGAAGAAAAATTAGGACCCTTCCATCTGGAAAGAATGAAGCTGGAGACGAGGGCATGAGACAAGTTAGCAAAATCCTAACGGGGATGGATGGGTAGATGAACCCCAAGTTGTTCATCAAAACCCACAGCAACAGAATGAATGGGGCATCCACCGAAAATTGAAAGCGGTAGGTTTCAAATAAAGGAAACACTCCTTCACGCCATGGGTGGAAAGCAGATGGAATTAGTTACCACAGGAAGTTGTGGAGGTTGAAAATGACAGTAGGGTTGACAGCCGTTAGGATAAGTACATTGACAAGAGATCCACGATGGGTTGCGAGAAGACAGTTAAGGATGTAGAGGGCAAAGTTGGGGATGTTAGGTAATCCAACCCTTCCCATTATGATGGATATCCAGGGTCATCATTTTGCTTGCCTCTAAGTAGCTTTTGCTTCTGTGGGAGACAGAATTCTGGGCTAGATGGACTGTCGATCAGCTATAATTGAGAGGCTCATGATCTAATTTAATAAGGTAGAGGACAGTAATTAATAATAATAATGTTGGTATTTGTTAAGCACTCATTTTGTGCAGAGCACTGTTCTAAGTGCTGGGGTAGATACAGGGTAATCAGGTTGTCCCACGTGAGGCTCACAGTTAATCTCCATTTTACAGATGAGGAAACTGAGGCACAGAGAAGTTAAGTGACTTGCCCACAGTCACACAGCTGACAAGTGGCAGAGCCGGAATTCGAACCCATGACCTATGACTCCCAAGCCCGGGCTCTTTCCACTGAGCCACCTTGGGATATGTTTTGGATAAAGCTGTGCTCATTAGGGTTTTAGCCCAGTTATTCTAACGTGGTTCACTCCCTGAGCAATGGAATAGAAAAGAAGAGACTTTTGGAGCTCAAGATGGAGCTCCATGGATCAAGGGAGTACTGGGGGAAATGCATTTGAGCAATTTCAAGGATCGGAGAGAAACCAGACAGAACTGGTGGATGGGCTGGATGAATGGGATGGGCAATTGCTGAAAGAGTTATGGGCCTGTTCAAGAATCTGGCTTCTCTAACCTCTCTATACCTTGCTGCACTGGGGAAATACTGTCTTCTCCATGATACGGAAACTCCTTGTGGACAGGTAACATTTCACTTGGTTATTCTCTACTTCCCAAATGCTTAGCCCAGTGTACAGCACCAAGTAGGTGTTCAATAAATTTGACTATGACTGCTACTCACATTCTGTGGTCTGGAGGGGCTAGAAGGAAAGGCAGAGAAGTCTGGGAGACCTAGTGGATAGAGCACAAGCTTCGGAGTCAGAAGGACCTCAGTTCTAATCCAAGCTCAGCCACTTGTCTGCTGTGTGACCTTGGGTAATTCACTTCACTTCTCTGGGTTTCATTTACCTCATTCATAAAATGGGGATTAAAACTCTGAGCCCCAGGTGGGACATAGACTGTGTCCAACCTGCTTAGCTTGTATCTACCCCAATGCTTAGTACAGTGCCTGGCACATGGGAAGCACTTAAAAATGCCATAAAAGGCTTTTCCTTCAACCCTTGCTAGAGTTGGGCCTGGGAAAAAGTCGTTTATCCAAAGCGTTAGCTTCTTTCCCAAGGTTCATGTTTGTTTCTCGAGAACTTCAGCAAGCGTCTCTGTGCCGGAGCTGATGAGGATCCAAAATCAGATTGCCAGTGGATCTCACACTATCTGTCTAAAAGTTAAAATTGCATTGATAAAATGGTCCTCTTGCCCAGTCTGCCCATTACACCTTTCATGTCCCCCTCTCTCCATACGCCTCATTAGGGCTGGCCTCAGACCCAGCAGAGTCCAGGTCAAGATGATGAACTGGACAGAAAACGGGGCTGATTTGGGCACCGTTCTGGAAAATACAAACACCAATCCTAATAGGGGCAGAAGGTACACAGAGTGGGAGTGGGTGTCCTGCCCTCCATGGCTCTGCTGGCCCAATTCCTTCTTTATTTTCACAGATTCAGTACTAAGACATCCCTCTCCCCCGGCCCCAAGTCCTTCAAACCCCCTCTGTCTTCTGTTTGCGGGCGATTTTCAGTCAGTCTGATTTATCATGCTAAAATTTCTTGCCAAAAGTCCCGGATACTTCACACCAACCCACAGACCCTTCACCAGAAGGATGTAGGGGCTTTCAGAAAGAACGACTTAAAGACGAAGCACTTTAACCCAAACTGGGCTTAAACACCCACAGGAAGGCACCACTCCCATATGTTATTTCCAGACAAGTTTGGGGACAGAAGCCCGCTGTAGACAAGGGCAAACAATTAGTCAGTCAGGGAGGATCTGAATTCTTGCTGCTGTATCAGGCATGCCATCCGATCCATGTAGATTCAGCAGAGGACAGTTTGCTCAGGAAGGGAAAGAAAAGAACTGTATGCCTAGTGTAGAACACAAGATTTCCCTTCCAGATACCCCAGTTTGATTCCGATAAAGATCAGCTGGTATTTCACTTGACTGAAAGAGGTGCAACAAAATACTCGGGCCAGCTTGATACTCCGCTCTCTTCCCTCCATCCCCGGGACCGAGTTTATAGATCAATTTCATCTTTTTTCCCCTCGCGTCTGTAAACATTTATGTTGGGGCAGGTAAGCTCAGGAGGATTTGCAAACAGTTCAGCCCTGAAAATCCCTGATTGTCTCTGACAGATAATGTGGTTCTCAAGTTTGCAGCAAACCCATATTTCATTCACATTGTCCTTTTTGGCACTTAAGTAATGAAAGGAAAAAAAAAAGTCTGATCGCCAGGAACTGTCCAAACCCCAGAGTCTGGGCAAACAGCTGCTTTGTGTTTAGAATTTGGGGCTTGTCTGGATTTCAAGTCAAACCAAGCCACTGAAACAAACTCTTTTTTCTCCCTGCCAGGAGAGACTCCCACCAATAACTATATTTAGAAATGAGAGATTGCCCTCATTTGGACTTTTAGGGGAAATTCAGGTAACACAAACTAACCGAAATCATTAAGGTTTATTAACTCTCTTTGTTGTTCTGTTTCACTTGTTCCTCTGGGTTTGGGTTTCTAGAATATGAACGCAGTTTCCGTACCTGAGAGGAAATTGCCCTGCTTTGTTTTGACGAATTCCCATTCTCTAAATTAGTTGAAACTGGCACTGAAAGTTAAAAAATAAAGTTTACATTATGGAAGCTGGGCCATGTGTCTAGGGGAATTTAAAGCAGACATTGGGATCACGCTGGCTTTAGAGCAACAGAGTTCAGAAAATGGGAAAAATTGCCTCTCCCTTCCTCCCTTTTTCTACCCACCCCCAACTTAACATTTTCTCAGGGAATGAGAGAATGAGATTTTTTTTTTTAAAATGAGGGGGCTGAAGAAGAGGAGAAAGAAAGAAGAAAAAGAGAAAGAATCGTCCCCTACTGTAACTGGTCTTTGCTATTTTATGTTCTCGAAGCCTAGGGACTGTGCAAGGCAGCTAAGGGTTAACTGTCTCCCTGCAGGAAAGGGTTAACGGTCTCCCTCCAAGACCATAGATCAGAGTCTGGTTTCCCAAGCCATCGAACTTTATGCTTGCCCACAGAGCAGTGTTCGAGCAAGGAGCTAGAAGGCGGGCTGAATTGGGGTTCCTTTTTTAATGGTATTTTTTAATGATATTTTGTTAAGCGCTTACTGTGTGTCAGCCGTTGTTCTAAGCACTGGGGTAGTTACAAGTTAATTAGGTTGGACACAGTCCTTGTCCTGCGTGGGGCTCACAGACTAAGTAGGAAGGAGAACAGATTTTTAATCCCCATTTTGCAGTTGAGGGAACTGAGGCCCAGAGAAGTTAAGTGACTTGCCTAAGGTCACACTGCAAGCAATTGGCAGATCCCGGATTAGAATCCAGCACCTCTGACTCACAGGCTTGTGTTCGTTCCACTAGGTCATGCTGCTTCTCCTGCTGTTCTTCTCTTAATCAGCCTATGCAGGTGCAGAACACCTGTACTAAGGAACTGGAAGAGACAATATAACAACATTACAGGCTTGGTAGATATTATGTTCCCTGTGCACAACAGGCTTACAGCGTAGAGGGGGAGACAGACCTTAATAAAAATAAAAAAATTACAGTTATGTACATAAGAGCCGAGGGGCTGAGGGGGAAGTGGATAAAGGGAGTAAATCCAAGTGCAAGGGTAATGAAGAAGGGAGTGGGGGAAGAAGAAATGTAGGCTCAATCAGGGAAGGCTTCTTGGAGGAGATGGGCTTTCAAATAAGGCTTCCAAGATAGAGAGAGTAATATAAAGAGGGTGGGCATTCCACACCAGAGGTAGGATGTGGACGAGAAGTTAACGGTGAGATGGACGAGATGGAGTTATTGTGACTGTGTTGCATCCACCCCAGTGCTTAGTACAGTGCTTGGGGCATAGTAACTGCTTAACAGATACACCATTATGATTCTTATTATAAGGGTAATTTTGATCAGAGTTCATAGGACAAAAGTTCTACATATGGAAATGGAAGATCAGACTCTAAAACTAGAGAAAATGTTTAGGGAGACAGGTGTGGCAGGTTCCTTTGGACTGAGATGTCCCAGAGGTACATGGGCCTGGCCAAAAAAACCCCAGATGTTCCCAAGAGGCTCCCAACCACCTTCTACCTACTTTCTTCCCCAGTTTGGCTTAGCAAAAAGAGCATGAGCCTGGGAGTCAGAAGGACCTGGGTTCTATCCCGAAGGACCTGGGTTCTAACCCTTGTTCCACCACTTGTCTGCTGTGTGATCTTGGACAAGTCACTTCACTTCTCTTTGCCTCAGTTCCCTCATCTGTAAAATGGGGATTAAGAAAGTGAGCCCCATATAGGATAGGGACGGTGTCCAACCTGATTATTTTGTAACTACCCCGGTTCTTAGAACAGTGCTTGGCTCACAGTAAGTGCTTAACAAATACCATATAAAAAGTTTATAAATGGGAGAAAGAAGGAAAAGTGTGTATCTATAGATGAGTGAGTGTTTAAGGAAGAGAATACGGAAGTCAATATGTACAAAAGTGTTACGTAGTTTTGAGTCTCTTGGTGTGTAATTAGCCCAGAAGTGTTAAATGGTAGTTTGCAGGGGAGAGGAGAAATTAATAGAGGAAATCTGTGATTTCAGAAGGGCATTAAAATGGGGACAACTGTAGTCTGGTAAATATAAATGGGAAATAATAATAATGCTATAATAAAATAGCATTTGTTAAGTACTTACTATATGCCAAGCATTGTTCCAAGAGCTGAGGTAGGTACACGATCATCATGTCAGATACAGTCCATGTCCCACAGAGGCTCGCGGTCTAAATCGGAGGAAGAAAAGTTATTTAATCTCCTTTTGACAGGTGAAGAAATTAAGGCTCATAGACTTGCCCAAGTCACGCTAAAGGGGATGGACAACCCAGGTCCTCTGATTCTCAGGCCTCTCCTCTTTCCACTAGGCCATGCTGCTTCCACTAAGGGAAAGGGGAAGGGAGATCTAGGCAGGAGGAAGAGTGTGAACAGGCAATTGAGAGAAAAAGTGGGAATAAGAACTGTCTCCACTCGCCCCTCCCCCCCCACCCCCCATCCAGACTGTAACCTCTTTGTGGGCTGGGCTTGTCACTGTTTTTTGTTGTATTGTACTTTCCCAAGCACTTAGTACAGTGCTCTGCACACAGTCAGCACTTAATAAACACTATTGAATGAGAGATGCACAGCGAGTGCTTTGAGTAGTTTATGTGAAGGGTATTGAGGGATTTATATTATGTTTTTCTCTTCATATTATCAAACTGCAAAAGCAGAGATTGTCTCTAATGGAGGATCAGATAGGTGGGGTGGGATGGATATCTTCCGCACTCATTGTTGGACGGAAGGATGATAGAATTAATTGTCAGGGATAGATCATCAATCAGTCATTCAGTGGTATTTACTGAGCCCTTACTGTGTGCAGAGCGCTGAACTAGGTGGTTGGAAATGCAGTAGAGTTGGTAGACTTGACCCCTGTCCACAAGGAGCTTACAGTGTACGGGGGGAGAAAAACTTTAAAATAAACGATTTACGTACCGAGCGCCTCCTGAAAGCAGAGCACTGAGCTAAAGTTTTGCTAGAGTAGAACAGAAGCAAACGCTGTCCTCAAGCAGCTTATAATCAAATGGGTAGGTAAGTGGAGTACAGTAACCTCTAAACTGAAAACTCACTGTGGCAGGAAACAGGTTTACAAACTCTCCCAAGTGCTTAGTACAATGCTCTGCACCCAGTAAACACTCAATAAATACCATCAACTGATCGTTGGGAGGGTTGAACGGAGCAGGCGGACAGCTTCAGTCAGGCACCATAAGTCCCTTCTTCTGAACTAGGAGTATCCATCCTAGAACATCTGGGAAGGATTGTTATTTGGAGAGTGTGGGGGTAGGGACTTGGGAGGAGGAGGAGGAGGAGCCAGGGGTGGGAAGCAGGAAGCTGTGGGTTACTTTTTGGTGTGGGAAGAAGTTTTGACTTCTGGTGTGTGCTCCATTTGGGCATTTGTTGGCGTGGGGTCTTTGTTGTGGACGTGTGGGCGGGTGACAAATGGAAGCCGCAGGTCAGAAATATGAGCTCAGGCCGGACCTTCTCTGGCAAAGCAGAGCAGATAGTGGAGTAATTAGCTGTTGAACTTGGTCAATCACTACAGCCACCTGGGTTAGTTGAGCAAAAGAAAATGGAATGTATTCGTATATATATTTGTTTTAGCTGACACTGTCCAGATAAATAAGTGAAGAACATGTATTCCCTCTTCCCACCCTCTGGGAGAACAGACATACGATGTGAGAAGCAGTCCTCTTCTCCCCCGACCAGTGCTCTAATCTCTGTAACTTCCTCCCTTGCCCTCCATCTTCTGTGAGGAAAAAGGTCCATCTTCCTGCCAATCGGGATATGCTGGAACCTTCAGTAGGCCCGGGAAGGACAGTTCTTGACACTTTGGATCCCTCAGAGGATTTGGGAATTTCCTGTCACTGTTGGATTTCTTTCTTGCGATTCCTGTTGTCGCCTCTCAGTGTTGTGCTGTTTCTTGTTGTTTGGGGAGCTCATTTTTTTCCCTCTCACCTGTTGGTCAAATAGCAGTCTTTGAGGGTCAATCAGTTAGTGCTATTTATGGAACGCTAACTTTGTGCAGATGCTGTTCTGGGCTTTTGGGTCAGTGCAAAGCAGTTGGTAGACACAATCCCTGCCCTCAAGGAGCTTACAGTCTAATGAGGAGTTTAGTCTAGTGGATCAGTGCATACACACACACACACACACACACACACACACACACACACTCTTCTGCTGGAAGTCCTCAAACTTCCAACATAATTGGTTCCCCAAAACTGTCTTAAGTCAAAATCTTGTTGTCTCTACCCAATCTCAAAGCTCTGCACAGGGTTTTGTGTTCCTCAGGTGCACAGAGAGCAGAGAAGTGGTTTCCTAACATTTAGCCCATTTTCTAGTCATGAGCGCTCAAATCTTCAGAAAGAGAAGATTGAGAAATGAATAATAACTTCTAATGTAATAATTTCTCTTTTTTAACAATGACAGTGGTGTTCATTAAGTACTTACTATGTACTAAGCACTGGGTAGATACTGTGCAGTCAGATCAGTCATACTCCCTGACACCTGGGAGTCAGGGGATCTGGGTTCTAATCCCAGATCTGCCATTTGTCTGCTGTGTGACCTTGGGCCAGTCTCATTACTTTTCTGGACCTCAGTTTCCTCATTGTGAAATGGGATTCAATCCTATTCCTATTCTCTAGATGGTAAATTTGTTTTGGGCAGGGAATGTCACTGTTTATTGTTTTACTGTACTTTCCCAAGTGCTTAGTACAGTGTTCTGCACACAGTAAGCGCTCAATAAATACGAATGAATGGATGAATGAATTCCCTCCTTCTTAGACTGTGAAACCCATGAAGGATGGGGACTGTGTCCAACGTGATTATCTTGTATCTACTCCAGAGCTTAATTCATAGTAGATGCTTAACAAGTATCATAATTATTATTATTTATTATTAATTCCCAACATCCCAAGCAAATCACCCAACAACCACCTTTAGCACATATGAATTGTAATCTCATCGGCCTTTAGGGATTTTTACATATTGTGTACACAAACATTTATTCATCAATTTCATCTCAACTACCATTTGTATATCCTTTTTTTTGGTATTTTTTAAGTGCTTACTAGGTGTCAAACACTGTTCTAAGCTCTGGGGTAGGTACAGTTTAATTAGGTTGGACACAGTCCCTAGCCAACAGGAGCTCACAGACAGTGTAGCTGGGAGAACAGGCATTTATTCCCCAATTTACAGATGAGGAAACTGAGGCAAAGAGAAGTTAAGCAAATTATTCCAAGTCACACAGCAGCTAAGTGGCAGAGCCGGGATGAGAAGCCAGGTCCTCGGACTCCCACATCTGTGCTCTTTCCACTACACTAAGCTGCTTCCCTTTCGCTCCCTCCGGCTCCTTCACTGGTAACTCATTTTTTCTGTCTCACCATTAGATTGCAAGCTCCCCGAGGGGAGGGAATGAGTCTTATTCTATTGGCTTTTGAACCTCCCCAGCACTTATTCCAGTGCTTGGAGCAGAGTAAGCACTCTTAGTAGGCAGTTCTCAATAGATAGTCTCGATTGATCGATTCCCTTATCAGGAGGGTGCCCTCTCCGAGGCAGGACTCCAGAGGTAATCGGGACCAGTGTTGGATGAGAGTCTGTAGCTGTGAGGAGTGTCAAATGGCACCCAGCACACTGAGTCTGTGGAGAACTGGGGGTTGCCAATGGCCCTCTGGAGGGCAAGCTGTAAGCGGGACCCTGAACCCGCAGTCTGTTGTAGGCCCGACCTCTAGCAAGGCAGAGCCCGAAGTTAGCAACCCACAAAACTAGTTTCGGGCCACTTGGTTTCAGTTGATTTCTCCATCTATCTCTTACTAGATTATCACCCCAGTCCTTCCTCCTCTTCTCCCCTCCCCCCTCACTCAGGCCCATGATTCCCTGGCTGCTTTAATAGACTGGGAGATGTGAGCTGCAAAGACTAAGTACTTTTTAAGCACTGCAATTTAGTGCAATTATTTGAAAGTAAACAATCCGCTCTGTCAATTAAACATTATTTAGTTTACATTTTTTCCTGATGTATCACACACAATCAGCCTCAGAGCCGCTTCGCCGAATAGCGCCACGCGGTTCCAGTCTTTCTGCGAAGGAGTCAGCTGTGGCGTCCCCCGGGGATTGGGCGAGTCGGCTCGGAAGGGAGCGCTATTTTACAGGCCACCGAGTGAAGGCACCTGCTGGCCAGCGGGACTGGGTGGATGTGGTTGGACCTCTCATCTTCCCTCCGGTCGGATTTGTCCTCTTCTCCGGCCAAGGGGGCATGGTGAAGGGAGGAGGGGCTGACCTGGATGACATTAAACATCTTCCAATGCTGTCTCAGTACTTCAGGGTCAATAAACCCCACTCGATGGAACCCAAATGTTTTTCCAGGCATTTTCATATCCATATTTATTTCAAGAAGTTTTAGGCCCATGGGTTTGCCCTTGATAGACTCTTCATTCATCAGAACAGCATAGTCTAGTGAGAAGCTCCGTGGCATAGTGAATAGAGCGGTATTATTATTATTATTATTACTAGTAGTGTTAGTAATTGTGGTAATGGGGAAGACTTTTTCGGTGGGCTTTTAGGCAATTCTCTTCAACTGGAGCCGTTGAGCCAGCCAACAATAGGAGGGAAATGCCTCACATTAAGAATCCAGGGCTTAAGAAGTTCAAAACCTAGCAAAATGAATCCTTTCAATTCCAATTCTAAATGGGAATTGTGAATGAAGCACTAACAAATATCTCACCAAGGCAATGCCCCAGGCTTAATGCTGGGACGGGCTGCCTCTCTCACACATCCCCGCTCTCTTGTCTTTGCGATGGCCCTGTGACAGTTTCCTGACTCGTCCATATCATCATCCCTAATGTCGAACTTGGGAGAATTTCATTCCAGTCGGAGGCGGCTTCAGAACCTGCTCTTGATGCTCACGGGTTCAGCACTCAGTTACTCCTGCAGAATCTCTTTGCTGAGATTCCCCCCTCCCCCTTCTATTTTGCTCATTGACACATCTCCACACCTGAGTAGTTGTGGGGGAAAGCAATCTGCAAATGGTAGTGCTGTCAGCCAGAAACAGTAGACTTACTTCCCAGGGTCACTGCCTACATTTTTCATTTGTGTCTCTGAGGGCGAGTGACAGGGATTTATTTGGACTGGAGGGTAATTTCATAATCACGGCATCTTATCTGGGTAAAGGCCAAGGGTGGAAGAGAGGTGGGATCCCAGATTTCCACAGTGGGGATGGGTTCTATTACCCCCTACACCTTGAATCAATCCCAAGCAGGGTTTGAATCAGAACCATTTTCAGGATTGATTGAGCCACCCTGTGGGCACAGGACTGTTCCTTCAATTGCACATAAAAGTGTAAGACACAATCCCTGCCCTTGGGACACTTATCTGATCTGCTGGGGTCGGGTCCTAAACTGAAGTTCTTGAACCAAAATTATGAGGCCTGTTTTACAAATGTAAGCATTTTATAGGGGGAAGGGGAGTCTGCGGGAGGAGGAGGGAGAGATGGGGCAGACTCCATCAAATGATCAATCAATGGTATTTATTGAGCACTTACTGTGTGCAATGCACTGTACTGAGAGCTTGGGAGAGTACAGTACGACAGAGTTGGCCGACGTGTTCCCTGCCCATAATGAGCTTACAGTCTAAATGACGAAGAGAGGGTAAAGGAGGGAAGTGGGGAAGGACTGGGGTGAGAGGAGAGAGGGAGGAATAAAGGGCGGTGAGGAGGATTAATCGAGCAGAAGATGGGGAAAAAGAGAGGTGTGGAAAAGAAAGAATGGGGTGGGAAGAATGGGGAAGGGGATTCGTGGAGCTGAACACTTGCGATGAACAATGAACCCTTTAAAGATGGTCCCATGATCTTCCTCTTTTCCGGTCTCCATCAGCTCTGTTTTTCCCCTCTCTGGAAGATGGGGATTCCCATATCTTCTGGTATTTCCTCGTGGCCTCCTGAAGACTCAAGGCCAATATCTCTGACCCAGTCTTCCTAGCCTGACAGGCATCCTGGGTTTCACACTCAATCACTCCATCAGTGGTATTACTGAGAGCTTACAGTGTGCAGAGCAATAATAATAATAATGTTGGTATTTGTTAAGCGCTTACTCTGTGCAGAGCACTGTTCTAAACGCTGGGGTAGACACAGGGGAATCAGCTTGTCCCATGTGGGGCTCACAGTCTTAATCCCCATTTTACAGATGAGGGAACTGAGGCACAGAGAAGTTAAGTGACTTGCCCACAGTCACACAGCTGACAAATGGCAGAACTGGGATTCGAACTCATGAGCCCTGACTCCAAAGCCCGTGCTCTTTCCACTGCGCCACGCTGCTTCTCAGAGCACTTCTCAGAGCACTGAGCAGTTAGTACAGAGCACTGTACTAAGGACTTGGGAAAGCAGAAGAGAGTTAGTAGATGCCATCTCTGCCCACAAAGAGCTTGTAGTCTATAGTAGGAGACAGCCATGAAAATAAATTACAGATAGGGGAAATAGGATCTCAGTATAAGTATAAGATATGCATAGAAGGGCTGTGGGACTGGGGGAAGGATATAAGTGCTTAAGAGGTATACAGCCAAGTGTATAGCTGTACCCACTTATTTTGCCGATAAATCATCATCATCCTCTTCCTTCTAAAGGCAAAGTACGAAGATGGGCACTGCCCCAAGGGAATGAAATGACAAAGTCATAGAATCCTCCAATTGGAAGGAGTCTCAAGAGGTCATCTGGGATATCTAACCTATCTTTAAAGACCTCCTTTAAGTCCATAGCCAGCTTCTAATATTTCATGAGGCTGGAGCCAAGGGTTTCTGCCTTCAGTGAGTTTACAATCCCAAGCAAACCCAGACAGAATCCCAGGCAAGGGTATTCTAGGGCTTACAGGTACATCGAAAACTATACACACTTTGAACCGATCCAGAAGAGAGCGTGCATCTTGTCATTATCTCCCTCATCCTCTGACACCCCCACGGTTGACAGCGGGAGTGATTTCCACCCAGTTCTCTCAGAAGTTGGAAGAATGTACCAAGAGTGTGTTTTCCGACCCAAGAGCAATAAACATTAATTGGAGGCAATGTGCTCATGTTGGTCTGGCTTCTCCATCTCTCCTAATGAGCTGACTCCACTCTTGATACCCATTCAGTTTCCTTTCTTTCTTTCTTTCTTTTTAATTGAATACAAAATACCGCAGGCCAAAGCTGTCTACTTAGTGAAATTCAAGAACGCACAAACACAACCTGACGGCTTGTGCTCTCTTGGTGTGGATACCTTTGACTCTCCTCATCCTCTTTGGGTCAAATGAGAAACAGGCACACAGCTACACTATCCTTCCTTCATCTCTAGTCTTGTCTTTTCCGTTCCCTGACCTTAACTCTCCCCTGCTACGATAGAAGACTGTGTTCAATGCCATGATCGGTCCACTCCAGTGGTAATAAGATGCTTTGAGAAATTGTATGAAGAATAATTGCTCTCCTTACCATCCATCATCAGGGATAGGGATGGACCACCCAACGAACCAAACTTTCCTTCTACTAGCTCGTCGAGGATGGTGCAGCCAGGAAATTATCCAAACCCTTCTTGAAGCAGCTGGGCCTAGTGGAAAGAGCCCTGGCCTGGAAGTTAGGAGGCTGAGTTCTAATCCTAACTCCATCATTTGCCTGCTGGGTGACCTTGGGCATATCATTTAACTTCTCTGGGACTCAGTTTCCATATCTGTAAAAGGGGGAATAAATACCTGTTCTCCCTCCCACTTAGGTGGTGAACCCCATGTACAATAACGACTGTGTATGATTTGATTTTCCTTTACCTACCCCAGTATTTAGTCATACTTAACAAATACCATTATTTCTTCTTCTTATTATTATTGAACCTCCCGAGATATGGAGCCTGTCTAGCTTCCTGGAAAATTGAATTCCATATGTTAACAATAGCTGGGAACAGAAGTATTTCCTGTGGTTGCTTTGAATCTACCAATCACCTCCAAGCTTCGCTGGGTGCCCCCTCATCCTATCTCCACTCAGCCTCCACCTGTATAGATTGAATAACTGGTTTTTTCAGGCAATCACCTCACACACACATACGTTCCTTCGTCCCCCAAACAGCTCAATTACTCCTTTTGCCCAACATCCTGGCCTGATAGTGTATTCTCACAGGACAGGAAATTGGCTAGAACACCAGCCACCCCAGTTAGCCACTATGAAGACAGAAGACTTGCCAGTACAACGACCTGCCCTCATGACTCTCTCTGACTCGCCGAATGAAAGTCGACAGGAGCTAGACTCCCCCTGATCTGTTGGTTTTAAATGCACTGAGGGCAGAGATTGTCTTCTACTTCTGTTGGACTCTTCCGAGTGGTTAGTACAGCATGTGGCACATAGAAGTTGCTCAGTGAATGTCACCGATCAAATATAGTAGATGCTCAGCAAAAACCACTGAACAAATAGAGTAAGTGCTCCACAAATGCCGTTGAATAAATAATAATAATGGTATTTGTTAAGCATTTACTCTGTACCAAGAACTGTTCTAAGTGCTGGAGTATAAATAAAATAATCGGTTTGGGCGCAGTCTCTGTCCCACATAGAGCTCGCATCCTTAATCCCTATTTTACCAGATGAGAGAACTGAAGCTGAGAAGTTAAGTGATTTTGCCCAGTCACACAGCAGACAAGCGGTGGAACCTGGATTAGAACCCAGGTCCTTCTGACTCCCAGGGCCTTGCTCTATCCACTAGGCCATGCTGCTTCTCAACTAGCGTAAGTGCTCAACAAATGCCACTATTGCAAAGAGACCCATGCTTAGGGACCATCGTGGAGGGATCCATACCTGGGAGCATCGCCGAATGGATCAGGATCCCTCTCCCCAGGGCCCTGGTTCCCAGCCAGTGTCCAACCCGCCAAAGCAATAAAGGCCAAAGGCATGCGAACAACGCTGCGGAAATATCCGCTGAGCCCAGCACAATCCCGCTCTCATAACTGTGCTGCTCTTGGGACCATTACCAGCACCTGGCACGCTGCCTCCAGGAAGGTGGTGACTTGCCCGGTGGTTGCCACCGGCAGCTAATAATCGCCCACACACAAAGGGCAGGAGAAAATAAGCACCAATGTGTGGGGCTTGAAAAAAAAATAACAAAAAAAAATCAAAACAGGAATGATTTTCTTCTTTCATATTGAAGCCATTAAGGCAATCACCAACATTAAAACATTCCTCGTTTCCACAGGCAGCGGCAGGAGGGTGGGCAGCTGCAGTTCCCCGGGCCTGAGAGGCTCACAGTGCTGGTTTGGGGGTTCCCACCACTCCAGTTCTGAAGGTGCTGGGTCTTGGCTGGGTTCGCCCCTGGGCGATAGCCAGTCCCCTCCTCCCTCTCCCCATCTGCGTCTCTGACTCTCCCCTCAAACCGTTCCTATCGCCTCTCCTCTGACAGGACCTGTGCAAAAGCAGGCCACGGCGGCCACCAAACTCACCGAGACGGGGCTGGCTCGATGATCAAAGGTTCAGATCGGGGCGGGGGGGTTCTATAATTGGGCCACATCAGACAGGCGCACGATCTATTTTTGTTCTGAACATTTTTTTGTTGTTTTCCTGACAACCTGGGCTAGACCGGGTTTGGATAACCATCCGGGAAGGAATGCTGGACTTCTGATAATTGGCTCATTCCCATATGTGGGCGTCGTGTCGCTCTGCTGTTGTTTGTGGCTTTACTTGTGGTGGTCTTTTTGTTCGATCTCTCTCCCATTAGATCTTTCGCTCCTTGAGATAGGAGAAGAGGCTGGCTCTTCCTCTGAAACTCTCCCTCCTCTTCCTCAGCACCTCATATGCCCAGCCTGGCTTCAGATGGCAAGCGAGGTACGCCATCTTGTCAGAGAGCAGTGGCATAACCCTTCACAATGGACTGAGGGGCTGGGGCTGTCCTTAAAAAGAGGGCAGTCGGTCACAATCTCCCCAAAATGGTGGCCAGCCACCTATTCCCAAAGATGGTAGCTAGCAGGGGCCTTCCCAAAAAGGTGCCCATCTGGACTTCCTCAAAGACAGTGGCTCCGCCTCTCGAAAACAGCAGCATGACTGCCCTTCCCAGAGATGGTGGCAGGATAGAAGTGACCCTGGACTAGTGGAAAGAACAAAGGAGCAAGGTGGCGTGGATTCAGATCCTGGCTCTGCCACTTGCCTGCTGTGTGTCCTTGGGCAGGACATCTAACTTCTCTGGGCCTCAGTTTGGAGAGGAAATACCTGCTCTCCCTCCCTCTTAGGCAGTGAGCCCCAAGACGGACAGGGACTGCGTCTGATCTGGTTGTATTGTATCTACCCAAGCCCTTAGCATATGGTAAGCGCTTTATAAATACCACAGTTATTATTACGATGATCATCATTATATGTAAATCAGGGTCTTGGAGATG
Source organism: Ornithorhynchus anatinus (assembly GCF_004115215.2). NCBI lineage: Eukaryota > Metazoa > Chordata > Mammalia > Monotremata > Ornithorhynchidae > Ornithorhynchus > Ornithorhynchus anatinus. The sequence goes on along the minus strand of NC_041738.1, from coordinate 7,570,559 downwards.
GGGGTCCCGGGGAACTTGGTTGAGGGATGGTTGTGGCCATTGGGGGTGGGGAAGGTGGTAAAGGGGGCCATTGTGACATGGGGAAATTGGCACAGAAACACTCTTCCACAAAATGTGGTATATGCTGTCATCGTCCTCTGTTGTGTGTATACACAAGGGATGAATTGATGTCATATAGAGTGACATATGGGAGGGGTAATAATAATCATAATAATTAGAATTAGAATATTTGATAATCACATCCAACATGCTGAACAGTGGGGTAGATATAATATCATCAGATGGGACACAGTCTCTGTTCCACATGAAGCTCCTCCTCTAATAGGAAGAGAGATGAGGTATTTACCCCTTTTCTACAGATGAGGAAACTGAGGCCCAAAGAAGTCAAGAGACATGTCTGTTGTCACCCAGCAGGCAAGTAACAGAGCTGGGATGAGAAATCAGATCCTCTGACTGCCCATCCTGGGGTCTTTCCACCAAGCCACACTGCTTCTTCTGTCGGGTGGCCAGTGATTTCCTCCTACCAACATCTGAAGTCGGTCGCGCCGGGCAGGACACCTTCTCCGACTGACTGAGACAGATTATTACAGGCTTCAGTTGATGGAATCCAAATCCTTGGAGCTCCTCAGGAGGGCACAACACCACCATCTTTAATGCACGAAGGCCAAGGAAGAGGAGTCCCTGCCTGTGGAGTCGTGCCCCTCGGCCCCTTAGCTTCCCATGGGTTGCACACTCTCCCATTTGGCGCTGGCGTCGAGACTTGGCGGGGAACGAGAGACTCATGAGGTAATGGTATAAAAAAGGCGCCTTTCTGGGCTGGGAAGTAGTCAACGCTTCTGTTTTCCCAATATTACCATTCCCCCTCAAAGGCCCGATTTGTTCATCGCTATCGCTGATTGATAAGGTCGTGGAAAAAGTGAGACGCGGAGGCAGAGCGGGGAATTTTCATACTATCGCTGGAAAGTCTTCTATCTCCTGGTGCCTTTCTCCCTCTGGATTCAGTAACCTTTGCAAGTTTTCCACAAACTGATTCCGCTGAATAGAAATTGATGAATGAGTTCAGACACAAAAGTTGTCACAGAAAATAGCCATTGAGATGCTGGTCAGCCATGACTAGCCCCAGGGTCAGGGAAGACTGTGGGCCAGCTTAACTACAGAGAAAGAAGCCTTCATTTGTCTTTTCACTAACTTCATTACGGCCGGGCCTGGTAGCAGTTCTGCTATCGCGAAAGGGTCTGTCACCGTTTCTATTAGAAGCCCTGGTATTCGAGAGGACCCTCGCTCTGGCCTTAAATGTTCACTGGAGGCTAAAACCTGCTATAGAAAATGTTAGCCCATTAGCGAGTTTTTATTTATTTATTGTTACAGATTTTAAAAGAAATTGGTTTGGCCACATTCAATTAGAGAGCGACGCATGAAAAATAGGTGCTCTCCAGATCTGATACTCTCTAACAGGAAGACGTCATTTCTTAATTTTTCGGAGGAGGCCGTTTGGCAGGTGATCAATCTGTTTCAGACACCCCTCCTGCGGCCCCCTCCGCAGAGCCGGGCCCCGCTCTCTTCCGACCCCGCCTCCCGCTGCCCTGGGAATGCCGGTCTGACCAGATGGGGACCTTCTCCCATGGGACTGGCTCAGCACCCGGTTCCTCTTCTCGGGAAACGGTGTGGCCTAGTGGAAAGGCCCCGGGCATGCGAGACAGAGGACCTGGGTTCTAATCCTGGCTCTGCCACTTGCCTGCTATGTGACCCTGGGCAAGTCACTTAACTGACCTCAGCCTCAGTTTCCTCATCTGTGAAATGGGGATTCGGTGCCTGTTCTCCCTCCCCCTTGTAGGTTATGAGGCCGATGTGAGATGTGGGCGGTATCTGACCTGATTATCTTTGTATTTGTCCCAGTGATTGGCACATAGTGAGAACTTAAGAAATGCCACAGTGATGATTAATGATGATGTTGATGATTCTCCTACTACATTCCAGGTCCTCCCCAACAAACCTGATAAACTTCCCTTGCTTTTCTGCCTCTGGCAAATGATGCACATTGTTCCCCCGCTTGGATATTTACCCACTAACCCAGCCCAGCTTTCCCAAACCTTGTTCTTGCCCTGTTTCTAAGCCCTACTAAGAAGCCTCCTCCTCCAGGAGGCCTTCCTTGACAAATTCCCCCCCCCACACACACACTATACTGGTCATTACATCCCATCAGTCCTCTCAGCACTCAAACCATCAGTGGTATTTATTGAGCACTTGCCGTGTGTTGACCACTGTACTAAGTGCTCAAGAAAGCACAATACAATAGCTAGACAGGATCCTTGCCCTCAAAGAGTTTACAATCTTATTATCTTATGGATTACCTGTTCATCTATTTGTTACCTTAGCACTACTCCATATGGGTTTCTTCCTCTTCTTATTACTGTTATTTAGCTCTATTCTCCTTGTCTTTTAACTACTGCATATTCTACTAGTTTCATCCGTTTGACTTCTCTTTTGACTATAAGGTCCCCGAGGGTAGAGATCATGTCTTCCGCCCCTTCTGTATGGTGCATACCTCCTTCGGCACCCCACGCACCGTTGAATGGTCAGTCATAACTGTTGAATGTCCAGGGAAGGAGTTTGAGGACTAAGACTGACCCCTGCTCAGTTGACCAAGAGGGGAAATAGCGTTTGAGGGCAGGTGAGGACCTTCGGGGAAACATGGTCAGCTGATTCAAGAGGGAGAGTGGTGGTCACCAGAGTCAACTTGACTTCTTTTAGACCACGAGTCAAGTGGCTTGCACCGAGAGGTAGACGTGGCCCAGAGAGGAGAGAAAGGTCCTTCAACCCAGCATCCACAATGGCTGGGAACCACTGTGCCATCGGCAGGGCCCAGAAGGATCATGCAGATGTAGGCTGAGACACCCTTGTTCTTGGATGGCACCTGGAACACCTCCAGTGGCCTTTGCTGTTTACCCAAAATGTCTCCTAGCCTAGGGTGCTCATGGAAGCTTCTTTCAGCTCCACGAAATGGTCACGGTTGTGGGATATCACTAACGGAAGGGCTGCAGGGAAGGAAAGGGGACTAAATCTGCAGCGTTCCTCAGGCCTGAAAGCCTGGTAGGGCTCAGGATGGCTGCTGAGGTGCTCCAGAGAAACTGGAGGGGTCCAGAGCAACAAAAATGACTAAAAGGAGGAAAAATAGACTTGTGGGGGGGACAAAAAGAACTGGGTTTGTTTGTTCAGGAAAAGGGAAGGTGAACAGGGGTGCTTACTGACCACCTTCAAGGGACTGAAGAGCTTTAGTGAGGAGGACTGAAACAGCATGGCCTAGTGGAGAGAGCACCAGCCTGGGAGTCAGAAGGACCTGGGTTCTAATCCCCGCTCTGCCAATTGCTTGCCTTGTGATCTTGGGCAAGTCACTTCACTTCCCTGTGCCTCAGTTTCCTCAACTGTAAAAAGGGGATACCTGTTCTCCCTCCTACTTAGACTGTGAGCACCACCTGGGACAGGGACTGTGTCTAACCTACTTAACCTGAACCTTCCCCAGTGCTTAGAACAGTGTCTGACACATAGTAAGCGCAGAACAAATTCCATTACAAAATAGGGGGATGAACCACAGTGGGCTCTGGGGCCCCAGAGCTGGAAACAGAGGAGAGTTGCGGCAAGAGAGATTTCAGTTAGACTTCAGGAGGGACTGCTCTGCTGTTAGGAGGGAGGTTCGTCCTGCTGCCTAGTAGAGGAGAGTGGCCTGGAGGAAACGGCTTCTTGAATCCGCATCTATTTCCATTTGTTTGGGAGTGGGTGTTCTGAGGAGGGGCGCCCTAGGCTTGGGGAGAGGAGAGGCTGGGACGTCTCAATTCTTCCCAGAAGGCTTCTCTGCTCCTCTATCAGTTGCACGGTACCTCATTCTCACCCGTTTAAAGAGTCCCTAATGCACTCTGCCAGAAACCTCACACGGAATGAATGGCCCGCACCCCACGCTAACATATTTCTGCGGTTTTTCTAGCTCTCTCCGAAAATAAGGCAAGCCAATTAAGCAAAATTATTTTTTATGTTTGAAAAGCACTTTGGACACTAAATTGATAACTACAGGAGGACAAAGTGCAGGCAGAAATACACACAATTTATTCAAATGGAGGAATTGATCGGTGCCCGGGATCTGAGCTAAGTATGATAAAAAGATGCTAAGTTAACAATAGTCAAAGATGTAATAAATTACAGTGGCCTCTCACATCTTCAAGAAGATTCAGAGGAGGACGCCTGTGTACAGAAGCAACACACACACACACACACAGAGCACAAATCTACACACGGCACACTCAGACGTACACACATGCGCACACACTCAGAGTTCAAGAGTCTAGGAAAAAGTGTGCTCCCTCTAATGCCGTAATGATAGTCAGACAAAAGGCACAAAGGCTGAGTGGCTTCTTGGGATTATTTTCATTAGATGGCGTGAGGTCCCTGGGTACTTGTACAATCAGTAATACTTCACAGAGCCTTCAGTCCTAACAAATAATTAGCTAAAATTGAACCAGAGATTTCTTACATGCATGTCATAGGTTTGATATGAATAATGAGGCAAAAGGTTAACAGAGGGTCATAGACAGTTCCCAATCTTCCAGCTTATTTATTCAGCGAAATGAGAAATTGATCACATTATTTCGTACAGGGGAACCTTGATTCATTGCAATCAGCTCCGAATTGGCAGTTTTGACTGTAGGCAATTTTGGAGCATTACTTATGCCTGAACAGACTGGAAGAAGGTCATTTACAGCTTGTTAACACCTTTCTGACCCCCTTCATGACCAATTTCCCCCCTCGCTGAAAACATACAAAGATGAGAACAGCTCGGGAGTTATTACATAATTAACAGGCCCGAAACCAACTCCCCTGAAAAGAAAAGGAACGAGAAACATCACAGTTCCCTTGGAGGCGGAATCTTCTTCTGCTAAGTGAGGGCCCTGCTGTGGAGCCGGATCTGGTCCTCAGTCCCCTGGTTCCTGGGTGGGAGAATCATTCAATCAATCAATCAATCGTATTCATTAAGCTCTTAATGTTTGCAGGGCACTGTACTAAGTGTTTGGGAGAGTATGATATAACGGTATAACTGACACATTCCCCGCCCACAACGAGTTTACAGTCTAGAGGGGAAGACAGACATTAATAGAAATGAGGCTGGGAGCCTCCAAAATGGCCAATCCCGTGAGGAAAGAAACGCTAGGTTGGGTGAGAGAGGAACCTTGTCTTCTGATCTTTAGAATTGGCCTCTGAACCTGCCAGTTTAGCCTTGTAGAACCAGCAGATCCTAACAATAATAATAACAATAATAATTGTGGTATTTGTTAAGGGCTTACTATGTGCCAGGCACTGTACTAATCCCTGGGGTAGATGCCCTGGGGACGGGGACTGTGTCCAACCTGATTATTTCGTATCTACCCCAGCGCTTAGAATTGTACCTGGCACTTTGTGAGTGTTTAATAAATACCATACAAAAACAAACAAGAAACCTAAGAAGATAGGAAACCCCTGAAAATGGAACAAGCAGAAGCTAGGAAAGAGCAAGGGCTTGGGAGTTTGAGGTTCTGGATTCAAATTCTAGCTCTGCCACTTGGCTTCTGTGTGACCTCGGACAAGTCACTTACCTGCTCGGTATCTTAGTTTCCTCAACTGTAAAATAGGAATTAAACACCTGTTCTCCCTCTCATTTAGACTCTAAGCTCCATGGGGGACAAGACTATGTCTGACTTTATTATCTTGAACATGCAAGTGTAACAATGAACACAATTATTATTATTATTGTTATTAGTAGGAAAAGTAAACATCACTTAATCAGATTGAAGGGGGAGAGAATACAGTCCATGATAACGAAAATGGTAGAAATATTTTTTTCCTCTGGGACTTAGAGTGCATATGCTTTCTGTGTCTTATGGTTGCTAAATTTAGACTTAGCTGACAGTTGCCACCTTAAACCGACTAGGACACTTGGGAGATTAAGAAACTATCTCAACTCCTCTCCTTGCTCCCATTTCTTGCTGCTTCTATCTTCTGTTGCTTGCCATTTAACTAAGCAGAATAAACTCAAGAATAGATTGAACACTTCTTTCTTTAAATCACATTCTGCCTTTCTTGGCCAGCAGTACTAAGGGCATAGCAAGACAAAGTACTGATTTGAATGATCACAAAGTCTGGAGTAATGAGATTTTACTGTGCTATGTTCACCGTTTTCTCTCAGGGTGCAAAACCCTGAACGAGGAGCTTGGCGGCTGCTTGTTAGAAATGCTCTCTTCCCTCAAGGAACTGTCTAATAGGGGAAACAAGACAGCTACATACATTCAACATCAATATGTACAGATAAAATCAGAAATTATAGCGGTAAAGGTATGAGTGCCTACTTGGGGACACAGCTATAATGATTGGAGAATTTCTTGAGCACTTACTATGTGTTAAGCACTGTATAAGCACTGGGGTAGGTATAAGATAATCATGTAGAACACAGTCCCTGCCCAACATGAGGTTCTTAGTCTAAACAGGAGGAAGAATAGGTCTGGAAGCCCTATTTTTTGCAAGAGAGAAAACTGAGACCCCGAAAAGTTGAGGGACTTGCCCCAAATCCCACAGCAGGCAAGAGCCAAAGGAGGGATTAGAACTCAGGTCCTTTGATTCCCAGGCCTGTGCTCTTTCCACTAGGCTTAGTGGCTTCTCACATTTGGAAAAGTTCAACAGAAGAAGACACGTTCTCTGCCCACAAGGCTCTGACATTCTAAAGTAATGTACAAATATTTACAAAGGGAGTGGTCCAAATCAATACTTGAATATACAAATTTACACAAGGGCTGAGGATGAGTATAAATAAGGGCTAGAAGAGGCTGTTGGGTAGCTATGGCTGGTGGTGTTGGAAGTTGCTCGTGGTTGGCCGGGAACGTGTCTACCAAATCTCTTATATTGTACTCCTTGAGAAGCAGCATGGCGCAGTGGAAAGAGCACGGGCTTTGGAGTCAGGGCTCATGAGTTCGAATCCCAGCTCTGCCACTTGTCAGCTGTGTGACTGTGGGCAAGTCACTTAACTTCTCTGTGCCTCAGTTCCCTCATCTGTAAAATGGGGATTAAGACTGTGAGCCCACGTGGGACAACCTGATTCCCCTGTGTTTACCCCAGCGCTTAGAACAGTGCTCTGCACATAGTATGCGCTTAACAAATACCAACATTATTATTATTATTATTATTACTCTCTCAAGCACTTAGCATGGCACTCTGCACACACTAAATCCTCAAAATTACCATTGATTACTTATAAGCTCCTTGTGGGCAGGGACTGTGTCTACCAACTCTGTTATGTCGTACTCTCCTAAGGTCTTAGTACAGCGCTCTGCACACCATAAGTACTCAGTATGTACGATTCATTAATTAATTGATTGAAGGCTCATCCTGTACCGTCTGTGAATCGCTCCATATACAGGATGGCAAACCTGGGCCCTATTTTGAGGATGTACAGCTAAATGGCACCAATTTCATTCTCACAAAACAAGCCCCACACATGAACCTCACCATCAGTGGTGCTTCTCCAAGTACCAAGACAACCTTTTACTAATTGCCTATATCCTAGTTACCAAACTGCTCTCTTGTGTTTATCATTTGAATCTATTTCTCACAGTCTTTCGTTTATTATATTTTCAACGCCTGGGGTCAGCTTGCCTCTCCTTTTAGACTGGAAGCCCCTCCAGGGTAGAGATCCTATCACTTACTTCTCAGGTGGCCTCTTCAAGCTCTCAGTCAGGTGCCCCGACAGGGTAGCGTGCCATAAGTATGATAAAAAAGGAAGGGGACACTCTTCCCTCTATGTTTGTTTTTAGGGAGGCTGCAGAATCCTGAATGGGATGGGAGGGTCATTCCTCTAACAGACTGAGTAGGGCCGGGCCCTCGGTGGCTATAGGCGCTCAGGTAAGTTGTCAGTCACCAACCATCGCGTCAGACTCCCCTTGCTAGGTTCAGACAAGCGTGCTGTTAAGTTTAACATCTCCATAACAGCACTCGGGGTGGGGGAGTTGCCACCCAAAAACACAGTCTCCCAACTGGGCTGAATTCACCTCACAGCTTCACAAAATGCCGAAGCCTAAATCGATATCCCAGTTTCTACTTCAAAGGACCGCTCCCCCTCCCTCCCAGCTAACTCTCCCTCCCGCAACTTCTCCCACCCTCCTAATGCACGGAGATGTTTCATTCTGGAAGCTGGGAGATTCCATAATGAGTTAAGCTCCTTTACAGTCTATTTTAATAAAGAGCGACTCTAGCTCTACAGAGCCTATAAACCATGCAGGTTGCTGCAATAATATGTTTAGTAGCCTTGCTTGATAAAGTGGAAATGTTTGCATGTTTCAAATTACCAGCAATTTAAAGTAGGAAGTAAGCAAACTAGGCCTTGTGCTATGAAGCTTGACATTGTTAAGTCTTAAGAGAACACATACTTCAAAGTCACGGAGACTGAAATGTGCCCTGTAAGCTTTGGCAAGAGGAGTCCCACCATAATGATGAACTACTGATCGGGGACGGGAACGGCAGATTCTCGTTACAATAATGTGCTGCTTAGCTGTAAATGGTCAAAATCCAATGCCTCTTGCAGGGTTTGGGGCGAGGCTGACGAAAAAATCTGCCTGGAAAGAACCAACAAAAGACCCGGGGTGGGGAGTAGGTGGGAGGCAAGGGGTGAGTGGGAATTGCTGATGGAAACTTCCTGCATCCTCGGGATGGACTCGGCCTCCACAGACATTTGAAGCCAGTCGGTGGCTTCAGCGGCACGGCCTAGTGGAAAGAGCCCAGGCCTGGGAGTCAGAAAAGATGTGCGTTCTAATTCCGGCTCTGCCATTTGTCTGTGTGACCTTGGGCAAGTCACTTAACTTCTCTGGGCCTCAAGTCCCTTATCTGTAAAATGGGGATAAAGACCGTGAGTCCCGTGTGGGACGGGGACCGTGTCTAGTCCCATTATCTTGTTTCTACGTCAGCGCTTAGAGCAGTGCCTGGTACATAGTAAGGGCTTAACAAATACTAGTTTTTATTATTTTAATTACCTGCCTTGGCTGGCCTCCCTATCTCTGTGTCCAACCAGAAATGGGGAGATGTTTTCCAGAGATGATGCAGAGGGAAAGAGTGAGTCTTTTGGTGCCTCTGGGGAAGCTGCCTCCCTGCCTTAATAATAATAATTGTGGTATTTGTTAAGCACTTCTTTATGCTACGCACTCCTTTAGAAACCCTTCCTCAGAAAGGAGAAGGGCAATAATAACTACTATTAATAACTAATACTAATAACTACTATTACTAATAAATAAGAATGACAGTATTGGTAAGTGCTTACTTTGTGCCATGTTAAGAGCTCAATAAAACCTCGCGAGAGGAAATTTCTCTTTCCCCATTTCCCATCATTTGCTCTCCTTTTATTCCTGGTCATACAGGAGTTCCCCAGCCTGGCTCCCTCTTGCCTATCTGATCTCTTCCCCTGCTCAATCAATCAATCGATCAAATTTATCGAGCACTTACTGAGTGCAGAGCACTGTCCTAAATGCTTGGGAAACACTATAACAATATAACAGACACATTCCCTGCCCACAACGAGATTACAATCTAGAAGACAATCTTATGTTCCACCACAGCTGGGATTCTTTACTTAGTAAAGACTGTTTACTAAGTACCACTACTTCTTTGATTCTTTACTTATTCAGATACTCAGGACAGTGCTCTGCACACAATGAGTGCTCAATAAATGCCACTGATTGATGGATTTACTCCTCTTTACTGTTATTTCCCTCCCCTCAACCTCCAACTCAGTGCTTATACTTTTCTCTTTTCCCCAGCTCAACCAAACTCCTCAAAGGCAGGGGTCTTCTGTCTTCTATTTTTTTCAGAATGATCCTCTAATGCTTGATACAGTGCTCAGCACTCATTAAACACTGTGGGTGCTCTTTGCTCTTCAAGACCATACCTATTTTTTTTTTGAATAAGGCCAGTAAATAATAATAAAGATAATTATAATAATCATTTTGGCTTAAGTGTTTACTATGTGCCAAGCACTGTATAATAGATGGGGTAGACACAAGATCATTAGATCCCATTTGGGGCTTTTAGTCTAAGTAGGAGGCAGAACAGGTATGGAATCCCCATTTTGCAAATGAGGTAACTGAGGCACAGAGAAGTCAAGTGACTTTCTTGTGGTCCCATAGGAGGCAAGTGTCAGAGCCGGGATTACAACACATGTCCTCTGATTCCCAGGCCTGTGCTCTTTTCTCTAAGCCATGCTGCTTTTCTCGTTGATTAAAATGATCTGTTAATTAACAGAATCTCTTCCAAAGGAATAACTGGTTGGCTCGTGTAGCTAACAGTTAAGTGGGCTTCTGAAATGAAAATGAGGATCCCCGAGGCCAAGCTTAGTTCAGAGCTCTGCACAAAATAACTATTCTATAAATACTGCTGATCGATTAGGTGATTGGAAAAATAATTGACCAAACAGATGGTTCCAAAATTGTCTGGGAAGCAAAGGGAAAGTTAGAGGGGTATTTGAAATCGTAGTAACACTTCACTAATTCAGACTCCAGAGTGGGGAGTGCGTGAGGAGAATCTGGTGGAAATTAATAAAAATATTCGAATTGCAGTGTACTTTTTTAAGGTAGGTATTGCTTCATTACTGTAGGTGTGTGCTTCCATATTCTTTTTGTTAGTTTGTTATGCTATTTATTAAGCATTTAGTATTTACCAGGCACTTCAAACATTGGGGTGTGGGTGAAAACCATGTCTCTATTTGTCCATCACTTTCTCTGATGTCTACAAATTTTTCTGTAGGACAACTAGGTCTACAAGAAGTCCTCTGCATCTCTCCCCTTTAGTGTTCCCTTCTGTTCTGGCATAATATTCTGGTTTGTTCAACTAAGGCTCAGTTGGCCAAAGCAACTTTTGGTAGATCCAAACTTGGCGTCCCTTAGCAACAGTAGAGGAAGAAAATGGAAGGAGATGAGGGAAAGTGTATGATCTGAATTATTAAAACATTTGGATTGTGGGGTCCAATTTAATGATACTTCACTTGATCAGTTATCTTGAACAATCCTCTTGAATTTTCTGGACCTTGGTTTCCCCATCCCTGGGGTAGGGACAACTAGCTTATCCCCCTTCCTGGGGAAGAAGAAGTGGCTTGAAAAGAAAACACCTGAAAACATAGGACTGGAGCCGCACTCTGAGGTTCCTGGCCCTGTGGATGATGGAAGGAGAAATAGAGTTGGGCTTAGACTATAATTCTGTACTTTCAGTGTTGTTTCTCACTACATTTTGCCATCCAGTTTCAGGTATTGGAAACTACCCCTCTCTTTTGTTTTTCTCAGATCGAGGTGGTGGGGGGATACGGTTTCCATAAATTAGACATCCCATAATTGAACCTATCTTGGATCTCCCAACATCCAGCAAGCGGTCCCCGCCCGGCTTGCCCCAACAATGAGGGGGTCTGTTCTCAGTTAGGGGAGCGAGACAGACTGTAGTATCCCATGGTCTCCGACCTCAGTGGATTTCAGTCATCCAAGGACCAACAATCGGTAAGACTCCTCCCTACCTGAATGGGCCAGGTTCAAAGAGGAATGAGGTGATTTGCCTCCCCTCTGACTGCGTTCCACTCGATAAAATCCTGTAGTTAGGCCCGGCACTTCCTTAGCCTCTTCTTCTGGGCCACACCCCCTCCCCTCCCACTGCAGAAGGAACACAAACACACACACATACACACATACACGCACATCCACTTGCACGTGCAAGAAAACCAATCTTTATTTTCCCTGACCTGGCGTCTTCCCTTCCCTCTCACAAAACCCAGCTGGTGTCATCTCACCCCAGGTGTATTTTCTAAAGTCCAGCTGGGGGAGCGAAACAAAAAGTGGAGTTGGCAGGAAGTATCCTTCCGGGGTGACGGCTGGCCAGGATCACCATAGCGAGAGCTGTCGAGTTCAGCCCCTCGACAGGTGGAGGCCTGTCTGACTTTAATAAGCAGCCTCAAATGGCCAGAAAGCGAAAACCCCACGTCCTTATGGTTTGGGGATAAGTCGTGTGCATTCAGAGGGAGAGTGCTTTGTCAGGTAATGCTTTCAGGAACTTGAATGGCTCAGATTCCTGACAAAGATAGCACGCACGTGTTTCATGGAATGCCAAAAGGAAGCCCATTATGAAAGATTAGTCCAGTTTGCTTATGATGTATTTAGATTCTCTGCTACTGAATATTTCTACTGTCAGTTCAACAAAAGCATGATGATCACAGTTAAAGCTGAACAAAGAAAATGCTATCAGGCAATTAGTAAGCTGAAGTCAGCAGTACTAAAGTGAAATATATCATGTTTGGAATAGCACATTGGTTTGCTGGTGATAAATGTTGAAAGGGGCCTCATACACAGACTGTATCTTTACCTTCTCAGACAGACACAAAAAGACATTTTCCCTTTCCCCAAAAGGGGGTCACATCAGTTCAATCAACTCCCAAATTCTTTTCCTTCCCTTTGTTTTCCCAGAAGCTCAGGCCAGTGTGGATTTGAGAGGGCTAGAATTCATTAATGATGGCACAATTGGGTTCTGTATGAATGAGGTAACCTAATCTTTTTCAGGGAGGCCTTGGAAAGCATAGATGAACAGTACCTATATGAGAAAGAGAGAGAGAGGAAAAGAACAGAGAGAGAGAGAGAGAGAGAGGGAGTGAGAAATGGAGAGAAAGAGAAGAGGTGAGGGAACAGTGAAAGGGAGAGAGATAGGGTGAAAGAACCAGAAAAAGTGAGACAGAAAGGTGAGGAAACAAAGAGGGAGAAAGGTAGAACGATAAAGAGGAGAAAGAGTGGGAGACAGAAAAAGAAGGGGTGAGGAAAGAATGAGGGAGAGAGAGAGGATGAGAGACAATGAGAAAGAGGAGAAAGGTGAGTGACAGAGAAGAGGAGAGAGAAAAGACAGTCACTTTCATTCAATCAATGGCAACTTTGGAGTACCTACCAAACTCTGGGCATCACTGTACTCAGCACTTAAGAGGGTACAAAGATAATAATGGTAGTATTTACTAAGCACTTTCTAAGCCCTTACCAAGCACAGTCCTGGGGTAGACCCATAATAGTCCCTGTCCCATTTGAGGCTTACAGTCAAAAGAGAAAGGAGAACAGATGAGGAAAACATTGGCTCAGAGAAGTTAACTAACTTGCCCAAGGTCACAACTCAGGCAAGTGGTAAAGCCAGAATTAGAACCCAAGTCCTCTGACTACCCAGTATAGGTTCTTTCCACGAGGCCATGCTACTTCCTGGAAACTTGTCCCTCCCCATCTGGAATTCCTAAAATCACCTGTCGCTGAAATCACTGAATTAGGCCTGCACTACCTCCAGATCCAGCTCCCAAATTCCCTGGGATTCGTTGTTTTCAAAGTAAGTGTGAATTTCATTCTCTTCATTTTGCTGACACTGTGCTCTCCAAGGTCTCCAATAACCTCCTTCTGTCTCAATCTTTTGGGCTTTATTTTGCCCTTGTTATCCTTGACATCTTTGGTTGCTTTCTGCACTATTGCTCTCTGTTTCTCTCTCTCAGTAGCAGTAGTATTTATTGAGTGCACAGTTTTGTGCAATACACTGTACTAGGTTCTTAGACTGTAGAAAATAAAGACGTGACACACTCCCTGCCCACAAAGTGTTTACACTCTATCAGAGGAAACTAGAAACTCTGGTCTTGTTTTCACTGAAACACTTATCTCTCTTATTGCTCCTTCTTAGTCTTCTTGGCTGGCTCTTCATTCTTCCCTCACCCCCAGTGAGTGAACGAAATGAGTGAATATGCTTATAAATCTAATCTATTCTTCCTCAAAAACCTTACCCATTTCTTCTTTATTTAAAATAAGTCCAAAATATCAACCACTGCCTTTAAGGTGCTCTACAGGTCATTGCATTTGTTAAGCGCTTTTTATACGCCAGGCACTGTACTAAGCGCTGAGGTAGATTCAGGCTAATCGGTTTGGACCCAGCCCATGTCCCACATGGGGCTCACAGTCTAATCCCCATTTTACAGATAAGGTAACTGAGGCACGGAGAAGTTAAGTGATTTGCCCTAAGTCACTTTCTTATCCACTCTCCACTTATTTATCTAGATAATTTGCAAATGCATATAAGTCCAGAAGTGTCCCCTCCCACCCCCACGTCTCTAGGGTTTCCCATTCTTCCAGAAGGCAGGCAGACCTGGGGGCACCTCAGTATCCCAGCCGCGCTCAGCCCGTTCTCTCACAAGGTCAGAGGGACTGGCAAGAATAGAAAGAACAACTTTTTGAAGTGTTCACATGGACCAAATAAAACTCAGCCAGGCTCTTCCATTTATTCAACTTGCCATAAAATGATCCCCTCTCCCCCTTCCACACTATATAATCCTTTTCTTCTCCGTGGTCAGGGGTAGAGTTACAGGCAGATAGTAAAAGCATGTTATATTCCCTGTAGGATGAAATCAAATCTGTTTCCAATACACTCAGACTAGACAATACAGGTAGGGTAAGCCTGTCCTTTTGTGTAACTCTGAGCAGTCCAGCTGGTAATCCCACAGTTCCCTCTGAATTCTTGTTTTGAGTGACTGTTGTGAAGGAAAACCTTTTTTAGTAAGCAGTGTTATCATTTCAGCTCTTTCTTTTGCTCTATAACTGTTCCTGTTTATAGAGCACAACTCCCCATGGAAGGGATTTAGAAAAGAGAAATCTATCCCTCCTCCTTTCTCTCTTTCTTTCTCTTTTGTGTAACACACCCACGGTATCATAGACACATAAAATGTTCTTGCGTCAATTTTCTCGGTCAATAAACGGTCTGGAGGGGTTCAGTCTCCCTGGAGTTTTTGGTCTGATGATGCTAGTTCAAGCCTCCAGGGTCATTGATAAAGGAAGAGGTCAGATCTTGGGCCGGAACTCCAGAACCCAAGGGCTTTGGACGGTTTCGGACCAGTCGATCGATCGGTGATATTTACTGAACGCTTACTGTATTGACCCAAGGGCTTTGGACAGTTTCGGACCAATCGATCGATCGGTGATATTTACTGAACACTTACTGTATTGCAGAGCACTGTCCTAAGTGCTTGGGAGAGTACGATATGGCAGAGTTGGTAGACAGGTTCCCTGCCCACAACGAGCTTACACTCTCGAGGGGGAGACACACGTAAATATAAGGAAATAAATGATGGATATAATAAATAAATTACAGGGGTAATAAATAATGTTTATGAGCACTTGGGAGATTACACTACAACAGCTAGAAGCCCCATTCTCTGCCCACGGTATGCTTAAAGTCAAAACCAGGCTGGGACATGTAGCCAGTTGATATGCCCCTGCAGTCGATCCTCAGTGTACACGCTGTATACGTATCTTCATCAGCAAAATGGGGTGGAGACCTGTTGTTCCTTCCCCTTAGCCAGTGAGCTCCAGGTGGGACAGGGACTGTGTTCGATCTGCTTATATCGTAACTGCCCCCAGCGTTTAGCACGATGCTTGGAACACAGTAACTGCTTTACAGATTCCTCAGTTATTAACATTATTCATTCGTGTCTTCAAGTCAATGTGGACAGTAGGGTGAGGGTTTCAGAGGAATTCGTGAGAAGCAGCATGGCCTAGAGGGAGAGAGCACGGGCCTAGGAGTCAGAAGGTCATGAGCGCTCATCCCTGCCCTGCCACTTGTCCGCTGGGTGACCTTGGGCAAGTCACTTTACTTCTCCGGACCTCAGTTACCTCATCTGTAAAATGGAGATACAAATACCATAATTATAATTATTATTATTACTACCGAGTGCAGTGCTCTGCACTAAACTGTCAGGCAGTACAAAAGAGCACGTGGCACAGTCCCTGCCCACAAGGAACTTACGCTCATCTGAATTTTCAAAGATCATGGGCTACACTTCACAGTGCACCAGGCTACTGGACGAGCAGACAGGATTGAAAATCATGGGACCTAGGTGTTGGTATCGGTTCTCCCTCCATGAGAACCTTAGGTACATCACCCATTCTTGCTGGGTCTCAGTTTCCTCATCTGTAAAATAGATCTGAGATACCTGCTCTCTCTACCTCTTAGTCTGTGACACCTAGGTGGGATAGAGACTGTGTCTGATACTAATTATCTCATATCTACCCCAGTTATAGTAAGAGTTTACTAAATATGATAATCCTCTTCCTCCTTTTACTCCTCTTCTACTTCCTTTCCTCCACCTTCTCTCCCACTGCCTCCTTCTCCTCCGTGTTTTCGAAGGAAGAATGAAATTCAAGCAGGGCATTTTTGCCGTAATGAAATCAACTCTATAGCCAATCTAGTAGTGTACGCGATCGCCAGCAAAAATAATATATCTCTTGGAGTTCAGCTACATGGAAACAAACACAACTGTGGCTTGTCCAGCTGATCAGAACAAGAATGAATTTTGCCGCCCGGTGATGACGCAAGATGATCCCCAAACTCAATTCAGAAGCGGTGTGGCCTCTTGGAAAACGTACGGGCCTGGAGTCAGAGTCTCATCCTGGCTCTGCCACAAGTCTGCTGTGGGACCTCGAGCAAGTCATTTAACTTCTCTGTGCCTCAGTATCCACATCAGTAAAATGGGGATTAAACAGCGAACACCATGTGGGACAAGGTCTGTGTTTGACCTGATTACCTTGTATCTACCCCAGCGGTTAGAACGGTGCTTGGCACATGGTAAGTGCTTCACGAATACCGAAATTATCATTATTATCATTATTAGTAGTAGGGGTAATAATAATTTGAGATTCTCAGGGCCTCCCTCTCTTGGACCTGGAGACCCATGACTGTGGAGGTAGTCTAGTAACTCATATCCCTCTCCATATTTGGCCGCTAGAAAAAAAGAATCGAAGTGAGCACCATAACACCTTCTACATCAAAGGTCAGAGGCCATCGTTATTGACACTTGCCTTTAATCCTTTGGACACTTCAAAGGGGGAAGATTAGCAGAGAGCTTCAGAACCTGGACCCAAGAGAGAACTATTTGTCCAAAGTTGATATTATTGATGCTAGTGGAGGGAGAAAGGAGTGTGTAATTTATCTAATAAAAGTCCAGATATGTTTGCCCATGTTCCCCAGTTTTGACAGTTCCCTTGCTGAATGATCTGAGGCTGAGAGAGACTCAAATTATAAATACAAATGTTTGATCAGCTATGCATCTTCTTAGGAGAAGCCCGTATTATTGGAAAGGACTCTGCTCTCCAGTTGTCTCCAGAGTTTTGCTTCTTAAATTCTTTGTTTCCTTCAGAATTCATTATAAACGACATAATTATATGTCTTTTTCTTCCTTGATTGAGCACATTTCTTGCTAATGATGATTTACCACTCGGATACTGCAAATATCATGAATGGATGCAATATTTATATCATGGAATTTGCTGTAAAATCCAGAAGGATTTTAGCAGAACTACTCCTGGGTTTTAAGCAGTCAGGGCGTTTTCTTTCCTCTACTCTCCTCTACAGTGAATCAATCAGTGGTATTTATTGAGTGCTTACTGTGTGTAGAGCACTGTTCTAAACTCTCGGGAGAGTACAACACAATAGAATAATTTAATATTTAATTTATTTATTTAATTATAATGTTGGTATTTGTTAAGCGCTTACTGTGTGCAGAGCACTGTTCTAAGCGCTGGGGTAGATACAGGGTAATCAGGTTGTCCCACATGAGGCTCACAGTTAATCCCCATGTTACAGAGGAGGTAACTGAGGCACAGAGAAGTAAAGTGACTTGCCCACAGTCACACAGCTGACAAGTGGCAGGGCCGGGAGTCGACTGACTCCCAGGCCCATGCTCTTTCCACTAGGCTGTGCTGAAATTGGCTTCTGGTTCTTGGCTCCTGGTTCCTGGTGCAAAGGCAGTTGGTAAGTCATAAAGAGGAACTTTTATTAGTTGGCACATGAAATTGTTTTGGGGTCAGGACGAGGGAGGAGGGAAATGATACAAGAGCATGAGCTGTCAGATGCCGGAGGAAAACCATTTGACATCTATTCTGCTGTACAGAGAAGCAGCGTGGCTCAGTGGAAAGAGCCCGGGCTTGGGAATCAGAGGTCATGGGTTTGAATCCTAGGTCTGCCACTTGTCAGCTGTGTGACTCCGGGCAAGTCACTTAACTTCTCTGTGCCTCAGTTACCTCATCTGTAAAATGGGGATTGACTGGGAGCCTCACGTGGGACAACCTGATTACCCTGTATCTACCCCAGCGCTTAGAACAGTGCTCTGCACATAGTAAGCGCTTAACAAATACCAACATTATTATTATTATTAGTGGAAAGAGCATGGTTTTGGGAGAGAGAGGATGTGGGTTCTAATCCCAGCTCAGCCACATGTCTGCTGTGTGACCTTGGGCAAGTCATTTAACTTCTCTGTGCCTCAGTTACTTCATCAGTAAAATGGGGGGATTAAGACTGTGGGCCCCACGTGGGACCACCTGATTACCTTGTAAATACCCCAGCACTTAGAACAATTCATTCAGTAGTATTTATTGAGCACTTACTCTGTGCAGAGCACTGTACTAAGCACTTGGAATGTACAATTTGGCAACAGATGATGCTTGGCTCATAGCGCTTAACAAATACTATAATTATTATTATTATTACAGCTCCCAACATGCCAGTCAGTCGTATTTATTGAGCGCTTACTGTGTGCAGAACATTGTACTAAACGCTTGGGAGAGTACAGTGTAACAGTAAACAGACCCATTCCTTGTCCAACTGCCTATCACCTGGGGATTCAAAGATGACATTACTGATGGAGAGGAACTATCTCTTCACCTGGGGACGGCTGAAAAGACAGAAGTGTGGCTGACACCACATTCCATACTGTACCATGTAAAGATTGTCCTCTTCCATGCTGATGCTTGGGCCACCGGGAATTCCAGTTATGACTGCCAAATCTGCCTCATGTTCTCTGTGATTTATCACATGCCAGGCTGGTCTGTCAGCTCCTGCTGTCTCCCAGAAGTTACTGCTTAAGCCACATTGTGTGAATCTGGGTTTCAACATAATCCTCTGTATTTATTGAACACCAACAGTCTGCAAAGTATTCTACCAGGCACTTGGGAAACAGAGTAGCGTAAGTGGTTAGACCGTGGGCCCGGGAGCCAGAAGGTCATGGGTCCTGATCCTCTGCCACTTGTCTGCTGGGTGGCCTTGGGCAGTCACTTCACTTCTCTGGGCTTCGGTTACCTCATCTGTAAAATGGGGATTGAGACTGTGAACCCCACGTGGGCCAGGGACTGCATCCAACCCGGTGTGATTGTGCCCACCCCAGCGCTGAATAAAGGACCTGCCACACAGTAAGTGCTTACAAAATACCACAGTTATTATTATTGTTACAGTAGAAGTAGGACGCACAGTCCCTGCTATTGAAGAGTTTACACTCTACGTTACATCTTGGAAACCTTTGTTCTACCCTCCCTGATGGCATATGCCCCATTTCAGAGGGCTAGAAAGAAGTTGCTTAAGGATCTTTTTGTCATCCATTCTTCCTAGGGGAGTTGAGTTGCTTCAGTGGGTGTAATGCTATTTATTGAACACCTACTGAGTGAAATTCAGGGTACTAACTATTTGAGTGATACAACAAAGACTAACTGCTGATGGAAATATCTGCTTTATTCCTTTTTCAGAGATGAGCATTTCCTCAAAATCGTGTCTACTCAAGGCAGAATGGAAGCCAACTTTCACCAGCATGTGAGATTTAGGTTAGACATGCTCATCGTTGGGAAAATAGCCTTACCCTGATGACTTTTATACAAGACAGTGGATTTCCAGGGGATGTGCAGATTCTCCATCATAAAATTCAAAAATTAAACAAGATTAATTCTCATCTACCTAAGATGTTGAAGTCTATTGCTTCTTATAGCACATCACGCTTTCTAGCTCTTCCATCTTCTCCGGATTGTCCCCAGTATTTGGTGTAGAAGCATGGACTAGTGGATAGAACACGGGCCTGGAAGTCAGAAGGACCAGTGTTCTAATTCTGGCTCTGCCACGTGTCTGCTGCATGACTTTAGGTAAGTAATTTCTCTTCTCTGTGTCTCAGTTACTTCACGTGCTAAAAAGAATTCGTTCAATAGTATTTATTGAGTGCTTACTGTGTACAGAGCACTGTACTAAGTGCTTGGAATGTACAAATGGGCAACAGATAGAGACGATCCCTGCCCACTGACGGGCTTACAGTCTAATTAGAGGAGACAGACAAAAACAATAGCAATACTATACTATATATATATATTAAACAATACTATAGCAATACTGTAGCAATAGCAATAACAATCACTGTACTAAGCGCTTGGAATGTACAAAAATGGGGTAAATGATTGTGAG
Source organism: Ornithorhynchus anatinus (assembly GCF_004115215.2). NCBI lineage: Eukaryota > Metazoa > Chordata > Mammalia > Monotremata > Ornithorhynchidae > Ornithorhynchus > Ornithorhynchus anatinus. The sequence continues at coordinate 7,550,252 of NC_041738.1, read as the reverse complement.
CTCCATGTGGGACAGGGACTGTGCCCAACTCGATTTACTTCTATCCATCCTAGCGCTTAGTACAGTGGCTGGCACATAGTAAGCACTTTACAAATCGCCTTAATTCTATTTATGTGCTACTGTTTTAATGAGATGTTCATCCTCTTGATTCTATTTATTGCCATTGTTCTTGTCTGTCCGTCTCCCCCGATTAGACCGTGAGCCCGTCAAAGGGCAGGGACCGTCTCTATCTGTTACCGATCTGTACATTCCAAGCGCTTAGTACAGTGCTCTGCACATAGTAAGCGCTCAATAAATACTATTGAATGAATGAATGAATTTATGTCATTATGGAATTTTAATACTCAAGTTCTCTTGCCAGGATTTAACTCTGCGCCCCCTTCTGGTCCCCAGATGAAACGTCGCCGGCCTTCCTTTCCAAGGCCTTCCCCTCCTAGAATTCTGTTCTATCTTTCCTCCCCACATTTTCTCTAACCCTCAAAGTTTCAGAAAGTAATCATCGATCAAATAATGGTATTTCCTGAGTTCTTACTGGGTGCAGAGCACCGTACCGGGTGCTTGGGAAAATACAGTAAATGCACAACTGGTAAACTCATTCTCTGCGCCCACAAGGACCTTACGGTACAGTGGAGGAGCAAAAGTAAGTTTCCCCAGACAAACCACAACTATCAGCAACCGCTGCTACCTTAGGAGTTGGTTGATCAATACCGTTCAACAATCTGAGCCTCGGCAATGGTTGAGTGGTGCCCCCAATGTTCTAGGGAAATGGCACAGCCCAGTGAAAAGAGCAAGGACCTGGGAGTCAGAGGATCGGAGTTGAAATCCCAGCTCCGCCACTTACTGCTGTGTGACCTTGAGAAAGTGTCTTCATTTTCCGTGTCTCGGTTTCCTCATCTGTGGATTCAATGTCTTTTCTCCCTCCTAGTTAGGCTGTGAGCCCCACGAGGGACAGGAACTATGACCTGATTAGCCTTAGTTCAGTGCTTGACACATAGTAAGGACTTTTCAAATACTATTAGTATTTAATGTCCTGTAGACTGTAAGCTCAACTGCACTGTACTCTTGCAAGTGCCATGATTTACCGATTCGTTGAATAAATACCTTTAATTGATTGGACGATTTACCTGGGGAAGGTCTGTTGTTTCTGAAGCTACCGTGGCTCTCGCTGACTTGGAGAGACACAAGTGCGTCTTATAACGTGTCCCTCCATTTCTAGCCACCTTCCTCAGTTGGAAGTGGTGATGTTGGTGATATTTTCCCGAACTGATTATTCCCCATTAGTGGACTTCTCTTCATCTTCTTTTCCACTGAAGAACTCAGTGCCTTTTCAGGATCCTCTGTCCTGTTCAGAACTAATTGTTGGACTGTGCCAGTTTGGCTCTTTGCACTTTGGGTAGGATTCAGGGAAACCAGAGGAAATGTGGAGAAGAGCCACAGAAATAGGAACTATCTAGCTGAGGTAAAGGTAAAGGAATTGGGAATGTGAGTTCTAGAGAATTAATAATTAATTCTAGCACTTGTTAAGCATTTACTATTTGCCAAATGTGGCACTAAGTACTAGAATAGTTATACAGTGATCAGGCCAGACACACAATCCCTATCCCACGTGGGGCTCGGAATATGAGTAGGAAGCAGAAGAGGTATCGAATCCCCATTTTACAGATGAGGTAACTGTGGGACAGAGAAGTTGTGACTTGCCCAAGTCACACACAGCAGGCAAGTGGCAGAGGTGGGATTAATAATAATAATAATAATAATGTTGGTATTTGTTAAGCGCTTACTATGTGCAGAGCACTGTTCTAAGCGCTGGGGTAGATACAGGGTAATCATATTGTCCCACATGAGGCTCACAGTCCTAATCCCCATTTGACAGATGAGGTAACTGAGGCACAGAGAAGTTAAGTGATTTGCCCACAGTCACTCAGCTGACCAGCGGCAGAGCTGGGATTCTAACCCATGACCTCCGACTCCCAAGCCCGTGCTCTTTCCATTGAGCCACGCTGCTTCCCTGATTAGAACCCAGGTCCTCTTTCCACTAGGCCGTGCCACTTTGGTGGTAACCAGTTATTCTCCATGTCCCTAAGGGACTGAATAAGAGGAAATAGATTTAAAGCCGAAGAGATTTTAGCTGGACGTAAAGTACTGCTTCATTCTCAGGGTGGTCCAAAACCATGTTGTGCTGCTGGGGGTCACTGCAAAGCTTCATCCAAGAAAAATCTTTAAGGAAAGAGCAGATACCAATCCCTCCTTACGGGTTGTCACATCCCTGCTTTTAGACAGGAGGCTGCAGCGGATGACATGTCAAGATCTCTCTTCCGCCTCTGGGATCCTGGGATTCTACATTAGCTCAAGTACAGATCTTCCCCGCCTCCAAGGTAGAATCTACTGTTCTATTACCGGTTAAAACACGGTCCTGCAAATAGTAATTGTGACATTTGTTAAGCACTTCCTATGTGCCAAGCACTGTTCTATGCTATGGGGTTGAAGCGCGCTAATCGGGTCAGACACAGTCCCTGTCCCACGTGGGGCTTTCAGTCAAAGTAGGAGGGAGAGCACGTTTTGAATCCCCATTTTACAGGTGAGGAAACCGAGGCACTGAGAAAGTTAAGCGACTTTTCCAAGGCCACACGGCGAATTGTACATTCCAAGCGCTCAATACCGTGCTCTGCACACAGAAAGCGCTCAATAAATACGATGAATGAATGAAAGATAGAGGAAAGATTAGAACCCGGGTCCACTGATTCCCAGTCCTGTTCTCCTTCCGCTAGGCCACGCTGCTTCCCCAAGAAAGCACCCCAGTTTACAGGTGGTTGACTCTGCCTCTGCGGCCCAATTTAAGGGGCAAAAGCAACCCCAATCCTGCCAGTGGTCTACTGGCTTTGCAAGCTAAGGTCCGGCCCATTCAGACTGTCCCAGGTAGATGTCGCAGCCCTCAAGACAATTCTGATTTAGGAGGGAAGAGTTCTCCCCCAGAGCTTCATGGCGCAACAGAAAATGCCCAAATTATGGCTTGCAGAATCAATAATCTGAAACATCTCTCCATTAAGGTCTGATTTAATTGAAACTACATTTTCTTTAATCCTTGCCAGGAAAAAGGAAAGAATATGTCTACAGAGTGCACGGGTCTACTTTTTATCTGCCTGGCCTGCTTAAGAGTGAAGCCAAGTTTCATTAAAAATTATTGGTCTCATAACTTTTTTTTTGCCTTAAAGAGTCCCATATGGAGTCAATATCATGATAAAATTGTAGCGGTACAAAGATTTTTTTTTTTCGTTTTTGCTCCGCTTCATAACGATGCTATAAATAAGGCTTTAATTTTTTAAACGTTAAATGGACTTTATGGCAAATAAAGGCAAACACAGTAAATCACAGTCCCAAGATATGATTTTATGAAAGCATAACAGGACACAAACAACCCACGCACTTTTAAAATAAACAGTTTACTTTCTCCGCCCCGTGAGCCCAGAATGTCTGGCAGACGGGAAGCCCAGAAACCAGAACTCACCCACTTGAGGAGACGTGGATACCCAAAGCCTTCCTGGGTGCGGGCTCGTGAATGGCATTTGTTTATACCGAGGAATTCTTTTGTCTGACTATGGCATCTGCTAAATATGTAAAATATGATCACAGCCCTTGCAAAACAAGGATTTTAACAACCCAAACCTTATGATAGGTTATATTTCAGTGACTTGAAAACAACACTGCATTATCTGAGAAAACAGCACAGATGTTGCCTAATAAACTGTTCGGTTTATGCATTGTATTAACCGCATGAAACATTTATGCAAATCTTGCATTAACAAAAGGTAAAAGAACCATTATATGTTATGAAGAAAACAATGTGACATCCTTTGTTTTTACCTCTGTGTTTTATGGGTGTATTTTAACTCTTTGGGCTTCTATTTAGAGAGACACAAGGGCAGTACAGATTTTCATCTATTCTGTTTTCAGTTCTGTTATCATTCCTTCCAGCTGATTTCACATTTTATAATGCTAATAGTGGGTGTATGGTTTTGAGTTTCTCTACTGTCAACTGGTCAGTAGTTCTGGGGGATATATTTAATGGAATCTGACAGCTGATGGAACTGATCTCATTGAAAGAGGATTTGATATGTGGGGTGAATGTAGCGCCCTTCAATACGCCATATTAATGACCATTATTATTCAAACTCTTGCAGCCGATATAACCTTTTTTTCTCGGACACACCAGTACATGTGTATAAAAGAAATGACTTATGGATGAGTTAGTCCGTAGACTGATTTGAGGGCCATTTAGATAGCATGTCAAAATAGATTAGCTGTTTTCTACCGCCATCAAATTAAAAGGACCAGACTCTGTACAACTGAGTAAAACAAAAGTGCCTACGCTTGCGAAGGGAGCTGTCCCGAGAGGGCCGAACCGGGGAGGGTCCACCACCGGTGGATCTGGGTCTGTGAACCTGAACCGAGGTTGACCTCGAGGTTGACGACAGGCTTGGTTCACCTCTGCTGGGAATCAACAGGTCTGAGTCCATGTGGTGCTTTTCCTTTCGAAGACCTCTCCTTTCGGATGCCGGGGAGAATCATGACATCCCCCAAAGCCTTATCAAGTCACTCTGGCTTTCCCCGGCCTCCGATAATCACAGTAACTGTGGTGTTTCTTAAGCACTTACTACGTGTTGAGCACTGTAATAATAATAATCGCGGTATTTTTTAAGTGCTTATTATGTGCCAGGAGCTGTGCTAAGCGCTGGGGTAGATACAAGGGAATTGGGTGGGACGCAGTCCCTATCCCATATGGGGCTCACAGTCTTAATCCCCATTTTCCAGATGAGATAACTGAGGCCCAGAGACGTGAAGTGTCTTGCCCGAGGTCACAGAGCTGACGTGTGGCGGAGGCGGGATTAGAACCCAGGTCCTTCTGACTCCCAGGCCCGTGCACTGTCCAGCAAGCCACGCTGCTTCTCAACCCCACTGTACAAAGGAACAAGTTAATCAGGATGGACACGGTCCCTGTCCCCCACGAGGCCCACGGTCTAATTGGGAGGGGGAACAGTTATTGAGTCGTTCCCAGTTTACAGAGGAGGAAAACGAGGTGCATCGACTTGCCCAAGATGACACGGCAGGCAAGTGGCGGAGCCAGTGGTAGAATGGGTCACCACAGAGGAGAATGTATGGAGGCCTCCAGAAGTCAGCATTTGCAAAATGGCAGGGACTGTCCCTATCTGTTGCCGACTTGTTCATTCCAAGCGCTTAGTTCAGTGCTCTGCACATAGTAAGCGCTCAATAAATACTATTGAATGAATCTCTCTGCCTTCAAGTCCCTCTGGAGAGCTGGGTGCCTCCTCTTAGCTGTTAGTTTCTCTCTCTCTCTCTCTCATTTTTTTTCCACCTCAAGTCCCACTGCCCCCCCGCTGGCCATCTGATCTCAGCTGATTCCTCCCTCTGAGCAATCGTGTCATCTAAGGTAATGATATCAGGGACGACCGATTGCAGACGCCTGAAAATCCTTCTATTTCACTACCGTCATCTTCTGGCAGCAAGGAAGATGGCCACGGAGGACCAAACAGATGTGCCAGAGGTACACAAGGAAAATCTGAACAGATGTTACTGAGATATACTGGGAGCTGTCTGCTTTTAAATTACATAGCATGAGCACTTTTTAGGTCAGAAGCATAAAACCTATTATTGATCTCAAGCAGTGTGTCCCATTTTGAATGTCTGTTAAAGCCCCAGGCGCTCTAATGCCACATAATCAATATTTCTTTTCTCTTTTTTTTTTTGGAGCAAATGTATGGGCTTGTTTACTCGTCTTAAAGGATCTAAGCCAGCCTTTGATTCTGCCTCCTGTGTGAGATTGTCTGCTGGGGACAGCCTGCTGAAAATCTGGGGAGACAAGGTTATGGTACTAGTGATTCATGAATAATGTAAACATACTGTATTTCACTCATTTACAGCCTGAACAACTGTTCCAAAAGGAGGAAAGACTTTGAAATGAACAAATGGTCAAAACCAAACACACACCAGACTAGCCTCCACTTACTGAACTAAAATCCACCGCGCCGTGGGCTGAAGGGCACTGACTTCTGAGCTATTAAAAGGACTTTGAAGGGAAGCAGAAGGGAGAGGAGGCGGAGGAGGAGGGGGAGGTGGAGAAGGAGAGGAGTTGAAGGAGGAGGTGGTGGAAAAAGAGGAGGAGGTGGAGGAGAAGGTAAAGGAGAAGGAGGAGGTAGAGGAGGAGAGGAGGAAGAGGAAGAGGAGAGGGAGGAGGATGATAAAGAAAAGGAAGGGAAAGAGGAGGAGGAGAAGATGGGGAATAGAAGGAGCGCATAGAGGAGGAAGAGGAGGAGGATGTGATTTGATCGGAGACAGCAATTCACATTTGGTCTCCATATTTCCAAGGATGAAGTCAGAGTGCTATTACTTGTGGCTGCCAACTCTAGAAGCCCTGCCCCCCATCCCACCGGCCGGGCAAGGACTTTAGCCCAGGCATGGACTCAGTTGGAAAGTCCACCTTTCAGAGAAGAGGCTCCTATCCTCAGGCCGGGACCTCTCTTCCCGGACAAAATGTCTCTAATGAACGGCCACCTTCAGGCACATAGCTACCGACCCATCTCGTGGTCACAGGCTGTCACGAAGGAGAGAAAAGGTCCCAGTGGGTAGCAGCAAATTCAGCCCACCCTGTTTTTTGGTTGAAGAATCTCCAGGGATTTGCTATTTTGTTGGGATTTTTTGAAGAAAATTCTTCCTATCCCCCTTCCTCAGAATACAGTAAGTGCTTAATAAATACCATTGCTGCTACATCAGGTTGAGGATTTACATTACAGTCCACTTGCATTTACCTGCAATGAATAGCAGGGAGCAGTGGCACAGGAAATAGACAATGACAGACTGGTAATTATATTTATTAAGCACTTACTGTGTGCAAAGCACTGGGTAGACACTGAGAGAGCATACCCCCATGTGGCTTCTGTTCCTTAGTGGTTTCACAATCTAAGAGATAAGACAGATAAGACAAAATGGATCTCTGGGTGAACCTTATTTAAGCAGTGATGGGAGGGAGCTCAAGAAGCTCCTTAGACTATAGATTGGGAGCCGTGGGTGGAAGAGAAAATTTTGATTATCTAGTATCTACCCCACTTCATAACACATGCTTGGCACATAGTACGGGCTTAGTAGTATCAGTAGTATTTATTAAGCACTAAAGAACACTGTAGTGAGCACTGGGAATAAGACATGGTCCCTGTTCCTCAAAGGGCTCACAGTCTAATTATAGCTATTATTATTATCGTTACTTTGAGTATGATTATGATTATCATTATTCCATGATAACCTAAGAGCTATCCAAATGCTCCTCCATCGTCCAGATATCTGGGGATCTGGTGAGTAACACAATTCTCCACTTGGCAATTCTTCACCCTTCATGAATTTGTTCTTCTCTCATCTTTACCTTTTCATATTGAGGAGTGCAAATGTTATCCATCCGACCTTATAAAGAAGTTCATTCATTCATTCATTCAATAGTATTTATTGAACGCTTACTATGTGCAGAGCACTGTACTAAGCGCTTGGAATGTACAATTAGGCAACAGATAGAGACAATCCCTGCCCAGTGACGGGTTTACAGTCTAATCGGGGGGAGTTCCTCTACTCAGTCAATCAAAGGTATTTATTGAGTGCTCACTTTGTGCAGAGCACTGTACTAAGTTCTGTGGAGAGTAAAATAGAATAAATAGTCACCAACCCTACCCTCAAAGAGCTGACAATCTAGCAAGTTATTTAGCTGGAACAACGTTGCCCAAAGATAATATAGAATACTGTCTTATCAACAACCCTATTATATCAAAGAAAAACCACAAAAAAACCCTTCTCCTTTAAACTCTGAAGCTTTGACTAAATTTTTTGGAGAAAGTGCAATAGAGAGCAAAATAAAGTCACATCGAAAACAAAGAGAGTGATCACTGGCTGCGGACAACTCCCTACTATCAGTCCTTCTTCTTCTTATCTTCTTCTTTATAGTTCTGTTAAGCGCTTATTGTGTGTTGAGGACTGTTCTAAGCTCTGGGGTAAGTACACGTTAATTAAGTTGGAAACAGTCCCTGTCCTATGTGGGGCTCATAGTCTAAATACGATTGACTGAATGAATAAATAGGAGGAAGAACAGATATTTAATCCCAGTTGAGGAATCTGAAGCACAGGGAAGCTAAATGACTTGGCCAAGTTTAGTTTGGCCTCCTAAAAATAGAAGAATATTAGGCAGTGGGATAGATATGAGATAATCAGGTCAGTCAGTCTCTGTACCACCTGGGGCTCAAGGTCTAAGAGAGATGATGGGGGAAGGAGGGGGAAGTTATCTACGGCTAGATGCCTTCTTAAACCTGGGGTTCCTGGATCTGCCATCCATTCATTCATTCAATGGTATTTATTGAGCGCTTACTAAGTGTGGAACGCCGTACTGAGCGCTTGGGAGAGTACAGTACAGAAATTAACAGACGTATTCCCTGCCTACAGCAAGCTTACAGTCTCACTCCCAGGCCAGTGCTTCAGACTGGAACACTCCCTTCCCACCACCCAGAACCATTCGTTTATTTAATAATAATGACTGTGATATTTGCTAAACGCTTACTATGTGCCAGCCACTGTTCTAAACACAGGGGTGGATACAAGCAAATTGGGTTGGATGCAATCTCTGTCCCTCATGGGGCTCACAATCTTAATCTCCATTTTAAAGATGAGATAACTGAGGCACAGAGAAATGAAGTGACTTGCCCGAGGTCAGACAGCAGGCAGGTGGTGGAGCTGGGATTAGAACCCAGATCCTTCTGACTCCGAGGCCCTGAGTCTACCCACTAGATTATTCTGCTTCTGTACTTAACTTGTCTTGTCATTGCAGTCGGTCGGTCAATCTACCATAATTACTTAGTGCTTACTGTGTGCAGAGCACTGTACTAAGCACGTGGGAGAGTACAATATAATAAAGTTGGTAAGATATGTTCCCTATCCAAAGGGAGCTTAGAGTCCTGGTTTACTGACTCCGTTGCTTGATGCAGTTGTGAATCCATTGAGCAGCCTGACAGTCAGAGGACCTGGGTTCTAATCCCAGCTCTGCTACCTAATGGTTGTGATGTTGGTTAAGCACTTACTATGTGCTGAGCACTGTAATAATAATAATAATAATAATGTTGGTATTTGTTAAGCGCTTACTATGTGCAGAACACTGTTCTAAGTTCTAGGGGAGATACAGGGTGATCAGGTTGTCCTCCGTGAGGCTCACAGTTAATCACCATTTTACAGATGAGGTAACTGAGGCACAGAGAAGTGAAGTGACTTGCCCTCAGTCACACAGCTGACAAGTGGCAGATCCGGGAGTCGAACCCATGACCTCTGGCTCCGAAGCCCGGGCTCTTTCCACTGAGCCACGCTGCTTGCCCAAGTACTCGGTACTACTTCCCTTTAGTACTCGGCACTAAGGCAGTTACAACATAATCAGGTTAGCCATAGTCCCTGTCCTTCCTGGGGCTCACACAGCCTCGCAAGCACTTAGAATAGTGTTCTGCAAAACTAAGTGCTCAATAAATAACACTGATTGATTTTATAGGTGAGGAAACTGAGACCCACAGAAATTAAATGACTTGACCAAGGCAAACAAATGGCAGAGCTGGGATTAGAACCCAGGTCCCTGTCTCCCAGTCTTGTGTTCTTTCCTCTAGGCTAAGATACTCCCTTGCAGAAAGCACTCAAATATAATGATCTCACATCGATCCGTATGACTAAATTCTCCGTAGGGGGAAGCTGAAACTTGTCCCTCAAACGAAGCTGAAATGACCATGGTTAGCTCTAGCTGACAGTCAGTGAGTCTGCAAAATACATTTTACCCTATCAAAAATAACTAGGATTACATAACCATAACCTCTTCCCATGACAAATATGCACTTGAAAGGCACTGAAACATGCATAATTATAGATTTAAAACACTAAAAATACCCTCGCTGCCACACACATGCAGCAAAACAGCTTGACTTTATAATGGCACTTAAGTGCAATATTTCCATGTAAAACGGGATTAATACCATAAAGAGCAGTCAGCCAAAGAAATTGAGGAAATGCAAAGTGATTTCAGAACTGCAAAAGTGATTTCAAATGTTTACCTGTAAAGAATTAAGTTGCTCCCAGCAGCCTATCAAAAACAGCTGTCCATCCCCATTCTGATTGGATCTGATCTGACCGTATTTTATCAGGGTGCTTGGTACATAGTAAGCTCTTAACGAATCTTATCATTATCATTATTATCATCTCCAGTTCTAAATCAAGAGATCTGGGAGGAAAAGCCAGAGGTGGCACTCTAGAATACCAAACATTAAAATCCACATGATATCATAGGACAGTGGACATAGGGGCTTTTTACCTGCAGTTTGCCAAAATAGCAGTGATGGTATTTGTTAAGCGCTTATTATGTGTCAGGCACTGTTCTAAGAGCTGGGGTAATTGTACACAAAGTAATTGTGTTGGGCACAGTCCCTGTCCCACATGGGGCTCACAGTCTTAATCTCCATTTTACAGATGAAGTAACTGAGGCACAGAGAAGTGAAATGATTTGCCCAAGGTCACACAGCAGACAAGTTGCAGAGCTGGGATTAGAACCCAGGCCCTTGTGACTCCCAGGTCCGTGCTCTATCCACATAGGCCATGCTGCTGTAGAAACAGAGAGTTCTCCATATACTAGGGTGTTTTTCTGTAGGATCTCTGAATCCCTCGACTTGCCATGGAACTAGGAAAAAAAGAGCAGGGGTAGAGGGAGGATGGACATTAAAAATAAAAATGCCAGAGAGAAATTAGAACAACTGAAAATCAGGCTACCAGCATACATTAGCAGCATGGGGATTAAGATTTAGGGAAAATGGACTGTGTCCAACCTGATTTAGTTGTATCTACCCCCGCACTTAAGTGCAGTGTCTGGCACAAAGTGAGCGTTTAACAAATACTGTTACAAAGAAAGTACACAGAGGAAAAGTGATTCTACAAGAAGTCATTCAAGAACTACTCCTGGCTGGTCGTGACTGATTTTAGTGCATCCAACTGTGGTGAATATCATCTATAGACCCACTTAGACGGGCTAAACCATCCAGCAGTATAGAGGGAATAAGTCCTATTTAGAACTATCCCTTGATTTTCTCAAAGCATCCTAATTAACTTGTATCTCTGCCAGCACTTACTACAGTGTTAGGCTCGTAGTAAGTACTTAACAAATACCACTATCAATATTATTATTCTTAAAATAGTGGTCCCCAATGGCAATCTCTTATATTTGTAGAACATTTATATATTACCAAAGTGCTTTCACATCAATTATTGCATTTTTTCTGCACTACATCCCTGTGAGAGTCAGAGTATTATTCCCATTTTACAAATGAGGAAACCGAGACCCAGAGAGGTTAAATGACTTGCCCAAGATCCCCCTCAGGCCTGTGGAATAAGAGCCCACATCTCTTAACTCCCAGTCCCACGCTACCTCTGTGATAGGTTTCAGGGAGAATCCGAGATACTGGATGGAAAGGTCCAGTTAGAGTTCAATCAATCAGTAGCACTTACCGAACGCCTACTGAGGGCAGTGTATAGTAGCAAGTTCCTAGAAGAGTATACTAGAGTTAGAACACATGTCCCCTGCCCCTGAGGAGCTTACAGTTAACAAGCACAAAATAATTGATAGATAGAAGAGGAAAAAGGTAAAATGACTATTTAGATGAGTCGGTGTTTTAATATGTACAAAAGGGCTTCCATATGCATAAGTGCATATTTGTCACACAGAAGGAAGAGAAGCAGTCTGGCTTAGTGGATGGACCCTGGGCCTGGGAGTCAGAGGACCTGGGTTCTAATCCCAGCTCTGCCACTTGTCTGTTGTGTGACCTTTGCAGTCACTTGCCTTCTCTTTGCCTCATTTGCCTCATCTGTAAAATGGGGAATAAGACTGTGACCCCTTCGTGGAGCAACGACTGTGTCCATCTTGATTATCTTTTATCTACTCAAGCATTTAGTAGAGTTCCTGGCACAGAGTAAACACTTGGCAAATACCCCTTTAAAAAAAAAGGACTGAGATATAAGTCGTGCTGCTAGGGTCTGGGGAGAAGAAATGTTAAATAGGCAAGGCCTCTGGGAGGAGAAGTGATTTTAGAAGGACTCTGAAGTTGGGCAGATGCACCAACTTCTACTGGGTTTCTTTTCTAGTGTCACAGATAATATCACCTTCAGGCAGGCTACATAAAGAGGCCTTTTCTGATTAAGTCCTCTTGTCCCTGGCCCCCTTTCCCTTCTGTGTCATCTACGTATTTGGACCTGTGACTTTGAGCAATTGGCGTTTGTCTCACCCTCGGCCCCACAGCACTCAGCTACATATTTATACATTATATGTTATTAATTATTTATTTATATTAATGTCTGTCTCCTGTCTAGACTACAAGCTTGTTTTGGGCAAGGAACGTGTCTGCCAACTCTGTTGTATTATGCTCTCCCAAGTGCTTAGTACAGTGCTCTGCACAGAGAAAGTGATTAATAAATACCACTGATTGACTGTTTGATTTACAGTGTCCACACAGGTGTGTGGTCCTAATCTGTTAAAAGGTGACGCTCATCTCCCAGTTTATTGTGTCCAATTCCGGCCTCATCCCTTTTTTCTCGGTCTTGGGCTTCTCCCCAAATTTGGTCAAGTGCAGTTCAATCGGTCCATCAATTTATCATATTTATTGATCACTTACCAAGTGCAGAGTGTGGTACTAAGTGCTTGAGAGAGGTAGAACATTACACAGTTGGGAGGCACAGTGCCTTCCCACAGAGAGTTTACAGTCCAGACGGCAAGAACACGGCTGGAACGTTTTTGTAGAAATATGACCCAGGCAGCAGAGTGAAGTGTGAATTGAAGTGGGGAGAGAAAGGGGGCAGAGAGGTCAGCAAGGAGGCTAGGCTTATCAAGGTAGGATAAGATAAGTGCTTAGGTTAATGTGATAGCAGTTTGGATAGAGAAGACAAGGTGGATTTTAGCAATGTTGTGGAGGTTGTATCAACAGGATCTGGTGACGCTGATTATGTGGATCGAATGAGAGAGATGAGTCGAGGGAGACGCCAAGGTTATGGACTTGTGAGACAGGGAAGATGGCGGTGCTGTTTGCAGTGATGGGAAAAGTCAGGGTGAGGACAAGGTTTGGGTGGGAATAGAAGGAGTTGTTTTGGGAATGATAAATTTGAGGGTGTCAGTGGGACATCCAAGTAGAGGTAAGCGCCAATCAGCCAATGATACCTTTAGTCTACTTCCCGCTCCCAAATCGGCAAATCAGTTTTGCTCTGCCTGTTTCTCCCCTTAGATTAAAAGGTCCCTGTTGACAGGAAACATGTTTCGTGCTTAGTATAATGCTCTGGACTCAGAAATTGCTGAACAGGAACCATTTGATTGATCGATGGATTCACCATCATCACCATCAATGATATTTCCTGAGCGCCTACTATGTTCAGAGAACTGCTTGGGAGAGTGCAGCACAACAGTTAGCAGACATGTTCCCTGACCACTAGGAGGTTACAGTCTAGTGGAGTTCGATTAGTGGGCTCATTTTCAGAGAGAAGAGCAGAACTTTCAGGCTAATGAATCGTTGATCTAACAACCCCAAATTGTCCACCTCCAAGTTCCGCCCTCTGTACTTCGGAATGTTTGCTCGCCGGTATTCTTAGCCCCCACACCTGGCTTTATGATGGAAGTAAACTCAGGGATGGATTCAGATTATTAGGCCTTGAAAGCAGGGATTGTTTCTACTAACCCTATTTTACTCTCCCAAGTGCTCAGTACAGGGCTCTGCACACAGAATGTAAGCCCCTTGAAGGCAGGAATCATGTCTACTAATTCTCACTGTGAGTCCCACATGGGACAGGGACTGTGTCCAACTTAATTTGCTTGTATCCACCCCAGTGCTTAGTACAGTGCCTGGCACATAGCAAGCGCTTAACTAATACCATCATCATTATCGTGTCCCTCTGTGGACACACACAGAAGAATCAACTAATCAGTCAAGGGTATTTATTAAGCCCTTTCTGTTATGCAGAGCACTGTACTGAACACTTGGAAGAGTACAGTATAACAGAGATGGTAGACATGTTCCACTGCCCACCATGAGCTTACAGTATAGAGGAACACGGAAACATCATATAGAATGCTGGGGGCTTAGTAGGAAGGAATGATGTCATTTGGAAAAGGAAGAAGCTTCCAAACTTTCTCTGCCTCTCAATAAAATGTCAGAAGTTGCCCCTTGGGGGAACCCATCCTGCCTTTTGGGGTATGCCACCCCAGATTCCAGTGACCCTCATCTGGGGACCTGAGCCTTCCTGAGGATCCACCCCTCTTTCTCCCCCCTTGCCATTTCTCCGCACCCCTCTCACAAACTCACTTTAGAAAGACAATTCTTCCAAGACAGGTCTGCTGTATGGATCAGGCAAGGGAAAATGTGTCAGAATGACATTTCGTTTCTTCAAGATCTGGTTTTCCATTTCAGTCATGAAATAGAATTTTGCTTAAATGTGATTTATAAGTTTGAATCTATTTGGCAAGTTATAGATTAACAACTGTGGGTCACATAGGCACGAACAAAAGAAACTTCATGACTGCCTTTCATTCATCATACCTTGAATAAGAATGTCATTATTTAATCATCTCTGCCTCATAACTAGGAACAATGGGCTACTTCCTGGGTCTTGGATGACCTCAAAAACCCCCAAAATGAATGTCTCCCTGTGAGGAAAAAATGCCCCTCTGTATTCATAACTCACTAGTGAACCGTGAAAGAAAATCTCGAAAATTTCTCTCTTGGCTGTGAATCTACGAGCTTGACAGAGTTGAAGGAGGAAAAAATTTCGTTGGTCAAAAGTTTTTAGGAAAATATTCAGATGATGCCCGTGCCATTCTAGTACTCCCAATTACTCCAAAAATAACACCCCTAAATAGATGAACCAATGGGTCATGAAAATATTATTCTAAGAGAGTAATGTCTTCTCTGACGCACTCGTGAGAGTGATTTATAGAGCTGACAGGGCAGGTATTTAAGGTTGTTTTCAGAGAGGCATGCCACAATATATGGCTTGAGCATTTTATATTTCCTATAGATGTAAAGACAGATTCTTATTTCAGTTGTGTTGTCCGCACACTGTGGGCTCATTCACAGTCCTGTTGTGTTTTCTTTACTTTCTGCAATTTCATCGGGTACGTTCCATTGGTCTTCAGCAGGTTCCAGGTCTCTCCCTCCACCGCTTAGTGTTTTTCCATCTCTCTCAACATTCCAGCCCAGCTAATTTCCCCTGGATCCCGGGGCCTTTGGGCTGGCTGTGCCCACACTGACCGTACGCAGGCTTGGTTCCCAAGATTCCTAGGTTTTGGAGTGGAGTTGGAGTCCCCAGAGCCTCCCACTTTACCTCTGGATCTTTTCTTCCAGGATCGTTGCGCTCCTGGTCCTCAGCCTCCAATGCCCCAATCACTCCCAGGAGTTAATCAGACTGATCTGCTGGAAAACCAATATTAAGAAAAGAGGTATCTTGGACACCTCAGAGCATGGGCCGCCTCCCACCGGGCCATCTGAGAGAGCAGAAGTTCCCAGGAAGGTATTTTTACTCAGCAGCTGATGGAGAGTTCCCTCTGCTTCGTTCTCCCCCTTTCCCACCCCGTCCAGTTCTTACTCTTGCGAAAAATAAGCAGTGTTGCCTAATGGAAAGAGCACAGGCCCAGGAGTCAGAAGGACATGGGTTCTAATCCTGCTCCATCACTTGCCTGCTGTGTGACCTCAGGCAAGTCACCTCACTTCTCTGTTAAGTGCCTGGCACATAGTAGCTGCTTAACCGCTTAGAGAAGGAACATGGCTTAGTGGCAAGAGCAGGGGCTTGGGAGTCAGGTTGTGGGTTCTAATCCCAGCTCTGTCACTTATCAGCTGTGACTTTGGGCAAATCACTTAACTTCTCTGTGCCTAGTTACTTCATCTGTAAAATGGGGACTGAGACTGGGAGCCCCACGTGGGACAACTGATTGTCTGGTATCTTCCCTGGTGCTTAGAACAGTGCTTGGCATATAGCAAGTGCTTAACAAATACCATTAAAACATAAACATTAGAAAAGAGCAATTTTCTCACTGACCAGAGTACAAATGCTGGTAGTGAAGAGCTCCAGTGTCAGGTCAGTGGGTTTCAAGAGCCCACAAAATTGAGTCCCAATGCCCGGTTCCAGCACATGTCTGCAGCGTGACCTTGGGCAAGTTGTTTAACTTCTCTGTGCCTCAGTAACCTCATCTGAAAAATGGAGATTAAGACCATGGGCCCCATTTGGGTTAGGAACTCTGTCCAACCTGATTAAGTTTTATTTAGCCCAACATTTCATACAGTGCCTGGCACGTAGTAAGCACTTAACAAATACCATTAAAAAAACAAACGGACATTAGAAAAGAGGTGTCTTGGCACCTCTAAGCATGGACCGGATCCCGTCAGGCCAAACAAGGGAGCAAATGTTCTGCGGAAAGTACTTTTGCTCAGCAGCTGATGAAGAATTCTCTTTGCCTCTTTCAACTCCTTCCCGACCCCTTCCTATTCTTTTTCTCTTGCAAAAAAGAAGCAGCGTCATCTGGTGAGTAGAGCACAGGCTTGGGAGTCAGAAGCATTTGGACTCTAATCCTGGCTCCACCACTTGTCAGCTATGTGACCTTGGATAAGTCACTTATCTTCTCTGTACCTCAGTTACCTAATCTGGGGATTAAGGCTGTGAACCCCATGTGGCATGGGGTCTGAGTCCAACCTGATTAACTTCTATCTCCTCCAGCACTTAGCACATAGTAAGTGCTTAACAGATACCATAAAATAGGAGGAGAGGCCTTTTTCTACCACCTAGATGTTCTCATCATGAGATATGCAATTAGAGTATCAAGAGGGATTTGAAGGAGGGGAGGAAGTTCCAGGCCAGGGAGAATAATAATGACATTTAGAATAATAATAATAGTACTTGAAAGTTCTTACTATGTGCCAAGCACAGTTCTAAGTGCTAGAGGAGACAGGTTGGACACAGTTCCTGTCCCACATAGGATTTACACTCTTATCCCCATTTTACAGATGAGGTAACTGAGGCTCAGAGAAGAGAAGTGACTTGCCCAAGGTCTCACAGCAGACATATAACAAAGCCATGATTAGAACCCAAGTCCTTCTGACTCCCAGGCCCACACTCAATCGACTAAACCCGGGGGGGTCGGTGGTGAGATAGATGAGATCGAGTTACAGTGAGCGGCCCTCAATTTTTTGCCAATATCCTCTTCCCCCATGGGTCACCTTGAGAAAAGAGCAAAAGCTATTACTTGCTTTCCTACTGACCCAGCATTCTGTGGGCAAAAAACTAAGCCCATGGGATAGGATTTCCTGGGTGGGGCTTTGATGCTGTCCGGTGAGGGAATTCATCTGCTTGCCTGCTGTCTCAGAGACACGATCTTCACTTCTGACCGACTGTGAGGGACCACAGAATCTTCCTCTGCAATCCACCATCCTCTCGGTTCATCCTCTTAACTCATCCTTGGGGGTTTCATGTATCTAGAAATAGAGACCGAGACGGGGGCGGAGGGGAAAAAGAGAAAGAGTCTGAGACAGAGTAGGCCACCTTTTCTATTAAAAGATGGAAGCACTTCCAGGAGTGAGCGCTTATCCTTGAGGAGGAAAGGGCTTCTGCAGGATGGGCGGTTCTTCGTCGCATGAACATTGTCCTTGCCATTGCTGATGAGTTTACCAACTGCAGGATCTCTTGAAGTGATACTGGTGAAGCTTCCACTAGAGGAGAGCAACCTTCTCTCCACCACCGAGTCCGCTGCTGTCTCCCTACATTACAGCAAGACCCCATTTCACTGGGTCTTAAAAGTGTGAGTTCCACCCTCCCTGCTTGATAGGTTCCCGTTTCGGTTCACTAACAGCAGCTGGTGGAGTATCTTGCCGTCATCTCTTCTCCCGGAAGCTGCATAGCCCCAAGCATTGCCTTAATCCTGGGAAGCTACCAGACCCGGTCGGTGATGCTCTGGATTTGTTCTTTGACACGGAGGACATCGCAGCAGCGATGAGGGTGAAACTGATTGAGAAGCAGTGTGGCCTAGTGGAAAGGGCACAGGCCTGGGAGTCAAGGGAGGTGGAATCCCAACTCAGGTCCCTACCACTTGCCTGCTGTGGGACATCGGGCAAGTCAATTCATTTCTCTGGGCCTTCTCATCAGTAAAATGAGAATTCATTACCTGCTCTCCATCTCCCTTAGACCGCGACACCCAGGTGGGACAGAGACTGCGGCTGATCCGATTGTGTTGTATTGACCCCAGTGGTATGCATATAATAGGTGCTAAACAAATACCACAGTTATTATTATAAGAAAATGGGTAGCTATGGTGAAGGAAACAACTTCCCGAAACAACCTCTCATCCTCATAACCCCACTTCTCATTCATCCTCTCTGTGGTTTTGAAAGTAGGACAAGGGAAAGAGCCAACCTCCTCCTAGTCTAAAGAGGCAAATGGACACCCAGGCTTTGCTTTGGGAGTGAAGAGGGGTGTGGTGAACCAGCAATGAGCTCAGACCAGTGCTGACCCAGGGAGTTTCACACCCCTCACTAATGGCCTAGCAATCGGTCACTGTGAGTATTTAACCTTTTTATCAGTATCGACAGCATTTTCTGAGGGTTTACTGTGTGCGGGGCACGGGGTTAGGTGTGGGAAGAACCAGAGATGTAGAGGACACAGGGCCTGACCTCATGGAGCTTACTGTGAGCTCACCTCAGTGAATCATGATATACTCTGTAGAGACTCAGCCGTGCTATTTGAGTGTGTGAAAGTCCCGACCTCTTTTATTAATAATAATAATTATAATTATGGTACTTGTTAAGTGTTACTATGTGCCAAGGACTTTTCTAAGCGCAGGATAGATACAAGTTAATAAGGTTGGACACAGTCCCTGTCCCACATGGGGCTCACAGTCTTTATCTCCATTTTACAGATGAGGTAATTAAGGCACAGAGAAGTTAAGTGACTTGCCCAAGGTCACACAGCAGACACGTAGTGGAGCCCGGCATCGGGACTCACCTTTGTGTGTCTTTGAAACCCACAGACTTGGTACCGGAGTTCTTCGCTACCAGCTTCTGGGCCTTGGTCAGGGAGAAAATTCCTTCTTGTTGAATGTAACCTAATCAGCTTTGACGGGCCAAACACACGAGGGCTCCCAAAGTCTCTCCCAAATTCCCTCCCCCCAACTCCAGGTTGAACTCCAAGAAAGCTCTTAAGGAATCTGAAATGTTCCCCTTCATTTCAGTTTCACAAGGGATTTGCCTGAAAATAAAACTGAATTTTAACTTTGGTTGTCAGCAGACCTTCAGCCTTTGAAGTTCCTGGATTGATGTGTTCATATTAACAAATCAATAGCTCTACAGTACAGTGGAAACACAGATATTTCTCTCTCAAAAAAGTTCTGTTCAGAGATCACTTTGGGGGAAAACCGATCCAACTTTAAACACATCTGAAGATTTACATTAGATTTGCATGCATCAATAATTAGGGTATCACTTCCTTCAGCAAGCTAAAATCACATTAAGTGGTAGGGTATAATTAGTTTAAAAAAACTTTCTTAAATTAACCACTTTATGGCATCCAGACTCAACCCATTTATGGTTTTGTCTGGTGGTATTTCAGGATATTACATTCCCCTTCCAAAGGAAAACCCATACTGTTGGGAAAAATTCAGCTTCAGTATGCAGCTTATTAATAATAAACATTGTTATCATTATTATTATTCTTATTATTGCATTCATTAAGCATTTGCTATGTGCTAAATGTTGGAGTAGGAATACGTTTAACAGCTCAAGTACGGCCTCTGTCCCAAATTGGGATCACAGTCTACCTTATCACTAGTTTACAGATGAGGAAATTGAGGCCCATTGAGGTGAAATCACTTGCCCAAGATCACCAAGAAGTCCCGTGGCAGACTTAGGGGTAACTGCAAGAAAATCAGGTCGGGGCAAACCCTTTACTGTATGGGGCTCACAGTTGACGTAGGGAGAGAAAACAGTTTTTTAATCCCCATTTTATAGATAAGGAATCTGAGACACCGAAAAGCCGAGTGACTTACCCAAGGTCACAGAGCAGGCAAGTGGCAAAGCCAGAAATAGAACCCAGGCCTGGACTCTTTGCACTCAGCCATTGCTGCTTCTCTGTTTGTCTCCCTCATTAGAGAGGGACCTTTTCTTTGTCTTCTTTTGTATGGAATGAAACTATGATGATGGCCACGTGAACTACACTAGGAAACCCAGACAAAAATAATACAAACCTTAATGTCCACTCTTCTCTTTTTATTTTTTTGGTCCTTGCTAAGTGCTTGCTGTGTGCCAGGAATTTTAGTAATTGCTGGGGTAGATACTCCTCACCACTGGCTTTAAAGCAGTCCATTACCTTGCCCCCTCCTAACCTCACCTTGCTTCATTCCTTCTACAACTTTGCCCACACACTTCACTCCTTTAGTTAGCACTTCTCATTGTGCCTCGGTCTCACCTGTCTCACCACCGACCCCTAGCCCACATCCTGCCTCTGGCTTGCAATGCCCTCCATCCTCAAATCCACCAGACAATTACTCTCTCTCCTTCAAAGCCTTATTGAAGGCACATCTCCTCCAAGAGGCCTTCCCAGACTAAACCCCACTTTTCCTCATCTCCCACTCCCTTCTGTGTTGCCCTGACTTCCCCCTTTGCTCTTTTCCCATTCCCAGCCCCACCAGCACATATGTACATATATGTAACTTTATTTATTTTTATTGATATCTGTCTCCCCACTCTAGACTCTAAACTCACTATGGGCAGGGGATGTCACCGTTTATTATTGTGTTGTACTTTCCAAAGCACTTGGTATAGTGCTCTGCACATAGTAAGCCCCCAAGATAATCAGTTTGGACTCAGTCTCGGTCCCAGACCAGGTAGAGGGGAGAATGATTTACATTTACAACCCCATTTTACAGTCCTATGGAAGGTAAGTGACCTGCCCAAGGTGGCATGGAAGACTAAATGGTGGAGCTGGGATTAGAACCCAGGTCCTCTGACTCTCAGGACTGGACTTGTTCCACTAGGCCATGCTGCTTCTCGACCAATGTCCACATCTGGATCTCTGAGGCAGTGTTTAGAGGAAGTTATTCTGTTCTTTACATATCTGCCTATGAAAAATTAGTAGTGCACCGTGGAAGTCTCCAACTGTTATTTCTTGATACTAACAATATTAAGAATCAATAGGTGCAAAAGTAAATGCTATTCACCAGTATCAAAACAACGCAGGATTCTGGAGTCATCTTCCCTGATGGAGGCTTTAAATTTTCTCAAGAACATTTTCTAATAATAATTGGTGGTATTAGTTAAGCACTTACTATGTACCAAGAACGGTACTAAGCACAGGGGTAGATACAAGTTAATCAGGTCAGACAAATTCCCTGTCACCCACAGGGCTCACAGTCTAAGTAGCAGGGAGAACAGGTTTTGAATCCCTATTTTACAGATGAGGAAACTGAGGCAAAGACGAATTGTGACTTATCCAAGATTACAAGCATGGCAGGGAAATTGCCTAGCCGGGTTAGAACCCACATCCTCTGTCTCCCAGGTCTGTGTTCTTTCCACTAAGCCACACTGTTTAGTTCTCAGTCTTGGGCATTTGAAAGGAGATTGTGATCCCCTCTGTGTAATTCCATTTCCTTCGTCTTCCTACCCTCTGTGTGAAGAGCCTGAAGAAGTGACCCCTGTGGAAAGGTGTTCACAAGATCTTCCCTGTGAATTGAAGCTAACTTGTTCATTTCCCAACCCGTTTCATTAATATGCGAATTCAGTCTGTCTCTGTAAGACTAGCATTAACTGAAAAAACAAAAAAAGGTTTTCCACTAGGGAGGCTTGGGAACCAGAAATTCATCAGAACTTTAGTTAAAAAAAAAAAAACCTAAAATAAAATGTTATGAAATGGAGGTAGCCTGATTCCAGATTTGGGGTTTTGCTCAGATAAAGCATTGCCTAATATGCCTCCGGAGACACATCAGTTGGACTGTGTAGTAACCTTTATCCTCTGAACTTAGAGCCCATTCATATGATATCATGTTCATTCTCACGACATCCCGGGAAGATAGTAGGGAATTATTCTCCCCGTTTAATAAAGGGTAACCCAAAACCAAGAGAGGCTTACCAGTCAGTGAATCCTATTTATTGAGTGTTTACTGTATGCAGAGCTCTGTACTAAGCTCCAGGGAGAGTACAATGTAACAATAAACAGACACATCCTCTGCACACACTGAGCTTACAGCCTAGAGAGGTGGTAGGTCGAGATTTCATTCTCTAGTCTTCCACATCGATCCATCGATGGTGTTTATTGAGCTTTTACTATATGCACTGTACTAAGCGCTTAAGGCTTTGATTAAAGCTTTGGAGGGAAAGGATACATCAGAGCTTAAGCTCCTTGTGGGTGGAGAATGTGTTTGCTTATTTTGTACTTTCCAAACACTTGATGCAACACATTGCACCCAGTGGGCTCTCAATAAATATTACTACTGCTTCTGGAGTGGGATGGCCCAAGGCTTGGAACAGCAGGATGACCGATGGTGATGTCCGACCAAACTCACCTTAACTCTGTCGACTCAGACGGGTGAAGCCGCTGGTCAGTCTGGAGAGATGGAAAAGTGAGAGGGCAAAAGGCCACACCCTTCATTCCAATAAAAAAGAGTGAAAGCAAGAAGATGAGAAATGCATCTGGAACCCAGATGGACCCAGTGTCATTTTGTGTGCCGCAGTTAGGCTATGGCCTGAGCTAATCAGAACGATCCAAGGTGGAGGTGGGCGTTCTGGGAGAGATGTGTCCATGCTATCGTTATGGGTCGGAGATGATCCAACAGCATAAGACAGACAGTGAGCTAACACCTCCATTTTGTCTGCTAAAAGCAAACACCAGGAGCCGCAAGCTCTGATGGAAGGAGAATAAACCTGTGAGTCAGGGGACCCGAGTTCTAATCCTAGCTCCAGCACTTGACTCGCTATGTGAACTTGGGGGGTCAACCTATCTGTGCCTCAGCTTCTTCATCTGTAAAATGGGTTTTCGCTCTCCGTTCTACATCCTATTCACTTTTTCATGGTATTTGTTAAACACTTACTATGAACCAGGCACTCTTCTGAATATTGGGGATGATAAAAGCTAATCAGGTTAGATCTAGTCCATGTCCCAGATAGGGCTCACAGTCTTAATCCTCATTTTACAGATGAGGTGAATGAAGCATAGAGAAGTTAAATGACTTGCCCAACATCACACAGCAATCAAGTGGCAGAGCTAGGATTAGAATCCAGGTCCTTCTGACGCCCAGGCCCCTGCTCTATTCATTAGGTCACACTACTTCTTGGTGCTACTTAGACTGTAAGCCTTTTGAGAGACAGGGCCTGTTTAAGACTTAATTAACGTGTACAATAATAATAATGATGGTATTAAGCACTTACTATGGGCCAAGCACAGTGACTGACGCATAGCAGCCTCATAAGAAATACGATTAATATTATTATCATTATGATTTCTGCCTGTGGAGTTGCCTTACCTTTTTATATCAAGGCAGATCCACCCTCTCTGATTCAACTGTGTAGAAAGTCCACTTCTATGGGTCCCCAAATGAATATGAACACAGACGACGCACCTATTTGTTGTTGATGTATTTATTCCCTTGCGTTCATTCTTTACTTCAGTTTTCAAGCCCTGTGCCCTGCAAAGTAATTCTTAATAAAGAAGCAGTACAGGAACTCTGTCCCAAAGAAAGAACTCTAGTAATGAGTCTGTGGGTCTCCAGAGGACGCAAACGGACTCCCCAGGAGCAGATTTTCTGCCGAGAAAGGTCAGGGTTCTCACACCCCCAGATAGCTTGGCTGAGTCTCCACAAAGTATATCTTTTAGGTCAGCTCATCTTTCCCATTAGACTGTAAGCTTCGGGAGGTCAGAAACTGTGTCCTGTGTATCTTCTGTCAGTTCCCCCCAACAGCTAGCCCAGTGCCTTGCACACAGTAAACCCTCAGGAAATGCTGTTGATACTGGTAAGAGAGCTAAACGCCTACAGTCAGTAGCTCCCAAAGTTTCTTTTTTCTTTTTTTTTGGCGGGTCTGGGTATTCAGACACCCCGCTCCAGTTGAGAGAGTCTGAGAGGGTATAATTAAATCAGCCTGACTCATTCGGTCAAAGTTTCTCTGAGAGCAGAATCCAGGACTCGGTGCAGGCTTGCGACTGGCAGAAGCGGATTTTCAGAAATGTGGGCTTACGGTGAAACTCCCAGACAACAAGAGATAATGGACAGGTTTTCTCATTTCCCATTTCCGGGATGGGGCCTGGGACTTGGGTCCTGAAGGAGAAGCGGCAGCAAAGGTGGAAAAGAACTGTGGAAGCCAGAATGACCCCAGCTTTGCTCTACTTTCAAGTTCAGCCCCAGAGCAGCCTAGAAACAGCTTCTCTTGTGGTGAGATTCCCCAACCACACTCTGTTCTACCGCTCTTCACTGAGGGACACATTATGAGACTGCAGTATTTCCTTTATATTGGCTCTTGCCCGAGCAGAGGTCTGGTGTCCTGACCTACCCCAGCGCGAGTTGAAGACGTTTGCAGTGGCGAGCTATAACTTTGGCTTCGGCAGCTTATTTCCCTCCCAAAGCCCAACTCTTATGTATTCCAGATTTGCACAGCAAAGGAATTCTAATAAAGATGCAGGATAAAGTGGGTAGTGCCAGGAACTCTGTCCCAAAGAAAGTACTCTGATCCGGCGTCTCTGTGTTTCTCGAGAACAAACACAGGTGAGTTACAAAAGCTGATTTTCTGAGGAAAAGAGTTCAGGATGCACACACTCAAACAGCACGGCTGAGTCTCTGCAAAGCTTTTGCAGGCAGATATTAAAGATGTCAAAACAGACGAAGTCCTTTGGCTCGAGGGACTAGGGACGATTTCTCACGGAGACTCACATACCACAAATGCACGATCACATACGCACACACATATACACGCATGTACACATACACAGAGACACACATCAGTCAGGTCTCTGACAAAGCCCTTATTGCCAAGAGCAGCAGGAGGGAACCATTTCTTGCTCTTCCGCAATCTGTTCTCACCACGAATGTTGCCCTATATAATGTATGAACTTTCAGTTGGAAATGCATTAGCTTCCGTGCTTCTAAGGGGTAAATAGAAAAACCGAATTAAAATCCCAGCATTGAATGCTATCGAACGTCTTGAGCAGCCCCTGCAGTAGTCTATAACCTTTTCAAGTCCAAAGAGCACTGCTTTATGGGTGGATTTCATTTGATTTGGTTTCAGGAACTTTTTATGGAAGCTATTCAAATGGATGGCCATTAGCGCTCACAGACAAAACCATCCGTTCACACGTTCTCCCTAGAAAAAGATCTGGGGGAGGGGGAAAGAGACAAACATGAAAACAGAAAGGATGAAGTACGATTTCCACGCTGCTTTTTATTTGGTCATGAAACTGATTCCAGACTAACTGCATGGGACCCACTCAAGCACTTTCTTCAACTCTTTCATTGTCTTGGGACGTTTAGTAGGCAAATAAAATTGTTCCTGCCATTTCTGCTTGAGCGTCTTTGTGTTCTTTCCATTTTCGAGGCAGATTGGATGGCCTCTTCCCACCAAAACAATGCTTTTCCTTAGTCCTGAACCTTCCCTGCTGTAAGGAGATCTGTTTCCTTTATTTGTATTGGGTCTTTCTCTAGCTTCCACTGGGTAGAAAAAGGTCGACGAGGAGAGGGGAAAACTCTGTTGGGACTCTTACAGTGAGTTGTTTGCCTTTTTGAATTTCAAGCAAATGTGATACTCCTGGAAGGCTCGGAATTAATCTCCGTCTCAACGGAGACGTCGAGGAGGTAGGACCAGGAGAGGTTCTCCCTCCTCTCCGTTCTGCTGGGGGCTCTCGCTCCCCTTTCTGATCTAATGGTCCTTTTCTGGCCAACCAACCTCGCAGTGGCTTTTTCTCTCCCCTGGTGCACTGCTCTTGCGTTGTCTCCCGCCACTCAGAAAACATCATTCCCAGAGCCACAGATAGGCTGAAGGCAGTTCAGGAGCCCCTGCTTCACACCTGCCCTATGGCTCTTGCTCTCTCGCCCTTACCAAAAACAATCATTGAGTGCCAAATGCGTGAAGAGCACTCCATCACGAAGTTGTTCTGCATATGTAAAGACACCATTTACGGTGGCGTTCACCTTTGGGTGTATATGAGACCTTATTGGTTCCCAATATGGGACAATTCAATGAAGGACAATCTTTGTGTATGTATAATGCACAAATGGGATTGTGGGGCCCACATTTTAATGGGTGCTCGAGGAACATACAGAAGCAGTGTGGGCTGGTGGATAGAGCACAGGCCTGGGGGTCAGGAGGACCTGGGTTCTAATCCCTGTTCTGCCACTCATCTGCTGTGTGACCTTGGGCCAATCAGTTCCCTTCTCTGTGCCTCAGTTTCCTTATTTGTAAAATGGAGATTAAGACTGTGAGCCTTATGTGGGACAGGGACTCTGTTCAACCTAATTATCTTCTATCTACCCTAACACTTAGTACAGAGCCTGCCATAAAGTGTTTAACAAATACTACAATTTATTATTATCATTATTATTAGTAGTATGTAGTAAGAGATGGGACCCCTGTCCTCCAACCCCTGTCCTCCAGCAGCTAGTCTTGTTTCCTGGGAGCACAAGCTAATGAATATTTTGAGCGAACTGGAAACATTTACTGAGATCCTGTCTTGCCTGGCTCAAATAAAAGAAAACCAGGAGAAAACATCAAGATATCATAGCATGGTCTATTGCCTGCTAAATACCATTCTGGTCAGCATCTCTGCAGAAGGTACAGAGAAGGACAATTAAAATGATGAAGGAATTGATGTAGTTTCCACCTGAAGAGAGCCTGAAAAGGTTATGACTTTTCTGTGTGGAGAGATGTAAGCTGAGTAATAATAATAGTACTTAACTGAGCACCTGCTGAGTGTTAATCTCTGCACTAAGTGCTTGAAAAAGTTCATCAGAACCAAAGCACCTGGTCCTTGCCCACAAGGAACTTTCAATCTAGTAGATAGTGCACACGATTTAAGTCAACAAAATCATGCAGGGAGAAGACAGGGAGAAGACGGAATTGCCGTTCACCAAATCCAACAACAAGTTGAAGCTCGAGGTTGGAAGATTCCAAACGCACAGCTTGTGGTCAACCTATGGACCTATTACCATAGAGAGTTGTTCAGGAAAAAAAAAAAGATCAATAGGATTGAGGAGGATTTAAAGAAACTCATGAGATATTAGAGGGAAAGTTAGAGATGTTAGAAGGTCGATCCCTGACCATGAGGGTGGATGTCAAGGAGACCAGGCTGTTTCTTGAATCAATCAATGTATTTACTGAGCGCTTACTGCTTGTAGAACACTGTACTGAGCACTCGGGAGAGTACAATGTAACAGACTTGGTAGATACATTCCTTGTCCACAGTGAACCATCCTTTTGTGAGACCAATCTGGACGGATCATTGCTCTTACCTCACTACCTCTTTCTCCATTTCTGGGCATCCCTTTGACAGCAGAGTGAGGTGAATAATAATAACAATAATAAGTGTGACATTTGTTAAACACTTATTACGTGCCAGGAACTGTTCTAAGCTCTGGGCTAGATACAAACTAATCAATTTGGACCCAGTCCACGTCCCACATGGGACATACAGTTTTAGTCCCTAGTTTTACAGATGAGCTGACAGAGAAGTTAAATGATTTGCACAGCAGACAAGTGGCAGAGCCAGGACTAGAACGTAGAGCCTTCTGACCCCCATGTCAAGCTCTACCCAGTAGGCCATGCTGCTTCTCTACAATGGCCATGAACTTCCATGAAGCTAATGAAGAGGCAGATTTGAAAGAATTTCTGCAAATCCATTCAGCTTAATGGTAGGAATGGTTAGATATTTGGCTGTTAATAATAATAATGATGTTGATATTTGGGCTGTGGGTTGCAAACCAGAAATAGATGTGGTCCAGTTACTGGACTTGACCCATCGTGGAGGCAGGGGTGAAAATGGCAGGCTGGGGTCTTGAAGATAGAATGCTTTTACATGTGGTGCATCACAGCGGAGACCAGTAAGGCAGATGTAGAGAATATGATGAGATTTTCACAAGAGTCCATCTCTACACCACTATGGCACATTCTACCTTCTAGCTATTCTAGCTATTCTACCTTCTAGCTATTCACATTGATGTTCTGAATTGGATTGCTGCATTTTTTAGTTTGCTTTTTTCATAATTCCTTTTTTCTAGGTATCTGCCCCCTCTCCACTTAAATTGTGAGGCCCTTGTGGCCCAGGGAGCTTGTCTGAAATGTTCATTTTGTCTTCCCCCCAGTACTTAGTACAGTGCTTGGCCCAAAGTAAACCCTTAACTAAAACACCATCACCACCAATAATAATAACAATAATAAGTAATGGTGCATGCATATATGGTGGGTGTATACTAGAAAAAGAAATCCAGCTTGAAAAGTAGCAAGTCTTTATTGAATGCTCACAGGGTCATCCGTGTACCAGGCACAGAGGATAGGTGTGCTAGATAAATGCCATTGATTGATTGATTGATACTTATTAGGGAATAGATGTGATCCATAATGTTCCAACAGGAAATTACAATGGCAAGCCAAGCTCTAGGAAGTCAGATTCAAGAGACGGTGCGGTCTGATGGAAAGGTTACAGTCAACATTGTTATTGGCCTGCTGGGTGACTTTGAGGAAGTCACTTAACCTTTCTGGTGCCTGTTTCCTCATCTATCAAATAGAGGGCAACGCTATCTCCTTTCCCTCCCTCACAGGATTTCTGTGATGATAAAATGATAAAATGAATCCATTGAGTGAATTGACATGAAAGTGCTCTGGGAAATAAAGGAAGCGTTATACAAATTCAAGGCATTACGATTATGAGGATGCTGAGTTCACGACAGCTGGGACACACCCACAGCCCAAGCAGATTCTTGGTTCCCTTGAAGGTGGAATGTGGCTTCAGACAGGGAGAGAGAGTGGCGCATGGAAATACACGCAGGTAGATTCTGTAGAACCCAAATTCCTTTGACTACATTCCAAGCCCGATTCCTCCAAAACACCAACACTTTAAGGAAGCGGCAGTCCCTGTTACAGACCACTGGAGGATGCATCCATGTCTTGAAGTAACGTGGCCTAGCGGAAAAAGCACAGAATCGGGAGTCAGAGGACCTGGGTTCCAATTCAAACTCTTCTACTTGCCTGCTGTATGACCTTGGGTGTTTCACAGTCTCTCTATTCCTCATTTTCCCCATCTGTAAAATGAGGATTCAACATCAGTTCTCCTTTATAATTAGATAATAATAAGAATGATAATAATAATTATTGTGGTATTTGTTAAGCCCTTACTGTGGGACTCTACTAAGCTCTGGGGTGGATACAAGCAAAACCGGTTAG
Source organism: Ornithorhynchus anatinus (assembly GCF_004115215.2). Taxonomy (NCBI): domain Eukaryota; kingdom Metazoa; phylum Chordata; class Mammalia; order Monotremata; family Ornithorhynchidae; genus Ornithorhynchus; species Ornithorhynchus anatinus. The sequence continues at coordinate 7,520,766 of NC_041738.1, read as the reverse complement.
GCACAGCCTTCTCTCACATGGGACTCACAGTCTTAATCCTCATTTTACAGATGAGGAAACTGAGGCGTGGAAAAGTGAAGTGACTTGCGCAAGGTCGCACTGCAGACAGGTGGCACAGCCAGGATTAGAACCCATTACCTTCTGACTCCCAAGCCCAGGCTCCATCCACTACACCAGGCTCCTTCCCATTGTGATAGAGAGCTCCACTGGGGAAGAGGGACCGTATTCGAAAGAGGGACCGTATTCGACCTGGTTATCGTGTATCTACCCCAATGCATAATAGAGTGCTTCGTTCATTCATTCATTCATTCATTCATTCATTCATTCATTCATTCATTCATTCGTATTCATTGAGTCCTTACTGTGTGCCGAGCACTGAACTAAACGCTTGGGAGAGTACAATACAAGAATAAACAGTCACATTCCCTGACCACACATTGGCAAGTAGTAACACTTAACAAATTTCATAATTTTTATTATCACTGAATCAACCGTGTTCTAATGGCACCGCTGGGAGTGTGAAAAAATGCAATTTAGTTTCCATCAGGGTCCACTCTATTTACTGGGAGGGTCATGGAGGGAGAATCCAGGTCAGGGTGGACAAAGAGAGGAGAAAGAACAAAGCAAAAGGAGATCTAATCCTGTGAACTAGATTTTAAAGCCCCTGAAATATTTACAGTCCTGATCCCATTTATGACTTTCATACAAAGAATATTAACCCCAAATCTGCTCTGCACCCCAAGCTTGTTTAGACCTAAGAGCGGTTCCCAGTAACTCAGAGCCAGATTTCCATGAGCACAACCTTTCCGCGAATCTCTCTTCCATAGTCTAAGGATCAAAAAGAGCCATTTACTTCTGTTGAACAAATGCCTTAACAGCTGTACAACTAAATGCAGACATAAATAAGGTCAAGAATGTATTCGGGAAGGTGTGGCGGCCCCATAGACACAGAAGATTATGGATTTAATGGCTTGAAAAACAGAGCAGAAAATGGGCTATTCATAGCCACAGTTCCAAACTTGGAACCATATGCAATAAAGACATTGTTAGCCTATCAAAATGACTAACGGGAGTATGAAAACCAGAAGATACTCCATTTTCAACTCACTGAACTCACTGCCCAAACACAATCCTTTGATTACTATATTTACTATTTTATACTGCCTCGATTCTCCTTATACCAAATAAATCATCTCCAGTTTCACTGATCCAAATCCTATTTTCTACTAACCCTCCTAACCGGCGTTCTTTGCTCTTGTGGGTTAGCGCATTTTAAAAAAAATCATAAACTCTTTCGGGTGCTTCTCACCAATTAAAAGTGGCATATTAAATTTCTTAAATCCTTGGTAATCTGCAATATAAAACCGCATTTAATGGTAGCAGATAATTTAGCATCCATAATCTAATTAGATGAAGTGAATGACAACTGTATTTGCCAGATGAGTGATATTTCACAGCAGATATTATCCAAATTTAAGGAACTGCAGTCTTCTGTAAAAGTGAGTCACAAATGCTGGCTTCAAGCATAAATCCAGTGATAATCTATAGAAGGGGTGAAATTGATTTTCTGTCCCAGGTGTTAGATTGCAAACTCCCCAAAGTCAGAGAACACGTCTTAGGTTTGCTGTATCTTCCCAAGTATGTCCAAAGATACTCAATGAATGAACGAATCAATCAACGCAAAGCAGCGTGGCCAAATGGATATAGCACAGACCTGGGAGTCAGAAGGACCTGGGCTCCAATCCCAGACTGCTGTGTAACCTTGTGCAAGTCACCTAACTTCTCTGTGCTTCAGTTACCTCATCAATAAAATGGAAATTTAGACTATGAGCCCCAGGTGGGACATGGACTGTGTCCAACTGGATTAGCTTTTATCTACACCAGTGCTTAGTTCAGTAGCGTGACTCTAGTGGAAAGAGCTCGGGCTCGGGGAGTCAGAGGTCATGGGTTCGAATTCCGGCTTCACCACCTGTCAGCTATGTGACTGTGGGCAAGTCACTTAACTTCTCTGTGCCTCAGTTCCCTCATCTGTAAAATGGGGATGAAGACCGTGAGCCTCACGTGGGACAACCTGATTACCCTGTATCTACCCCACTGCTTAGAACAGTGCTCTGCACATAGTAAGCACTTAACAAATACCAACATTATTATTATTATTACAGTGCCTGGCATGTAGTAAGCACTTAACATATACTACAAAAAAATATTTATTGAGTGCGTGCTCTGTGCAGTTCAATGTACTAAGTGCTTTGGGGAATACAACAGAATTGATAATGATGTTCTCTGCCCACCAGGAGCTTACAGTCTAGAGGGACACTCTTGAATGAATGAAGTGATGTTGGGGTATGGTTTGTTAGACTGTTCCTAACTTTTACCCCCCCACACACAAAAAAGGGGTTCAATCCTGGGGTTTTCTCATGAAAATAAAAACTCTTTGGGTGGAGACCCACCCTACTCTTCTACTGTAGTATCCAGTTCACCCAGTTCCCACCCACCATGTGGGTGTGCTTTGACAGCAGAAGAAACACACTGGAGGATTTCCTGATTGAGAATGGGCTTGTGGGTGGGTTGGAATGAAGCAGATAGCCCTTTGTCTAGAAAGAAGAGGAAAGAAATGCCTGGGGAAAGTCAGTGGAGGCTAACACAGTCCTTGAAAAGAAGTCCAAAAGGCCACAAGGAGCATGATCTATGAAGAGATTGGATCATGAGAGAGCTGATGACTCGGTCATCTGTGGAAAACCAAGATCCTTCCCTGGAGGCCCCAGGCCCCTAAAGAAAGGCCCGGGATTGTCGGTCCAGACTGCAGATGCAAGTGAGTGAGGATCAGAGTGTGATGCTCTCCAAGACCAAACCCTCAGGAGAGAGGCTTTGATTGACTGACTGACTGACTGACAGGCTCAGGATCTTCTGCTGGGTGAAGACTCAAGGTGCAAATGTCAGCGTGTTTGTGCTTATCAAGGTAATGAGCATGACCCAAAGCAGGCTGGGTTCAAATGTTAATGGGTACAGGGGCAAGGATTTGTGTTTGCTGCCATATTGAGTGAACTTCGCTCAGAGGAGGTTGGGGTCACTCTGTTGGAGAAGCCTGCAGCTCCTTAAATAGCAGATAAACTGGACTGAACCCCATTTATGACAGGTGGCTGTCAAATTCCAGTGTCGGAGATAACTGCTGTTGTTGCGGGCGGGGGTGGGGGGGCTTCAAAAACAAGAACTGCTTTAAGGGAAAAATAGGTAGCTGCCTGGGGAAACCCTGCTCTCAGAGGGGCTTCAAACAGCCACTGGGGAGTCCTCTCTGTCCATCCTGGCCCAGTCCTGCCCATTCACCACTGTGAATGACCTCCATTCTGGGGCCAACGTAACAGCTGCATGGTCTGAGCGATGCGTGTGTTCTGAGGGAGTTGGGAAAGAGTTCCACAGAATTGTGCCCTGAGTCCACCTGATTTATCACCTGATCCTACCTGGTGTGACCGGGTCAGTGGTAGGAGATGCTACACAAATCTGGATAAGAAAACCACATTTAGGTACAAAACCAGTTTTTGAAAGAATCTCTGTATTTGTCACTAGGTCAGTGGAAGGAATTATTTCATTCCGCTTCCTTTCACTGAGGCAGCTCTTCCTTCCACTGAAGAAACATTTCCTTGTGGAAAGAGCTCGGGCCTGGGAGTCAGAGTCTAATCCTGGTTCTACCACTTGTCTGCCACATGACTTTGGGTAAGTCACTTCACTTCTCTGTGCCTCAGTCAGCTCATCTGTAAAACGGAGATTAAGCCTATGGGCCCCATAAGGGATAGACTGTGTCCAATCTGATTAGCTGGTATCTACCCCAGTTCTAGAATAGTGCCTGGCACATAGTAAGCACTTAGCAAATACCATAAGAAAACAGGCATTGAATCCCCATTTTATAGTTGAGAAAACTGAGGCTCAGAGGAGTTAAGGGGCTTGGGAGAGACATTAAGAAGAGACTTCCTCATCAACTCTATGGGTGCACAGATTAACAAATGAGAGTTATCTTCAGACATGAAAGGCTACTTTTATGGCCTCCAATGGAGGAGACAGGGTAAAGGGTCGGCCTGTGTGTTTTCAAGTATATGAAGAATTGGGGTGAAGAGAAAAAAAATAATAATTGTTTTTAAAATATCTGTTCTCTCTTTCCCATAGTCTGCAGCTCTATTTGGGACGGGGACTCTGTCAGATCTGATTTCAACTGATTGTTTCTACCTGAGCACTTAGAGTAGTGCTGGGCACATAATAAGTGGCATTTTGAAGTCCAATCCAAATCAGTGCATCAAGAACATCAAAAATCGACTCCAAACACATCAGAAATAATTTGAATAATTCATTTTTAAGAGGAAAAATCCTCCCTAAATGGGATGGGCCCACCATAAAGAAGACCTGGGCATGACACAGAGGCAAATAACTCATTTAACGTAGCGAAATTCCATAAATCAGTAAGTTATTTGCTGCTTAACAAAAATGCAGTGACTGCATTGATTATAAGAGAAGATCCACAAAGGGAGAAGGGCAAACTGGGTAAAAGTCAGCATAGCACTGTAAAAATCAAGTGCTGTCAGACTAATCTAATCTCCCCTCCCGGCTAGAGCTACAGGTCTCTTTGATCGATCTCTTCTATTTTGCCTTTAGCGAGGACTTTGATTCTGTCCCTCATGATGCCCTCATCAGTTAACTGGGAAAATACAGTCCAGATCACCCAACACCTAGGTGAGTCCACCACAGGCTGGAGAATCAGACTCAGAAAGATTAACAAATCATGGCCGAGGGGCCTGCAGGTCAGCCCTGGTCTTATTGATGGAGCATCCCGCACCTCGGATCAGAACTCAAAGAGACTCCGGTAAATCAATCAATAAATCAATCACATTTATTGAGCTCTTATTGAGTGGGGTTGGACGGAAGGGGATGACAAGGTGGGCTGGGAAGAAAGGATAGGGAAGAATTGATTAGAGGGAGGAGAATGAGGGGATATGTTGAGGCCAGAGATGTTTAAGGGTTATAGGTGAGGTTGTCAACAGTAATAAATGCTTAATCCGGTGGTTCCATTGATTAATTGTTTAATTGAATGCAGGTAAATTAAATGGAGTAAATTGAAGACTGGCTCCACACCCCCAGAATGAAGATCTGTCACTGTAAGGTGACCCAAGAAAGACTGCAGAAATGAAGGGCAGGTGGGAATGCAGGCAGTGAAATCAAGCTAAAAGCTAGGAGATCCAATCAATCAATCAATCAATCAATCAATCTGTCTGTGGTATGTATTAAACGCTTACTGTGTGCAGAGCACTGTACTAAGCATTTGGTAGAGTACACTGTAACAGAGTTGGTAGAAATGTTCCCTGCCCACAAGGAGTTTACAGTCTAGAGGGACTGTAGTTCACCTGTAGAATCCCCTGGTAGCTTGTGGGTAGGGAATATGCCCATTTATATGATCGTGTTGTACTTTCCCACATGCTTAGTACAGTGCCCTGCAGAGTATGTGCTCAATAAATGTAATTGATTGACTGAGATATGAGTTGAGAAAATGATCTAAGGGTCAGAGTGGATCCCTTCATAAATACCAGACAAGTGAGATTCTTAGCTAGAGTAAATTGAATCAAGAATTTGGGGGCCCTTTGATTAAATCGTCCTTTCCTAGTGTAGGGCAGCCAATCCTGGGCTCTGTGATCTCAGAGAAACAGGGAACTGGGAGGAGGCTCAGATTAATCATTGGAGGGACAAGGGTCACAGGACGGGAACCAGTTCACCAGAAAGACAGAGTGATAATTGAATAAATGAACCCAAATATCCTAAGGGCTCACCCCAACGACGACTGGGACCATCTACTCTCCAGCTCCACCACAGCCCCAAATCCAGCCAGAAGGATTTGTGTTACTTGAAAAAAAAGGCAATTTCCTGGCAGGGAGGAGTGGAAGCCAGAGTCAGGGGTCCATAAGGGTTAAGGGGGAAGAGTAGGGGCATGAACTTTAACAAACAGGAGAGATTTTTTTTTTTAAATTTTCAGGATAATCCGATTGGAAACTGGGATGGACGATTCAACGGAGATCAGCTTTGTAGTTTTGCAAGTGTAGAAAGTACACTTCTCCTGCATATCAATGATATCATTCCAGGTAGGCGTTATGTATTTACAAAATATTTCTCGGTAGCAGGTGGCTTCTAAGATGTCATTATGTGACTTCACAGTTCTGCATGTTCTGGGACTGAAGTTGCACAGAAAATGCTTCTTGTCCTCAAAATAATGCAATATAATATAAAGTTTTAATGAGATGTTCATCCCCTGCATTCTATTTATTGCTATTGTTCTTGTCTGTCCATCTCCCCCGATTAGACTGTAAGCCTGCTAAAGGGCAGGGACTGTCTCTGTTACCGATTTGTACATTCCAAGCGCTTAGTACAGTGCTCTGCACATAGTAAGCGCTCAATAAATACTATTGAATGAATGAAAGATTATCACTGGTCTCGGTTGATTTAAGTAATGTCCGTCGTCCCCCCTCCCCCCCTCGGGCAGACGATCAGATGATCTTTCAGGGTCCCTTCTGGTCTGAAGATTCTAAGATGAATAACAATTAGGGAATTCGTTAAGCACTTCCTCTGTGCCAAAGCACTGCGTTAAGCGCTTTACAAAGTATGAGAGATGCGAGATCCACATTTCCAATTTAAAGGGGACAAGGATAAGTAGGAAGGTCCCTTATAAAGACCTCAAGCTTCTTTTCAATGAATGTAACTGTTTTCCCCTCTGACACCTAAATGATTGTCTGCAGGCCCAGAATGTGTGTTCATTCTGGATATCCATCCTCTCCCTGCGGCCCCGGGAGTGCCCTCTTCCTCTTGTGGCCTAGTGGATAGAGCATGGCCCTGGGAGTCAGGAGGCCATGGTTTCTGAACCTGGCTCTCCCATTTGTCTGCTGTGGGACCTTGGACAAGTGAATTAACTTCTCTGTGTCCCAATTACCTCATCTGTAAAATGGGAATGAAGACTCTGAGTCCCATATGGGACAGTGATGGTGTCCAACCTGACTGCCTTGTATCTAGCCCAGCGCTTAGAACAGTGCTTGGCACATAGTAAATGTTTAATAAACACCACAATTTTGTTTTTCTTCCCAGCTCCACCATTTGTCTGCTGTGTGAACTTGGGCAAGGCACTTAACTTCTCAGGGCCTCAGTGACCTCATCTGTAAAATGGGGGTTAAGACTATGACCCCCCATGTGGGACATGGACTACATCCAAGTTGATAAGCCTGTATCTAACCCAGTGCCTGGCACAAAGTGAGCTCTTAACAGATACTATTAAAAAGAAAAAAAAAAGCCTTCTTGGTGTCCTGGGCCCGCAGTGTTAAAAGTTTGGGCGGCGGGGGGTGGGCCCTCTCCCTCCTTCTCTACCTACTCCAGAGGAACAGCCAGCCTAATTGCACCCAGCTGGCAAATCAACAAATGATTGGTTGATGCAGGCAGCTCAAAGACATAAGAAGGGTGCCCCCATTCTGTGGTCCTTCGTGGTTGGCTTTCCCGCCTCCTTCCCCTCTCCCTCTAGACCCCACAAGATTTCTTTGATGAGAATGTCTGTCCCCTCAGTCCCCCTCTGAGCTCCTGCCATGATGGTTGTCTCCAGCTGCCCGTAGCAACACCTGAAGGATCGGAGCCATACGACTGCTATCAGCAGAGCCTTGCTGAGGTGCGGACACCTCTGCGTCTTGCTTTCTCCTTCTCTCCCCACCCTTCCCCCCCACAATTCTTCACGGTGTTACTTTTTAGCTGTGTTACTGATGAGGAAACAGCTTAGTAAAATCAATGGTTTTAAATTATACCTTTATGTTCTGAGGATACCAAACAACCACCAAAACAGAAATACTTTTTCCCTGACAAAAAATCAATCTTGCTGATGCTACTGTTCCTTAAAGCTCGCTTTTTCTTTTCTTTCCTTCTTTTTTTTAAACTTAAGGCTTTCTTTCCCCCTGCATCTGCTTGCTTTGTGTTGGCTTTCTTCAGCTCCCTTGCTCAAGAGACTAGTTTTATCTAAAAGGCCAATTCTTCAGCGGGGCACCAAGCAGAATTGAATATAATTATCCCAATCTCTACTGTGTAGAATTCATGCTTGAATTCATTCAAAAAATAGCAAGCAGTATAATTAACTCAGAGTCCAACCAAATCTATTGAGAATGCCTCAGGTATCATACAGTTCCACTTACAATAGAACATTTTCATTTAAGGACATTGTTCATATTAACCCTAGTCCGCATCCAATTACTCTGAATAAGTGAATTCTCTGTTCCAGGAATGTAATTTGAAAATGTTGTCATGCAATCTGAGGCAAAAGGTCCTTTTTCATTAATCTAACTCTCATTAAAGTAGAAGCCTGTAGGTTATTTCAAATCCATTAGTTTTAAATACAGGTGATTACAATTCTATTGCACGTAAGACAACAGCGATGTCGGTCAGGAAATATGGTGGGCTTAGAGGGATCGGTTGGAGAGGAAGTCCTTGCTCCACTGCCCAAGATGAAATTGACTATCTGCAACTGACGGCCAAAGCAGCCAATCCCCCACCTTCCAGGCTGCGTAACAGGCCCTGGAAGGCTCGGAGGACTTATGTGTGAGGAAGATTGGATGTTGGTTGGTGGACGGTGCAAGGTACCTTCAGAATCACCCAGAAGGAAAGGATTCTCAGCCTACCGTCTAGCTTTTGGAGAGTTGGAGGGGCCTTAGGGAGACAAGAGGTCAAAGTCTACTTGTTTCCATCCAGAGGGAAAAGCTGCATTAAGTCATCTCTAGGGAGAGTGAGGCGTAACAAGGAGCTGGGCCTGACTCTCTGGATGTGGGAGGGAGCTTGGGCTTCTGTTGAGTGTCATTTGTTTTAATAGTATTTGTTAAGTGCTTACTACTTTCCAGGTGCTGTATTAAGTGCTGGGGTAGGTACAAGATAATTTGGCTGGTCACAATCTCTGTCCCACATAGGGCTCACAGTCTTGATCCAAGTTTTAGAGATGAGGTAACTGAGGCAGAGGTTACAAGCTGTTGGTCATGGGACAATAGGCAAGGGAGTGGGCATGGCTCAGAGCAAGACCTCCCCACTACCAGAAAAGCCACTCAAGTACCCGTTCTGCTATTCGAGGGGAAAAACTCAAACGGAAGTCCTATAGGGCCTCTGGACTTTGGTCAATCAGTTTCTGAAGAGAAAGTAACACCATTCAGAAAGATCCGAAGTAGGTGAACAGCCCTATTTAGACACACGCTGCCCACCATGAATGGGAACAGGGAGTAGGAAAGAATGCCCTGAGACACTGCCTGCTTCCCCTAAACTAAATTACCAGGGAACCACTAAAGGTGAAGCGTAAGCTGGCATCGTCACAGCTGACAGAGCACGAAAAAAGCAACAAGTGCTTCACAGAACATCAGTCCGTCACATGACGATGACAAGCGTGGTTCTCCACCAAGCCAAATGCACTCCATGAAGCAGCACTGCCTAATGGAAAGAACATGGGCCTGAGAATCAGAGGACCTGGTTTCTAATCCCGGTTCCCCCATTTGTCTGCTGCGAGACCGTGGGCAAGTCACTTCACTTCTCTGTGCCTCAGTTACTTCAACTGTAGATTGGGGATTCTATACTTCTCCTCTCTCCTACTTAGGCTGTGAGCCCCATGTGAGACCTGATTACCTCGCATCTACCGCAGCGCTTATTATAGTCCTTGATATGTAGTAATCGCTAAAAAAAAAACCACAGTTATTAATATTACTTGCTTTCCTTCACCTGGCCATATTAAAAATCGCTATCACCTCACTGACTTTCTGAAACAAGACCTCCCAATAAAGTGCAGTTCCTAGCACTCGGGTTCAGCCACCCTTTTTTTCCGAAAAGGCTTTAACCTACTAAATGAAAATTCACAGCTTCAAGTTGTGCAACCAGCCCATGCTTGTATCAAGCTCTCCAAATCTGCCCAGAGGCACTAAATCAATCAATCACTTGTATTTATTGAACACTTACTGTGTACAGAGTGCTGTTCTAAGCACTTGGGAGAGTACAGTATAACAGAGTTGGTAAGCACATTCCCTGTCAAAGAGGACTTTCCAGTCTAGGGGGGAAAACAGATGTAAATATAAATAAATTATGGCTATGTATCTGATGACCCTACAACTAGCTCTACAACAGAAGCACTAGGTTATAGATATCAGGGCCTTCGTTCCCTAACAACTAACACCTAATAAGAGGGAAAGGTTCTGCAGGAACCAGACAGCTCATGACTTCAGGAGCAGTATATGATAAGCCAGTTATCCCGAGAGATTTCATGGCATGCGTGACCAGTGTAGTGGAAATGTGGAGACAAACTGGAAGGCCTAGTGGATAGAGCTCATGCCTGGGAGTCAGAGGGCATGGGTTCTTATGCCAGCTCCATCACTTGTCTGCCGTGTGATCTTAGGCAAGTCACTTCACTTCTCTGTGCCTCAGTTCCCTCATCTGCAAAATGGGGATTCAATACCTGTTCTCCCACCTCCTTAGACTGTGAGCCCCATACGGAACGTGGACTTTGTCCAATCTGAATATCTTCTATCTACCCCAGTGCTTAGTAGTAATAATAATGTTATTTTTTAAAGACTTACTGTGTGCCAAGTTCTAAGCGCTGGAGTAGATACAAGGTAACCAGGTTGTCCCACGTGGGGCTCACAGTCTTAATCCCCATTTTCCAGATGAGGTAACTGGGCACAGAGAAGTTGTGACTTCCCCAAGGTCACAGAGCAGACAAGTGGCAGAGGCAGGATTAGAACCCACGTCCTCTGACTCCCAAGCCCGTGCTCTTTCCACTAAGCTCCAAGTGCCTGGCATATAGTAAATGTTTAACAAATACTATTAAAAAAAAAGAAAACGTCACTGAGCTATATGGGACTCACTAGTCAAACAGCAGTGGCCTCGGTCCTGCTCAAAGACTGTACTAAGCATTTGCTTACAAATGGCAACCCAGGCTTTTACTTCCCGAGAAAGAGAGAAACTTCTTGAGAAACCTCTGGACAACTGTCTCCGCCCAAGATCTAATCAGGGGCACTATGTTCATCATATCAGAAAGATCCATATGATTTTCTCATCATCACTATTATTGTTACTATTATTGTCGTCCTCCTGACCCCTACGCTGATTGTCAGTCAAAGGGTTATGGACATTTTCACTGGTGATAAGGTCAATGATTTGCAAAATGCTCTTCAAACCATGAAGTCAACAGGCTGTCAAGAAACGTACAAGAAACAAGACACATGCAAGAAACTTCCTGACAACATCAAAGTAACCCTATTAGAACAAGAAAACCCATCAGCACCTTGTAAGGCGACCACTGACTGGATACTCTTTACTCTTCAATTGGGAGTGTCTTTGCTCTGATGACAGTACTCAGGTAGGGTCAACTTCAACCAATCAATCAGTGGTATTTATTGGGTGCTTATTATATGCAGAGCACTGTACTAAGGGCTTGGGAGAGTACCATAAACATTTAGAATGGTGCTCTGCTCATACTGAGTGCTCTATAAATACCATGGATTGATTACTACAACAGAATTAGCAGGCAGTTTCCCTGCTCATCATGAGCTTACAGTCTAGAGGAGGAGGAGACAGACATTTGTATAAATCAATAAGTGATTTGTACTATGTAATTTAAAGATATGTACGTAAGTGATGTGGGGTTGAGGGTGGGGTGAATATCAAAGGCCCAAAGGTCACAGATCCAAGGGCATAGACAATTTCAGATGGGATATAGTGTAGAGGGGCTGAAGGTGGGATGAATATTAAGATCATCAGATCAGACTCAGTCCCCATCTTACTTGGGCCTCACAGCCCAAGAGGGAGAGGCAGGCAATTTATACCCATTTTACAGGTGAGGAAACTGAGGCACAGAGAAGTAAAGTGATATATCTGCTCTTCCCTCCACCCAGTCCTGAGGACATGAGGACATGAAAGCCCTGCTGGAGCTCACCCTCGCCCTAGCAGAGGAAGCCCCTATCTATTCAACTCTCCCAAGTGCTTCGGACAGTGCTCTGCACACAATACGTGCTCAGTAAATACCATTGGTTGATAGATTGCCCAAGCCCCCCCCATACAATTGATCCTTATAGCCCCTCTCTCCCTACCTTCTGTTCAGAGGTAGCCAGAGCCTGGGCCATCCAACCACACTATCCTACTCATCCCTCCCCTCCTCCAGCCTTGCTCTCCTCAGGGGACGGGGGGAGCCTGAGCCCCCAAGCCAGGCTGAGTTACAAGGACAAGCTGGAAGCAGTATTTCAGAAAAGAAAAGGTTTTACTCCCGTGTATATATTTTTGTTATAAATGAAGATAGGCTGATTTGCATGGCGGGCCTGGGAGTCTCAGAAAACTTTGCTATTTTGTTTTCGTTCACATAAGCCAGGCCACCGGGAGGATTTACGGGCGTTGGGTTTTTTCTGCTCTACCCACTAGTAAATCAGAGGGAAATAGATCCAACGGTTCCTCTGGCCATCAGGCTCCCTTGGAAGGAAATGGGAGTCGCCCTTACCGGCTCCCAAGCAGAGAATCTCTCAAGAGGAAGATTCACTCCCAAAACACCACGGCGACTTTTTTTAAACGGCAGTCCCTCCTCTCCTTCAACATGTACCTAAGGGTAGGAAGAGGAGGAGGGTAAGTGATGGGATGAGGGGTGGCCAGCCTTTACTAAATCTATCGGTAGCATTTATTGAGCACTTACTCTGTTCAGAGCACTTTATAAAGAGCTTGGAAGAGTACAGTAGAGGAAGTAATAATCCCTCTAGGCTGTGAGGTCACAGTGGCAGGGCACGTGTCTGTTGTCCTTTTGTACTCTCCCAAATGCTTAATACAGTGCTCTACACACAGAAAACACGCACTAAATAAAACTGATTGATCATTTGATATTAAGTACGTACTGTGAACAGAACATTGCACTAAACGCTGGGAGAAAATAGGTGGGAATTTCACCCTGCCTCTTGTGAGGCTCACAATCTAAAAGTAGACATGATTACTGGCCTCAAGGAGCTTCCAATCTAACCCTTATGTTAGATTGTACCCATCTTATGCATTTGTACCCATCTTCAGCACCTAAGATTGTTCAATTATTAATTCTGACAGCTCACCCTGGCATATTCGCCCTACTTCCTTTCTGGTCTTTGTTCTTCCTATGGTTCCCACCCCCTGTAACTCTTCTGTAAATGTCCCTCCACCATTAAATTGTAAGCCATTTGTGAGCAGGCAGCTCCTCGCGCTTCTCCATCCAAACTGCTGCTCTGTTGATCTTCCCCTATCCCACCTTGACTACTACATTTAGCCTCCTTGCTGACCTCCCGGCCTCCTCCTCTCCCCACTCCAGTCCTTACTTTTAAATAAATGTTCAGTCTACGACTCCCCATTCCTCACGGACTTCTAGTGGTTGCCTCCCCCCGAACCTCCCACATCATACGGAAACTCCTTACCATCTCCTTTAAATCCTCTCCACAGTTAGTTCCTTGTGGGCTGAGAATGTAACTGCCAACATAGTTGTACTCTCCCAAACACTTAATTCAGTGCTCTGCACACAGTAAGTGCTCAAGAAATACCACTGATTGATAGATTTAAGGCACTCGATCTGCACCCTCCCTTTTACCTTGCCTTTCTAATTTCTACTGCAACCCAGTCAGATCACCTCTCTTCTGTAATACCAACCTACTCACTGGACCTCAATCTCATCAAGCTCACCACCGACCCCTTGCCTGTCTTCTCTCTGGTTTGGGACTCCCTCTGCCTTCCTATTCTACAGCCCTCCACTCTGCCCACCTTCAAAGCCCTATTAAAATCTCATCTCCTCCAACAGGCCTTCCCCGATAAACCCTTATTTCCCCTACTCCCTCTCCCTTCTGCATCACCTGTGCATTTGGATCTGTACCCTTCTCATAGTCATCCCTCTCTCAAGCCCACAGCACTTGGGAACATATCTGAAATTTCTTTATATTCATGCTGGTCTCCCCTCTAGACCGTAAGGTCCTTGTGGGCAGGGAACATGTCTAGCTACTCTGTTGTATTGTACTCCCCCAAGGGTTAGAACAGTGCTCTGCACATGGTAAGTGCTCAATAAATACCATTGACGATGATGCTAGAGAAGCAGCGTGGCTCAGTGGAAAGAGCATAGGCTTGGGAGTCAGAGGTCAGAGCAGCATCTTCTTTATCACATTTGCTAAATGGGAATCCCTCAGTGACTAATTGCCTATGATGATAAAAGAGCTGGAATTGATGAGCACGGGCTTGGGAGTCCGAGGTCATGGATTCGAATCCCTGCTCTGCCACTTGTCAGCTGTGGGACTGTGGGCAAGTCACTTAACTTCTCTGTGCCTCAGTTACCTCATCTGTAAAATGGGGATTAAGACTGTGAGCCTCATGTGGGACAACCTGATTACCCTGTATTCCCCAGTGCTGTACATAGTAAGCGCTTAACAAATACCAACATTATTATTATTACCACTTCTATGACTGCCACTGTAAAGCCAACGGACAGTTAGTTAAGTTCACTATCACCAACTTCCAAATTCCAAAGTCAAAGAATAGACATAGAATTCATAACCGGTAAGCGTCTTGAGGGCAGGGATCGTCTTTTACCTCTATCGTACTCTCTCAAAAACTTTCAAGTGCTCTGCATAGATTAGGTGCTCCGAAAGTGCTGTCGAATGATAATCTGATAGATCCAACAAGATAGACAGTCAGAATAAATATATAGCAGTGTGGATTGGGTCGTGAGAAGAAATAGTGGATGTGGTGAGTGGTTACTGGGATGGGGCATGACTGGATTATAAAAATACACAGATAATTCCCTCAAATGGATTCTGGACAGTGCCTTATTCTCTCGGTCATGTCCAGGAAGGACTTAAGAAGGACAGTAAAGGGATGGTGGGAGGAAAATTCTTCCATCCTTCTGTATTCTTATTTGACTTTTAACCACATCCAGCATACCTTTTATAATGCTCTTCTTTTTGTCTTTTCAAAAGCAATATCAAATTTTACTTTCGATTATCAAATTTGAATGCTGGTTATTGAAGTTAAATGCTAACATTTCTTAGAGGGCTCTCTCACTTTCAGATTAAGGTGCAAACTTTATTTTGGCTTAATCACCTCCCTACTTCTCCTTACCCTCTGAAGTATTTTGACTGACTTGAATAGCGTGATAATTGAATGCTTAATTGAAATGATCATTCATGAGGGACCAAGAAGCAGGGTGGCCTCGTGGAAAGAGCACAGACCTGGGAGGAAGGAGACTGCCTTACTAATCCTGACTCCACTTACTAATCCTGACTCCACCATTTGCCTGGTGTCTGACCTAGAACAAATCACAACTTCTTTGAGCCTCAGTTTCCTCCTCTGTAAAATGGTGATTAAATTCCTGATCTTCTTCCCTACTTGGACTGTGAGACCCATGTAGGAGAGACACCACGTCTGATCCGCTGATATTTAGCACAGTGCCTTATATATAGTATGCATTTAACAAACACAACAATTATTATTATTTTTGTATAATCTAATTAGCCTAGATAATGAACACTCTCCAGTTTGTTCACACACTACCATTTTCTTGACTAGGGAGTGAAGGATAGCATGGATAATAAAGTGTTTATACATTTGCACATAAAAAGATCTAATTCAAAATATTTGATTATTGGTTCACATTTATATTCCTGTGTGTTCATATAACAACGTTTGCTGGATTTTCTAATGTATTTCTTTTGTTATGGTCAAGTGTTCGGATCCCAGGAGTGCATTAATGTGCTTCACCTAATTTCCTATGGGAAATTTGATGGCATTTAGCGCTCTTTCATGTAATGTTCCATTTCATGGAGCGAATTAAGAGCACTCACAGGGGTATAGAGGTAGTGACCTTTCAAACAAACTTTCCAACCCCGAGAGTTGGGCATACCCTTGTCCAAGAATCAATCCATCAGTCAGTCAAACCTATTTCCTAAAACAATCACTCACTCCTTCAATCAAAGTTATTAATTGAGCAGCTTAGTGGGTGCTGAGCATTGTACTAAGCACTTGGGAGAGTACAATGCAACAGAGTTGGTAGACACATTCCCTGCCTACAAGGAACTTTCAGTCTAGAAGAGGAGACACACATTAAAATAAATTATGATTTTGTACGTCAGTGTTGTGGGGCTGAGGGTGAGGTGAATATCAAGAGCTTAAAGGGTACAAATCCAAGTTCAGGGGTGATGCAGAAGGGAGAGGAAAAAGGGGAAATGAAGGCCTAGTCAGGGAAGGTCTCTTGGAAGAGATGTGATGTTAATAAGACTTCGGAGGTGAGTAGAGTGGTGGTGGTCTGTCGAATATGAAGGCAGAGGGTTGTTTTTTTTTAACAGTATTTGTTAAGTGCTTACTATGTGCCAGACACTGTACTTAGCACCTGGGTTAATACGAGATAATCAATTTGGACACAGTCCATGTCCCACACAGGGCTCACAGACTTAATCTCTATTTTACAGATATGATGCACAGAGAAGTGAAGTTACTTAACCAGGAAACACAGCAGAAAGTGGAAGTCAGATTTAGAATCCAGGTCCTCTGACTCTCAGACAAATTCTCTTTCCATTAGGCCATGCTGCTATAGGGGTATTCCATTCATTCATTCAGTAGTATTTATTGAGCGCTTACTATGTGCAGAGCACTGTACTAAGAGCTTGGAATGTACAATTGGGCAACAGATAGAGACCATCCCTGCCCATTGACGGGCTTACAGTCTAATTCCAGACCAGGAGGAGGACATAGGCAAGATGTCAGTGAAAAGATAGATGTGACGGAGGTACAGTGCAAAGGTTGGCTTTGAGGAGTAAAGAATGTGGGCTGGATTGTAGCAGAAGATCAGCGACATTAGGTAGAAGGGGAAGAGCTTTTTGAGTGCTTTAGACTGTAATCTTTAGTCCGTGAGCTTCTCTGTAGACTCCTCAAGCTCACCGTGGGCAAGAAATATGTCTACCAACTCTGTTGTATTGTACTCTCCCATTTGCTTGGCACAGTACTCTGAACATAGTAAATGCTTGGACAATACAACTGATTAATTGATTTAGAGTCTGTCAAACAATTGCATTAAGTGCTTTCTATGTGCAGAGCACTGTACTAAGCACGAAGATGAGTTCCATACACCAATAACAGATATATTCCCCGCCCATAAGACCAATGGTAAGTAGTCACAAAGCACAGACCAAATATCAGGTACCCCGGGCCCTCAACAAATGTTCGGTGACGATGCCAGAGCACCCTGGAGACAACAACAGAGCATTCTTGATAAGTTCCTTCCACCCTGGAATCCAGTGCTCCATTTCCTTGTAGCCCTATTAATCACAGTTAGTGCTTCTAGCTTACTGGGACACCTGCTCAGCACTATACAGTTTTTGCCCAAGGTTCTGGTCTACAAGTTAGCACCTGAAATCTGGCATCCGCCTTTAAGCTCGTTTTCTTTTCTGATTCCTTTCCTGTTTGACTTGGCTTCTGCTCAGAACATGGTGGGCTTTATTCAAAAGAACAGGTATTTCAAGGAGTACTGCTGCAATTCCAAGATGTGATTTATTTTTTCTGGGTATGTCCCACAAAACAATCAGAGAAACAGCATGACCTAGGAGTCAGAAGGACCTGAGTTCTAATTCCGCCTCCACCACTTGTCTGCTGTGTAACCTGGGCAAGTCACTTAACTTCTCTGTTCCTCAGTTTTCTCATCTGTAAAATGGGGATTCAGTACCTGTTCTGCCTACTCCTTAGAGTAGGAGCCCCATGTGGGTCAGGGACTGTCTCTGATCTGACTGTACTATATCTAACCCAGTGCTTTTCTTTTTAACAATATTTATTGAGCACTTTCTATATGCAGTGTGGTGTAATGAACACTGGGGTAAATACAAACTAATTAGGTTGGACACAATCTATTAATCCCCATAGGGTTAATATTTACCACAATTATTATTTAAGCTAAAGTGCTTTATCATGTGCCAAGCATTATGCCGAGTACTAGGATAGATGAAGGACAATGAGCTCAGACATAGTTCCCATCTCATGGGGGCTCACAATCTAAGAGGGAGGGAGAGTGGGTAGTTGACTGTGGGCAAGTCACTTCACTTCTCTGTGCCTCAGTTCCCTCATCTGTAAAATGGGGATTAACTGTGAGCCTCATATGGGACAACCTGATTACCTTGTATCTCCCCCAGCTCTTAAAACAGTGCTCTGCACATAGTAAGCGCATAACAAATACCAACATTATTATTACTGTTGAGAAAACTAAGGCACAGAGAGATGTTAGGTGACTTTCTCACTATGTCACTGCAGGGCTCTGGCAGAGCTGGGACTAGAATGTGGATCTGACTCTCAGGTTCAGGGTCTTTCCACTTGGCCATGCTGAGAAACAGGGAGATTGACAGTGGCCTGGAACATACAAAATTCTTACCTTGGATATTTGGAATGGGGTAGGGGGTAGGGAGGGATGCGAAAAGGTTTTAGGTCAAGACTTTACAAGCCTCAGATGATTACCAAGAAACCTGATTGGAATCCAGTGACAATTCTGTGTTTCCACTTTTCTTTTCCAATGATGAATCTGGGAAGACAGAAATTCCGGGGGGACTAATACTAAGAAAATACTACCATCGTGGCTTAACCGGGCAGGCAACATGAAGGAGGCAGGCAGAGCGGGAAGCAAGGAGGAAGTAGGGGAGAAGACAGGCTATATTTCCCATTTCCCAGAACCCACGTCTCATCAAACCGGAAATCCAGAGGGAAATCTACAGATGGCAGCCGGGGGTGGAGGCTGGGCCTAGAACTGAGACCCCCCCCCCTCCATATCTTCTCTCCTCCCCAACCAATCAGGGACTTTTCTGCCTCTGTCCTCTATCTCTTTCCTTTGCTCCCTTTGAGACAGAGGACCAAGATATGTCATCCTTCCTCTCTTCCACCTCCCAGCACATCCCTGATTGACCGAACATAACGGAGACAGATGGGAGAAATTACCCCTGCAGTAGGTGCTGTAGAGTAACGACACCCAGGAGGGACAGGTAAGCGAAATATAGAGCGGCCTGTCCAGGCACTTTCAAGCTATCACTGCTGTCCTGTTACTTTATTCACTTAAATAAACAAATAACCCCAGGCAATTACTGCGGCCAAAATCTCACACCACCGCAAGAATGATTTTCCTTCATTATATGTGAAATCCAATCGATACTCCTTAATAAGAGGCCCAAATACAACCAATTAAATCCCCAGCTCCTTCTCTCCTCCTGGGCATCTCACTAGGGTCGTTCAGGAAGGAAGACAGTAGCGCCCACTGGTAATAATCTTTCACACCCCCCCCCCAATCGCAGCCCTCCTCCCCTCAAAAAATGGTTCTCTGAAACCCCGTCGCTTCCCTTTCATTTCTGAACATGAATGTGATCTTCTGGACAGTCAAGATTTTAGAGCTTGAATTCAGATTCGCTCCTGATTTGCTGTGCGACCTTGTGCAAATTACTTAACCTCTCTGGGTTTCAATATCTCCATTAGTAAAGTGCATTGTCAGGTACCCCTGATTCACAGGGACACTGGGAGGACAAATGATGACAAAAGCCAACAGGCTTTGATAATAAATGCACTGAACAAATACCAAAAAGTTTGACTGCATTCTCCCCCACATTTAACTTTAACACATATTCTGAGGACTTCTTCATCCAATGGTGAAGTCCTTTGAAAAGTCTCCAGCTGATCAGTAGGTTAAGTGATGTCACTGATCACGACTTAGCATCTGGATTGCAGGATAAAGAATAGTGATTTCATCATTTCACTTGCCTTGAACCACCTGGGCGGTCTCAGAAAGCTTGTGGTTGGGCTGGTACATTATTTGCATGACTGGATTTTGTCATTACGTGATTGCTGTTTGCAATCACATGGCTTTCAGAGAGGACATGCTGGGATACATGAGACTGTATCTGATATGACTGCATTTATCTACCTCAGTGCTTAGCGCAGTGTTTTCCACGTAGTAAGCACTTAACTAGTAGAGCACGTTGACTGTGATCCTTTTTTCTGTGGCTATATCCGCTGCTTGAAATTGATTTTGCTTCTACTGAGAAGCAGCGAGGCCTAGTGGAAAGAGCATAGGCCTGGGAGTCAGAGGACCTGGGTTCTAAGCCTGACTGTGTCACTTGTCTGCTGTGTGACCTTGAACAAGTCACTTAACTTCTTTGTGCCTCAGTTCCCTCATCTGCAAAATGGGGAGTCAACGCCTGTTCTCCCTCCTGCTTAGACTGTATTCTCAATGCAGGACTTGAGTATCTTGTATCTACCCTACTGCTTACTATTTTGCTTGGCAGAGAGTAAACACTTAATGAATTCCATTATTATTATCATTATTTCTGTACTTTATCACACAGCCTCTGTGCCTCCAAAGTAGCTCCACAAAAGAGCTTTACCCATCTCTTTTAGGTAGGCACCAGGATCATCTGTCAGCTGCTCTGATAATTGTGTTTTTGTTAAACACTTACTGTGTATCAAACACTGAACTAAAAACTGAGGTAGAAAATTAGGTCCTACGTGGAGCTTACAGTCGAAGTAGGAGGGCAAACAGGTATTGAATCCCCATTTTACTAATGAGGGAGTAAGCTCCCTTTAGAGCATAAGATTGTTGTGGACAAGTAGCGTGTCTACCAACTCTAAGGTACTCACCCAAGCACTTAGTACAGTGCTCTGCACACAGTAAGTGCTCAATTAATATGAATGATTGATTGAGTCACAAAAAGGGTCATTCAGCCATCAAGTGGAAGAACCGGGATACCAAAAGTCCTCTGGCTCCCAGGCCTGTGCTCTTTCTACTAGGCCACACTGCTTCTCAAAGGATATGAAGGGGGAAGGAGTTAGAGACAGAAGGGAGAGACAGAGCAAGAGGTCAACTGCGAGAGAGATGAGAGCAAGGCACAGTAAGTAGACATGGGGAATAGGTTGGTATTAGAGGAGTGAGGTGCACAGGCTGGGTTGTAGTGGGAGAGGGATGAGGGTAAGTAGGAAGAGCTGCTAAATGGTCAGGGAATTTCTTCTTGATTTGGAGAAGAATAGGCAACCACTGGAAGCCTTCACTGGGGAAGCAGTGTGGGGAAGTGGCTACAGCCCGGGCCTGGGAGTCAGAAGGACATGGGTTCTAATTCCGGCTCTGCCACTTGTCCGTTGGGTAACCTGAAGCAAGTCATCTCTGGACCTCAGTTACCTCATCTGTAAAATGGGGATTGAGACTCTGAGCCCCACGTGGGACGGGGCTGTGTCCAACCCGATTTGCTTGTATCCACCCCAGGGCTTAATGAGGTGCCTGGCACACGGTAAGCGCTTACAAATTCCACCATTATTATTATTATTATTCAAAGAGTGGGGAGATGTGCAACAAGTGATATTTTAGAAAAATGATCCGGGCAGCAGAGTGAAGTAAGGACTGGAGGCAGGGGGGCAAACCTTTAGTTTGATCTGGGTTTCACTGTTACATTGGCACCGCTCTGTTGCTGCCAAGATGTGACATCCTTCTTGGCTCTACTTCATAGGCACTGAGCCCATAAGTGGGGTGGTAAATTGTCCAGAGAGCAGAACTTCTTGGTTACATGTTGGCCCATGACCTCAGGATTCTTCAAGCCTCTTGTGAGAAAACACTTCTATTTTTTCTTGCCACACTATCTCTTCGGCAACGCTCCTCTCTCTTGAAGAAATGTATGACTAGATTGATAGGAAGCCAGTACTGGCCCTCAATAATTCTGTACACTCCAGCACCATCTTCTCAGCCCCTCGCCTAACCCTTCACCATTATCAGACAGGGGAAGGGCTTGATTTAAACTGGGCTGTCGACTTGTGCAAAACAGGGAAGCAGCATCGTCTAGCGGAAAGAGCAAGGGCCAGGGAGTCAGACAACCTAGGTTCTAACGCCAGCTCTGCCAAATGCTGAATGTATTACCTTGGACAACTTACTTCACCTCTCTCTGCCTCAGTTCCCTCATCCATAAGATGAGGTTTATATCTTCCTCCCTCTAACTTAGATTGTGAGCCCCAAGTCGGTCAGAGACTGGGTCCAACCTGATACATTTGTATCTACCCCAGTATTTAGAACAGTGCTTGACTCACAGTAAGTGCTTAAGAAATGCCATTAAAACAAAAATACTCAATGACCACCCTATATAGGTTGACTATATTCATTTTGTTGAAAACTGGGTCATTGAGAAAGCTTGCCCTTCCCTTTAAGAGCCTATTAGAACTGAAAAGTTGGGGCCTGGAGGGGAGACAAAGTATGGAATCGCAATCTTCTAGCATTCTGGGACATTCTTGTCATAATTTCTAGATTGCTGTGGGACATAAACTGAACCTGCATTGAACATGCTCCCGTTTGGCTTGGAAATTCAAACCCTTGGAGTGAGTGAGAACGGTCAAGGATTGGAGCAAGATAGTTTGACCAGATTCATCCAGAACAGTCCCAATCCTGGGACTTTTGGATATTATTCTAAAATTTCCCAGGTTAGTCTGGAAATATCTGGGAGTTTCTTGGCTGAACTGATACAGGGAATCAGTTCATATATGACTGAGTGTCTTAGGTTTCTCCTTGGAAATTCATTGCTTAGTGTTAGCATGTGTCCTCTGAGTTTGAGGAGGCTAATATAGGAAATCCAACCCCACTGTCATGAATAAAAATGCTACAGGGAGAAAATAGTTTTAGTTTGCAAGCGTGGTCTTAGAGAAGCAGTGTGGCTAGATGGAAAGAGCCCGGGCTCGGGAGTCAGAGGTCATGGGTTCTAATCCCGGCTCCTCCACTTGTCAGCTGACTCAGGGCGAATCACTTCACTTCTCTGTGCCTCAGTTACCTCATCTGTAAAATGGGGATTAAGACTGTGAGCCTCACGTCGGACAACCCTTGTAT
Organism: Ornithorhynchus anatinus; assembly: GCF_004115215.2. Classification (NCBI taxonomy): domain Eukaryota; kingdom Metazoa; phylum Chordata; class Mammalia; order Monotremata; family Ornithorhynchidae; genus Ornithorhynchus; species Ornithorhynchus anatinus. The sequence continues at coordinate 7,497,890 of NC_041738.1, read as the reverse complement.
CTACCCCAGCCCTTAGAAGAGTGCTCAGCAGATAGTAAGTGCTTAACTGATACCAACATTATCATTATTATTATTATTATTACTTCTCCATTGAAGGGAGTGATTTAGACACTTCCTAATTTAATGAAAGTGAAGTTTCACCTGGGTCAGATATTGGAATTTTCCTGGGCCACACATGCCAGAGGGTGGAATGCTCTCACATCCTGGACATCACTTCCAAGGATACTGAGGCCCTTTTTAGGGTATAGGGTTACTTCCTGGCCACGAGTGGTCACTCAAAAGAGACCCATTCCACTGCCCCACACCTTCACCATTCTACCCAATCACGTTTGCCCCTGCCTCCATGAAAGGCGAAGGCTCCGAACTGAGCATGGCGTGACAGTTTCGGTCTTCAGAGCCTCAGCTGTGGCCTCACAGACACAAGCGTTTAGTATGGTGCCTGGCACATAGTAAGTGCTTAACAAATACTATTGAAGCAAAAAGAGTAGAAACTTCTGGCCAACCAGGACACACCAGTCTGGCCTCCTCAGCTCTCCTCAGTCTGCCCTGGGTTCTAACTAATTTGAAGCAGGGAGTCCCTTCGTATATTTAGATACAACCAACTTGTTCCACTCCATGTTCTGTGATGGAATCTCAGCTCTATCTGTGTTTCAAATGCTGCCTGACAGCTGTTTACATGTCTGCCTTTAGAGTCACCCCTTCTATTGTGGTGATGTTTTGTTTCTTTTTCTTCATCTATATATAGATTTTGTTTGTTGAAAATGAGCCGGGGTTTTTTGTTTTAACATTGTAAATTTGTGGGCAAATCTCTAAGCCTGTACTTAGCTGGCCCAATGAGAAGTGGGGGACAGAACAACTGTCCCATGGATCCTGTGGATTCATTTAAGATACAGAGACCATTTCTATCATTCAGGCTCCATACTCTTTTTGTCCACCGGAGCATGTTGTTGCTTTTTTTTTGAATTATCCAGATAATTAGTTCAATTTTCCATGATGCTTTACCTGTGTAAACACAGCCCTAGTAGAGAACACATGCAAATTAACTTTTTGGTTTTGGATTGATATCCCAAAATATGCAAACAAATCCTGCTCTGCCAAAAATAAAAGACAACAACCCTGCAATTTAGATTAACATTCAATTAGCAGTGAACTGGGTTTTGGAAAGTAAAATTTAACACAATTTTATTCTCTGAGGCGGCTTTATTATTATTAATGATAATAATAATAATAATGATAGTATTTATTAAGCACTTACTATATGCCAAGCACTGCAGCTACATGAAAATCAAGTTAATGTAGTCCCTGTCCCTTTCAATGGGGCTCAAAATCTAAACAGGAAAGAGAACTGTTGTAATCTGTTGGATTGAGAAGCAGCATGGCCTAGTGGATAGAGCAAGGGCCTAGGAGTCCAAAGGACCTGGCTTCTATCCCTAGGTCTGCCATTTGTCTGTTGTGTGACCTTGAACAAGTCACTTAACTTCTCTGTGACCCAGTTACTTCATCTCTAAAATGGGGGGTTAATACTGGGAGCCCCATTTGGGAGAGGGGCCGATTCTAAACTGATTAGCCTGTATCTACTCCAGCGCTTAGTAGAGTGCCCGGCTGATAGTAAGCGCTTAATAAATGCCATTAAAAAAACTGCAAAATTTGAACAGTCCTAAAAGCTACCTCTTTAGCTAGCTAGGGAAAGAGGAATTTAGAAAGAGGGTTTTGGTCAAAATTGAGCATGGTTTTGGCAGAAAAGCATTAGGTTAAGGTTAGGATGGGAAGGTGTTTTTTTTTTCCTAAGTTGAATCCCTCTTGCTTGTCTCCTAATTGGTTCAAATCTCCTTGATCTATACCTGCTTCGTGGGGATGCCAGTAGCTCAGCCATTCTCCTTTCACCCCTCTACTAACTGGGCTGGGATCTGACCTCCTCAAAGCTCCTCCAGGAAGACAACAGGGTCAAGGAGTCAGGGTCCAGAAATGGAAAAGCCCAGAATTCAGGTTTCCAATCAGGTAGTTAGCAGACATCAAGGTTCCTTGGCACACCTGGAAAGGGGTGATTTCCTAAGCTATAACATGGCTTCAAGGCTCAAACATATTAGTCCTATGTGCCTGGGGCAATTCCTGCTAACTTTATACCAGAGCTTAGAGTTGGGCCTGTAAAGAACGCTCTCTCGGAAAATCCACCTGACTTGTTGCAGACTGGGCCAATGACTCAGCATAAGTCACTCCACATTTAGGAATTTTGTTTTTTTTAGTGAAATCCATCTGAGGAGGAGAAAAAAAGGAAACTACTTATGAACTTTCTGATTATCTGAATGAACTCCTGAAAAAAAGCACTCCCAAAAGATCAAATGACTTCATTCTAAAGGAGTAGGATTGATCCAGAAAAAAAATGGCTCAACTGAAGGTCCACCCAGAACTCCTGAGACGTTTTCTCACGATATCTAGTAAAAGTGCCGTGACTATTTAGAGCGAAATAGAATTACTTCCAACCTACACAGCTTGGCTGGCCGAGGACAACAGAACAAGACAGAAGATTTGTACCACTGATGTGTGGCCTGTTTGAATGAAGGGGGCTTTTCATTAACAAAGTAGCAGGCGGTATCATCTTTCCCTGAGCAGGAATCATTCACTATTAGCACAATGTGTTATTATTGTTTTTTTTTAATTGAAATGTAAATTCCGAGAACACTCTGACCCAATTTAGTCCCAGGGAAAAAAGGGGCAAAATTCTCATTTTCAAGGCACTAAAAACACACATTAATGTTATTAATGATTAAGCTTTTTTCCTGCCCAGTGGATCAGGAGGAGAGCTCGACTTCTCTGAAGTGGCCCCAAACTGTTGCTTCTCCATCCAAAGAAACATTTGATCAGCCAGGTCAATTATTTCATGGAGTCTCATGTTTTTTTCCAGGGCTTTTCTTTAGAGGGAGAGTGTTACCTCCTAGAATGTCACTATTTATTGTTGTGTTGTACTTTCCCAAGAGCTTAGTACAGTGCTCTGCACACAGTAAGTGCTCAATAAGTATGACTGACTGACTGAATGAATGAATGAATGGTTTTCCTGCATGAGGTGATTTTTCAATTCATGGGATGGAGTTCTGTGACAAAACTTCATTCAAGTTTGCCGAACAAACGTTGGCCCATCTGAGAACGGAAGAACAGGGGAAATGAAAACCTCTGGCCTAAATTACGATTTTAAGTGCATCTATGACATTTAATTGTTGATTTTTTAAAAATTACCATTAAGTAGGGAAAAAAAAGCAGCAAGGATTGACCAGGTGGAATAATTCCACACAGAAAGGCAGAAGCGGATTATTTTCCTCCTGGCTTTCTGTGATTCTGGGATGGAAACCGAAGCACGGTGAATTGCAATTGATCCAATCCAACTCTGAGTCTAGGTTTTCCACTCACCATGCTGATTCATGGAAGAAGTAAAAAACCCTGATTCTCCCAGGGAGGAATCATTATGCTTCAAGGTGATCTGAGTTAGGACCAGAGAAAGAGGCGAATTGTCCAGGATGGATATAAAATTTGGTTCTTTTTTCTGTGTCCAAGGGAAGATGTTTAAAAGAAGAATGGGCTCTCAGTGTTGTTCCCACTTCCTGCTTACTAGCTGCGCATGGCCTCCTTAGACCATGGGACTCTGCGAAACTGGGGGTAGCCATCAAAACTTTTCCCCTTCTGTTCTGGTTAGTTTGGATTTCAGCAGGAAGGTGGGGGAGAAAAGGAAGGAGGAGAAATAGAGGCTGTAATCCGGGTAATAAATGTTCTTTTTTTAAAAGGTATTTGTGGTAACATAACTAAGGATTGAGGGGAAAATTGATTGACAACACTGTGGATCACACATCTTTAAGAATAAGTCTCAGGGGAGTCTTTGAAAAGCAATTTTATGTCCTGGTGTAATGCTGAGGGCGAGCAGAATATTATTATTGGTGGTTGGACTATATGTAGGCCAAATCTTTGGGTATGTGCGGTTTTTATTTCATTTTATTTTAAAGCGACTTGTTATTTCATCCCATCTACTTATAGACGATAGATCAAGTGCTCATAACAGGAATGCACAAGAGGGAAAGGCAGGCTCGACGTATGGGAGGCTGGGGAGAAATGAAACCATGAAATTAGTAAATGCCGAAATGGTTTTTACCCTTGCGGTTGCTGGAGGGCTGATGTCGTATTCTTACCGACAAGGGGCCTGTCTGTCCTCAAAGGCTTCGGGCTTCTGCTCAAATGTCCTTGTTGGCCCTGGGAATCCTCCTCTAGTCCAAGCCGTTCCATGAATCAGAACAGGATCCTGAAGCTTCTTTCAAGCCTGGCCTGTCGTGGCCTAGTGGATTAAAACACAGGCCTGTCAAGAGGACCTGGGTTCTAATCCTGGCTCCGCCATTGCCCAATTTACTTCACTTCTCTGGGCCTCAGTTAACTCATCTGTAAAGTGGGGGTTAAGACTGTGAGCCCCACATGAGAGAGGGACTGTGTCCAACCCGATTGGCTTGTATCCACCCTACCGTTTATTCCCTGGGTGGAACAGGGACCGAGTCCAAACCAATTTGCTTATAACCTCCCCAGCTGTTAGTACAGTGTCTGGCACATCGTAAGCATTTAACAAATACCAAAATTGTTATTATTATCAGTATTATCATTATTCGGTTGGAAAATAGAAGTCTGTCTCCTGACCAGTGTCAACTGAGCCACTGGAAAGTGTATATCCCGAAACACAGTCTCCTTCCACCTCGGCTTCTGCCACCGAGTTCCGTGGCTCAGAAGCAGTACCTGTGTTCATGGGCCTCTGTGAAGGGAACAGGGGCTTTGGAGTGAGTTGTGGGGAGGAGGAGATACCAGAGTTTTACCCAGGAATGCCCCCCCCTCAAATTCACCAATCACACCTCCCCTTCAAAGACCTACTGAAGGCTCACCTCCTCCAGGAGGCTTCCCCAGACTGAGCCTTCCTTTTCCTCAGCTCCCTTACCCCCCCAACCTCACTCCAACTCACTCCCTTTGCTCTACCCTCCCGCCCCACAGCACTTGTGAATATATGTACATATCTATAATTCTATTTATTTGTATTAATGCCTGTTTTACTTGTTCTGATGTGTATATATATCTCTAATTTTATTTATTTATATTGATGGTATTGATGCCTGTTTACTTGTTTTGATGTCTGTCTCCCCCCTTCTAGACTGCGAGCCCATTGTGGGCAGGAATTGTCTCTCTTTGTTGCTGAAATGAACTTTCCAAGTGCTTAGTACAGCGCTCTGCACACATTAAGTTCTCAGTAAATACTATTGAATGACCGAATGAATGAATGATCGACAATTACATAGATTCTGCAAAATCCACAGAGAACCTTTTCACGCGTGTCTCTGTGATGCCTTTACTCACCTTATGTGATGTAAGTTTTATTTCTAGTTCAGCAAAGGCAATGTCCAGACTTCCTAAGTGCCATCAGTACCACCACTAGATTGTAAGCTCATTGCGGGCAGGCAGGTGTCTGTTATCTACTATTGGAAAAGTAGTAAGCCCTAGTGGAAAAAACAGAGGCTCGGGAGTCAGAGGACCTGGTTCTTAATCCCGGCTCCACCACTTCACTGCTGAGTGACCTTGGGCAAATCACTTAACTTCTCTAGGCCTCAGTTTCCTCATATTTAAGATGAGAATTCAATAGCTGTTCTCCCTCCTACTTAAACTGTGGGACACAGAGTGTGTCCTACCAGATCATCCTGTATCTTTTCCAGGGATTAGTAGAGTGCTCGGCACATAGTAAGTGCAAACTAAATAACACACGATGACTATCTCCATGGCACTCTCCCAAGCCCTTAACAGAGTGCTCTTCACAGAGTAGGTGTTCAATTAATGATACTGATTGATTGCCCACTGTAAGTCCATCACTCACCTCTCCAACAGGCCAAGTGCTCAGTCTGGACACAGAGAGATTCCCAACAGATCTGTACCTTTGAGATGAAAGGAAACCATATTTCAAATCCCATGGCAGAGGCACTGAACCCTGCCTGTTTCTCGGGCCCCGAATGAAGAAAGACAGGAAGTGAGGTAGCATGGGTCCCAAATTATGGCCATTTGATCATTTTCTGATTTCAGTTGAACTTTTTCAAAATAATTCAATTCCCCCCCCCCATATTTCCTAACATATTCAATTACTTTGATATTATGACAGAACAAGTGTTACATAAATTTATGGTGCCATTGCCTGAAAATGAAAAAGAGCATACGATTGCACTTTACATATTTTCCCCAACAGGTTCTCAGTCTTTCCAGCTCAGCAACCCGAAGGGCTTCCAATTTGGCTTAGTGGATGGTCCCAAGCAAGTAGTCAATATCGATGGTATTTACTGAACACCACTGTTACTGAGCAGGGAGTGAGCAGGCAGGTCCTGGGCTGGTCTGATGTATAATGAGGGCACCCAAGATGCCATCAAATCAGGTATCTGAATCTTACAAAATCCTGCTAGCCTGTAAGGTTCCTCTAGACTGTAAACTCTTTTTGGGCAGGAACCACATCTGTCAGCTCTATTTTATTGTAATAATATTGGTATTTGTTAAGCGCTTACTATGTGCAGAGCACTGTTCTAAGTGCTGGGGGATACAAGGTGATCAGGTTGTCCCACGTGAGGCTCACAGTCTTCATCCCCATTTTACAGATGAGGTAACTGAGGCCCAGAGAAGTTAAGTGACTTACCCACAGTCACACAGCTGACAAGAGGCAGAGCGGGGATTCGAGCCCATGACCTCTGACTCCCAAGCCCAGGCTCTTTCCACTGAGCCACGCTGCTTAAAACAGTTCTCTTCACATAGAAAGTGCTCAATAAATATGATTAATTGGTTGATTGTCATGGACAGTCCAGGAAGGAGAAAGAGTCAGGTGTGAAGTGAGGGCAAAGTTTAGAAAAAATGGGATGAGGTAGTTCCACTGCTGGCCTGCTGCTCTACACAGGTCCACAGATCCTCCAGAGACAAGGGACAGTTCCCTTGCCCAACCCACAAAAATGGAAGCAGACTTAATCTTGAAAGTCAGCTAGGTAAAGCCAATGATTAATTGATGAGACCCCCCAAGGATGCCATCTTGCCCAAACTTACTGGAGAAACAGGAAGCTTGGGCGGCTGAAAAATAATCCTTAGGGCAGAAATTTGATGTCCCATTAGAACATTGGGGAGCCTTGTAGGATTTCTCCAAGCACTTAATACAGTGCTCTGCATACAGTAAGAGCTCAATAAATACCATCGATTGATTTTTTTGTCGTGCAATCTGAGAGAACACTCAAGACAGGTCTTCTCAGAGAGAAAGAGAGTGGTCCAGTAAGTGCCACAGGATTAAGTGGATATTGATAGTCCGTGACAGGCTGCTTCCAACAAACCCTTTTTGTTTCGAACTGCTGAAATCATTAAATATATGAGGATCGGTCCATTCGATACGTTCTTTTCATCTGGATTGATCTGTTAAGAAAAGCAATGGAAGAGGGGGACAGTGGACATTTGTGAATCCTTTCACACTGAATCTTCCGTTGTTCAGAGCAAACCCTCAACGGTGGATCTCTTTTTACATTCCCATGCCTCACACTCTAGCCCCGGTGCCAGGCCACAAGAGAATCAGAGACAGAGGACCCTGTCGAGAAAACGACCGTGAAGACAAAAGCAGCCCACATTTTTCCAGCCCTTCTAAGCCCCAGAGGCCAGAGACGAACTAGGTTAGCTTACAAATCGTACGTGGGAATAATTCACTCATCCCTGAAACCCGCCAGCCCAGAACACGGCCGTGTCACCCAGCTGGGGTGGGGGCCAGGAAATGGAGAATAAATATTAACTCGAAACTGCAGGTGGAATTTTGGGAGGTAAAAGAAACTTTCCCAGCCTGGACGCTTTCCAGCCCGCCAAGGTTAATACGCCCGCGTGACACGAGCCACGGGGTTGTGAGTCAATGAAGGACCTTGTTGGGGTCTGGTAATCTGGTTAATTTGATTGGTATTAAAATCACCACCGGTTTGCTGACATTGGTAACACTTAATGGTGGAACCTCCCCGCCCACCCCCACCCAAGAACAGATTTTGTAATCTCCATGGGGCTCTACTGTCTGAGTGTCTGGTCTGGGATTGAGAAAGTCCAGAAGGAAGGACACTGTTGGCTGTTGGTTAGCTGAGGACTCTCAGTTTGAATCTCCTTCACCTCCCCCTTGTCAGCCAGACTCCAGCTCAAGATGAGGATGAGCATTTTACTGTAGACTTTTTCTGGGGACGGCCTTTTAAAGTTGATCTTCCCACTTGTTGGTTTGTTTTTTCAGATTGAATCTTGACGATTTGGCCATTTTAACCCCTTAGATTGATGAAAATCTTGATATAAATCAATCAATCAATCACTGTTTATTGAGTGCTTTACTGTTTCAAAGTACTGGTCTAAACCCTTGGGAGAATACGAGTAATGTATTGTGTTGCCTCCAGGGAGCTTACAGTCTCCGGGGGGAGACAGACAGAATCCCACTTCACCATGAGACACAAGGGGTTGTGTGATTGGGGATACTGTCCTTCAAAACTTGATTATGCTAGATCCTCAGCTGCCTGGCTTATGCCTCATTCCTTCCCCACTGATCCTCCATCAACATTAACAACAATGGTCTTTATTGAGCAACTCATGGGTGTGAAACACTGCACTAAAGGAATATACCTGAACTAACACACAATATCTCCTGCTTTCTAAGAGTTTCCAATATAATGGGGTGAACAGGAACGTGATTTACAAATAGTGGGGAAAAGGAGGAAAAACAAGATAGCAGGAAAAATCACATGTGTATCAGAATGAATAGCTGAATAAATAATTGACTATATAAATAAATATCAATCTATTCTATCAATTGTATTTATTGAGCTTCTAGTGAGAACAGATTACTGTACTAAATTTTGGGGTAAGTGTGGTAGAATTAGTAGACATGATACCTCCTCTCAAGGAACCCTCAAGGGAAGACCAACATTAAAATGTATAAACTCCCTGAGGGCAGGGATCATGTCTGTGAATGCTATTGTACTCTCCCAAGTACTTAGAACGGTGCTCTGCACACAGTAAGTGCTCAATAAAAGCCACTGATTGATTAAAATAAATTACAGTTAGGAGAAAGAAGGAAAAGGGGGAATATGTACATGAGTGATTTAGGAAGTCAAGTGTACTTGACTGCTTAGGTGGCAAGGAAGAGCAGAAATGGCAGTTGCAGGGGATATGAACTGTAAAGCTTAGAATCAGGGAAATCTTCCTGGGGGATATATTATATCAGCATGCTTTGAAGGTGGGGAAGGCTGTGGACGGTCAGATATGAAGTGGAAACAAGAGCGAGGCACAAAGAATAGTTTAGCTCGAGAAAAGCAAGAGTGTGATCGGGGATGGAGTGAAGAAGAGAGTGGATAAGTAGGAGGGAGTGAGCTCACTGAATGTCTTAAAGCCAATGTTTAGGAGTTTCTGCTTGATGGGAAAGGAACAGGTAACTGTTCTTGGTTTTTGAGGACTGCGGGGACATATTGAGTGTCATTTTAGAAAAATGACCTGGACAACAGAAGGAATGAATCCATGAATCATTTTTATTGAATGCCTATGGTGCACAGAGCACTGTATTAAACACTTAGGAGAATACAATATAATAGAGGTGGTAAACATATTCCCTGCCCACAAGGAGTTTACAATCTAGAGGGAGCTTACAATCTAAAGGGAAGAAAGAACCAAAGAGAGGAAAGACCAAAAGCAGGGAGAGCAGTGAGGATGTTGACCCAGGAGTGAAACCAGTAAACAACAGTGCCTGGACCAGCAAGTGGTGAGAATGGACATAAAACATTTAAGTGTTAAGGGTTGGTATCCCCTCTCAGGATCGCATCTGAAGAGTTTACGGTACTCTATCGGTCTCGGCTACTGGAGGGAGAGTCATTCTATCATCGCTTGGGTAGTGGTCAGTGAGTGGAAAGCAATCTGCTACAAGTCAAAACTCATCTGTGCTGGGCAGCAGCGGCACGGAAGAGAGTCAAGAGTGGAGAATCAAGTTTACTGCAAGTAGGAAGGCAGTGGTACTTCCGTATTTTTACCAAGAAAACCCTAGAGATACGCTACCAGAATGATTACAAATTGAAAGTGGGGCATTCTGGGAGAGATGTGTTTACGGAGTCACTGTGGGTTTGAAGCCACTTGACAGCGTAAGACAAGACAGAAAAGGTTGGTATGGAAATTTGTCTACCAACTCTATTATATCATATTCTCCCAAGTGCTGAGTATGGTGCTCTGCACACGAGTGCTCAGCGAATACAATTGATTGATTGACTGATTGATCTAACACAGATCTGAGCGCTACTGCATTCATTCATGCAATCATATTTATTGAGCGCTTACTGCGTGTACACTGTACTAAGCACTGTTCTAAGCGCTTGGAAAGTACAATTTGGCAACAGAGACAATCCCTGCCCAACAACGGGCTCACAGTCTAGAAGAAATTTTCTAGGGCTCAGTGAAGTCACAGCAATACATCACTGAATGGGATGCTATCCCATGGGTTGTGAATTCTAAACTAACTTAGATCCCTCCTGGAATAATTTCAGAAGAGTCCGTGAACAACTTTATCCCTGGCAGCTGGAAGAAGCAACTTTATATTTACAAAATTCACCTGTATCCTCCTATCGCCTCTTATGATGACGGAGCCCAGATTTCTACTGCCCAGAGGGTCACGTTTCCAGGAATTCCTTTGGGAAGTTAACAGTGTCTCTTCTTTTCACTGACTTTAACCAATGAAGGTAAAGGAAGAACAGAAAATACATATAGAATGTCTCCATAGGTCATGGAAAGTGGAGAGGTTAGCAGCTTTCTTGTGTATTTAGTCCATGTGATCAACATAGACGGTCAATCCAGAGAGGAGGATGAGAAAACTATTTTTTCTTTAATAGTGATATTTGTTCTTCAAAATCTAGGTCATCATCATCAATGTATTTATTGAGAGTACAATACAACAGAGTTGATAAAAACGATCCCGCCCACAGTGAGCTTACAGTCTAGAGGGAATCATCTCAACCCCCCTCTTCTCTGCCTGGGTGAGTGCAGTCACCACGCTGGCACGTTCATGCCACATCAGAGAATGCAACATCTGACGATTTGTGCCTCAGCTCCAACATGTCCTTGCGCCACCCTCTACCTCTCTCCCCATAGCCAAGGAACTCTCAGCATGGCTTAATGGTTAGAACATGAGACTGGGAGTCAGAAGGACCTAGCTTCTAATCCTGTCTTTGCCACGTCTCTGCTGTGACCTTGGGCAAGTCACTTTGCTTCTTTGGGTCTCTGTTACCTCATTTGGAAAATGGAGAGTAAAACTGTGAGCCCACTGTGGGATAGGGGCTTTTTCCAACCCAATTACCTTGTATCTATCCCAGCTCTCAGTACGCGGCCTGGCACAAAGTAAGGGTTTAACAAATACCATCGTTATTATTATTATTCTCCCATCCGGCACTGTGCATGCTAGGCTGGATATAAAAGCCTTTTGGGCCCCTTTTCACCACAGCCGAGCAAAACATCTGGAAACTCCAACTTCACCGCCCTGCATGCTCTCGGTCCTCTCTTCCTCCACACCACCCTACATTGCAGCTGAGCCAACTGCCTTCCCTCCCTTCAAGTGTAGAACAGCCCCGGCTCCCCTCCACACGATCAAGGAGACCCATCCGATCTAGTTTTCCATCCCTGAGGTGGGAAAGAGAACAGCACCTGCGGTATTAGGGAAAGCTATTGGTCACAGTAGTCACTACTGTGTCCTAGGGTATAACATGGACTCTAAATCAGAAGGAACCTGAAATTCTGCTCCTATAGCCACAGATTCCACCTAACTTTGATTTTCAGTTTGGATATTATTTAATCTGTCCCGGTCTCTTATGCTGTTTTAAAATCTTATTGTTCTGGATGTGTCCTATCTTCAGTCCTCTCCCCCAGCTATATTCGTAGATTGTGAGATCCTGGAGGGATGAGGACCAGGTCAAATTCCCATTTGTTTACTCTTTCCCAACACTTAGTACAGTGCTCTGCACACAGTGAGTGCTTAATAAATACTATTACTACTACTAAGTACAAAAAGCCTACTGTGGGTTTCCCTCTTGGAAATGCACAATTATTTGTCACATTACCAGCAGCCCTGGCATTTTTGTAGAAGCATAACCATGCCAGTGGAGAAATTCACCTGTATCCTCCTCTCGCCTGAAGATTTTGCTCATGACAAACTCCATTTTTCCAGCATATACATAATCAAACTCTCCCACATACTGGAAATTTACCTGTATCATTCTCTTCAACATCTATTCCTTAGGACACTTATTTTTTCCCCCGCCCATTAACGTAAGAACTGCCATGGCTTCCCCCAACCTCTATCCACATGAGTTATGTCATGCCATATCGCTGGTACAATTATTTTTGAAAAAAGTATCTATTTTGGTCTCAAGAAAATTATGCGAATTTGCTTAAGTTCAATTTTAAAACATGGAATATGACTGACCTTAAAGTTAGTACTTAAGAAAATCTTCACAGTAATTACAGCTGAGAGTACATGTATGCAATTCAAATTTAGTGATACAAAAAAATTCTGGATCCTAACATAACTATTTATAACTTGGCCGAGAGGACTCTGAAACTCCCAGTTATTTCACCGGAATAGGTTATTCGTTTTGTATCCTTAAGCAATAAGGCATGACAGAGGGTGAATTATGGCATATTAATTCTCACCTAGCCTGCTATTAGCACCAGCTCGAAAGGCTGAGAGCTGTCAGTGCAAGTAGGCATGAATTAATATCTAATAATTCCCCTGTGGAAGGGCCCTATTGAGTTTATCTCATTTTATCATTAATGGCTATTCTATAAAAATGTTTTTCTACATTAATTGGGACCCGGGGTTCATAAATTCCAGGCACTGACAAGTAGTCTACTGCACTCAACTCGGGGAACTCTTCCGACCCAAACACAGTGAGCTGTTCCGTTCTGTGCCCCTCTTCTTACCGATACCCAGTAAAAGTCCATGGACACTTAAACTCATGAGTCTCGTGTGGAACAGGAACGGTGCCCGACCTATAGACCTGTATCTGTCCCAGTGCTTAAAACAGTTTAAAAATCCAGTACTTGCCCAGATTGACTTGAAATGACAAAGTAACAGGTCCTGGGTTCTAACCCCGCCTCTGCCACGTATCTGCAGTGTGACCTTGGACAAGTCACTTAACTAATCTGGGCCTCAGTTACCTCATCTGTAAAATAGGAATTGAGAGCGTGAGCCCCATGTGGAACAGGGTCTGTGTCCAAACTGATTAACTTGTAGCTACCCCAATGTTTTGAACAGTGCTTGGCACATAGAAAGCACTTAACTACTATTATCATTATTATTATTATTATTAATATCTATCTGAGGCCCCTTATACCACCCATGAAGATCAGCACAGGCCCAGGGCTCTACAAGAAACCAAGCTGAAGGTAAACAAATATTAAAAAAAACCAAAACCCCAAAAAACTTCAAGATGCTAATCAGCACCTAGCAATTACTTTTTAAATACCTGGCAATAATTCAGATCATATTTGCTGCCCCAGAAAGGACCATAACTGCTGGATGGGACAGCAGACCACTGAGAAAGGATAGGAAGAGCCCCTTCTAGAAAGACCATGGGCCTGTGAGTCACAACACTAATCCCGGCACTGCCGATCAATCAATCATATTTATTGGGCACTTACCGTGTGCACAGCATTCTACTAAACTCGTGGGAGCGTACACAACAAGCTTATACTTAGCTGCTGTGTGAACTTGGGCAAGTCACTTAACTTCTTTATGACTCAGTTTCCTCATCTGCAAAATGGGGATTCAATACCTGTTCTCCCTCCTACTTAGAATGTGAGCCCCAAGTGGAACCTGATAATCTTGTATCTACCCCAAAGCTTAGTACACTGCTTGACACAGAGGCAGCACTTAACAAATGCCACAATTATTTTATATAATAATAATAATAATAAAATAATTGTCAACACATACATTTTCTTCCAACCTTACTTAGAGTTTGGGCTATGCCAAATGACTTCCAAGTGGCTAGGACCATTAGAAATCCTCACCACTATGGGGTTCTTCAAGGTGTTAAGTAAGTTTAAAAATCCATTTCGCCTAAACCTCTGTGAGCGTTTTCTCCCCCGATGAAAGCCTGGTCAAAATTTATGTGACTCCTTCGCACGGTTCAAAGACAAGGCTGGTAAATACTCCTCACCACAAAGAAGGCTCTGCTCAATTTGGGTGATGTTTGGTAGTTTAAGAAGCTACTCCCCTCCCCAAAAAATAAATACATTTGAAAGAGGCCCATGAAAGCATGTCAGATGCAGTCATTCGTGTTCAAAAATCAATACCAGTAAACTCTAATGGAGGCCACATACTTCACCACGTGCATATATATTCTGCAGAAAGGTAGCTGGACAGGGATATGTGTTAAGTCGGGTTTTTTCTGTGAGATTTTTACAGCAATAATTAAATTCTGAAGGGACCCCGAGAGTTGTAACCAGGAAAGAAACAAAGTCAAAGACCTTGGAGGCCAGCGTGATGACTTCCACAGCAGAGCTATAAAACCGGACTGTCTTCTTTTGAGCTGAGGTTTTCCCCCAAAACTTCCTCTTTGAGACCGTGTTCAAATCTAAAGATGAAGCATTTAAGATCATTGAGGTCTTTATGGCAAGATAGCAAAGAAGCACCATGGCCTTGTGGATAGAGCACCACACTGGGAGTCAGAAGGATCTGGCTTCTAATCGCGGCTCCATGACGTGTGAGCTGGGTGAGCCTGTGGAAGTCACTTACCTTGTCTGTGGCTCAGTTACCTTGTCTGTAAAGTGGGAATGACTATGAGCCCCATGTGGGACATAGACTGTGTCCAATTTGATTCGCCTTTATCCACCCCAGCACTCGGTACAGTGCCTAGCACTAGTAAGCCTAACAAACACCACTTTAAAAAAAAGGACTGTTAAGGCCTATGCTTAGAACGGTATAATCAATCAATAAATCAATCGTATTTATTGAGTGCTTACTATTTGCAGAGCACTGTACTAAGTACTTGTGAAAGTACAATGCAGACACATTCCCTGACCACAACGAGCTTACAGGTTATACCCTTTTATGCTGACAAAAAGTAGATAAACTTGCTTGAACACAACATGTAGTGCAGTAAAGATACGAGCGATGTCTACAATGGAATAGAGTTTGGAGTCAGGAGAATTTTGGAATTGAACTTCTTGCTTTTTACCCATTGTGAATGGACCCGAAGTACGTAACCTTCTATGTTGAGAAATCCTGACTTTACCTGGTCATGTTTCACCCACTCGCCCTTCAAATCCCACATTCCTCAAGCGAAACCTTTCGTCCAAGAGCACCGGAAATTTTGCGAACCACAGCTCGCTAGAGCCTTAATGAAGTATTTAAATGGAAAACAAAAAACACACCTAACTTCTTCCAATTCTGACCTCTTCTCCTGGGCACATTTCTGCCTCGATTACTCTGGACTGAAAACTCCTTGATGGCAAGGCCTTCCTTTTTTTAGGTGTTAGCACAATGTCGGGACTTGACTATTCTCCCTGTTCTGCCACTGACAAATGAAGGAATATTTAAGGGTGGCTCCAGTCTGAGGTGCCCATGGAATTAAACATTGGAATCTTTCTTTGCTGTCTGGCTCCTGTACATCAGGTTTACTTCTTGCCACTAGCAAAGAAGACTCAGCCTTTAATCTGAAGCAAGGCATGACATTTTCACCACTGACTCCTATTAATTCGACTCTATTCTTATATTCTACTCTCACACTCTACTATTTCTCCTAGCCCTAATCTAGTTCAATGTCTGTCTTCCCTGTGAACTGTAAACTCCTTGAGGGCAGGGTTTGAAACTACCAGTTCTGTTGCACTGTACATTCCCAAGTGCTTACTAAAGTGCTCTGCATGTACTAAGTGCTCAATAAATACCACTGATTGACTGACTGGCTGCCATGGTAATAGCTCTCACCACATACTGTACCTGAGGCCTTTCCCCTGGCCACACCCATTTTAGAGCTGAAGAAACTGAGACCGGGGTTTGTGCCTTCCCGTCTCCCCAAGTGGAGAGTGGCGGAAACAGAATTGGAATGACCAATTTGGGGATCACCTGCTTTAATTTCTGATTAGCTGGAATGCAGCAGTTTATCTGGAAAGAATTGCTGGCATTTGGTTGAACTGAAATTGCTACACTTAAGGTTCCTTCTTTAATCCTCTCTTGCTTCTAGTTTGTTGGTTACATCAGCATATGTAATTAAATGGCCTGGGCTGATTGAGACTGTCTGTGGCCGTGAATGTAAACAAACTCCTCTTACCATTGCCTTCAAAGCACTCGATCAGCTCTCCCTCTCCTACCTTACCTAGCCCATCTCCTCCTACAACCCATTCCGTACACTCTGTTCCTTTAACGCTAACCTTCTCACTGTACCTCCGTCTCATCTACCTCACCATTGACCCCTTACCCACATCCTCCCTCTGATTTGCTATTGATGCCTGTCTACTTGTTTTGTTGTCTGTCTCCCCCTTCCAAACTGTGAGCCCGCCGTTGGGTAGGGATTATCTCTATGTGTTGCCGAATTGTACTTTCCAAGCGCTCGGTACAGTGCTCTGAACACAGTAAGTGCTCAATAAATACAATTGAATGAATGAATTGGAAACTCCCTTCCCCTTCCTCACTGTCAGCTCGTTGTGGGCAGGGAATGTGTCTGCTAATACTTTTGCAGTGCACTGTCCAAGAGCTTAGTACAGGCTATGCAACTAGTAAATGCTCCATAAATACCACTGATTGATTGACTGATTGATTGAGTCAAAGCTCTACTAAAATCACACCTCGTCCAAAATGCCTTCCCAACTAAGCCTTCACTTCTGCATCACCCAAGCACTTGATTCTGTTCCCCTTAAGCACTTTGATAGTCTCTCCCCCACACCTCACAACATTTATGTTCGTATCCTTCTGTAATTTATTGTAATGTCTATCTCCCCGACTATTCTGTAAACTCCTTGTGGGCAGGGATTATCTATACCTACTTCTTTTGTATTGTACTCTCCCAACGGTTAGTGCAGTGCTTTGCATACAGTAAGAGCGCAGCAAATACCCTTGAATGACATCGATGTTTTTAACACTCAGTAATAATAATAATTGTGGTATTCATAAGACAGTTTGAGCCAGTCACTGCACTAAGCACTGGAATAGATAGAAAATGATTGGGTCTGGCACAGACCCTGTGTCCCCTGGGGCTGTAAGCCCGTCAAAGGGGAGGGACTGTCTCTATCTGTTACCGATTTGTACATTCCAAGCACTTAGTACAGTGCTCTGCACATAGTAAGCACTCAATAAATACTCCTGAATGAATGAATGAATGAGGCTCATAGGGAGAAGGAGTACAGACATTTAATCATCACTTTACATAAGAGGAAACTGAGGCAAGGAGAAGTTAAGTGACTTGCCCAAGGTCACCCAGCAGGCAAGTAGTGGAATGGATTAGAACTGAGGTCTTCAGACTCCCAGGCCTGTGCTTTTTCCTCTAGACCACACTGCTTCCCAGAAAGAGATTCTCCTAAAAGTGCTTCAAAATCAACACTAATACTATCCTCATCATCATGATCCCCGCGTCCTAATTCCAGCTCCAACCCTGCTTAACTTCTCTAGGGATAACATGCCTGTTCTCCCTCCCCTCCCCCTTCTAGACTGTAAGTCCGGTGTGGGAAGCGATTGTCTGTCTTTATTGCCGAATTGTACTTTCCAAGGGCTTAGTACAGTGCTCTGCACACAGTGAGTGCTCAATAAATACGATCGAATGAAAGAATGAGAAACAAGGACTGGGTCCAACCTGCTTATCTTGTATCTTCCTGAGGGCTTAGTACAGTGCCTATCGCATAGCAAGCATTTAACAGATACCACAGTTATTAATATTATTATCACTTCGACTATCATGTTCCACTGGCTAGCCCCAGGGCCCACAGAGCCGAGGTAAAGTTATTCACCTCTGGCTCTCAGATGTAAAGGCTCTTCTCCTGTCAGCCAGCTGGGCCTTTCCTGGCAGCTGCTGAAGATTAGTAAATTACAAGTTCAGGATTTTAAAAAAAGTGACTAAAGAATAAAACCTTTAGTCTGGCAATTCGAAGTCAAACTGCCACAGGGCACACCTGTTCAGAAAGAGCGTTATTAGAAGCCGGGGGTTCTGGGTGAAGCGATCACTGTGAATTAATTTTGATTGCTTCACAAAACTCTGCATAACAAATGATCTCTGATGGGGGTATCAAGGGACTTCCATTTCAAGGGGGGAAAAAAAAGATTTTGTTTCTAGAAATGTAATATAATCTCCACAGTGGACATTAAAATACACCGCCGACTGCACTTGTCTGTTTTCTCTGTTGATCCAGATTGTGTGTGCTAAGGTTACCGGGTATTATGCTCTGGAGGAAAAAAAAAAGAAACAATTGATATCAAAATCTTTTTAGAAGATTAGGTGAGATGCGGAGGGTCAGGTGCTCCTGGCTCTCAGATTGTTCAGTCCTTTATTTATCTGAAGGAATATTTGTCGGAGCTCTGGGTGATTTAACCATGCCCTACTTGTACGGTGAAGGAATAGAGGCAATTAGCAAAAAAAAAAAAAGTCCAGTAAATAACCTTTACCACTCTGTAATGTCACCAGAGAGAGGAAGAGCCAGACTGCAGAGAATGAGGATCAGATAGATGTCATAGGATAGGGTACACTGAATATTAAATAGCTTCATTTTGTCTTTCAGAAAAACACCGGACTCCAGTGGAAATATGCAAAAGTGCTACCTCTCTGTCACTCCCTGATTAAATCGAAAACCGGCCAACCCGTCTGTTCGTGCGCATGAAAATGGTAATATTCTACTACTTTCCATTATCGTTTTACTTAAAGTTTCCTGCAAAAAAAGTCCTGGGTCCATTTGAAGTTGATTCGGAGAACCAAAGGATTCTCCAGCAGGCCTGATGCTCTTAGCCAATAATCAGACCGGCAGCTTCTACCCTGGGGTTTTCATCACTTGGCCTATTAATACCTCGAGAGTTACCATGGCCATCCTTCTGCCGGAAGAAACAGAACTGGTTTCTGGAGGAAAAAGGTGGAGAGATTGATGGATGCCTGCAAACGCAGACAAAACTGCTGGTGCGTTTGGGCCATCCTGACCTGTCGATTCCCAATAAGTGAATAAAAGTATTAGAAGTTACATAATGTGCTAGTGCTTGATTGGACTGCGTAACAATATTTTCTCTGGCAAACACATCCGTCCACTAAATGAGCTTGACTTATACTTTCCCTCTGGGGTTCGGTCTGAGATGCCTCCACCAAGAGAAATCCAGCTGAAGCTCGGTGCGGCCTAGATTTTGGTTTCATTGGACGGCCGTGAAGAAGGTTTGGGCAATCTTTCTGTCTGTTTGCTGGAAATGCCTGTTTATTTCTTATTTCAAAAAGTAAACATCATTTTCTGTGTAATTTGGAAATTCTTCTCTTCTATTTTAGTGGTTTCCTTGTGATTTTGTGGCTGTTGAAATGGAAATTCACCCACATTAACAATGACCAGAAAACCTTCTGAACAACAGGCTTTTTTTCTGCACCGCCCTCCCCCCACACCCACCCGCATCCTCCCCCACCAACACTCCAAATCATATACCCGTCAATTTTATTACCAAATCCATCTCCAAACATTACTTATCGAGCAGGAGCCAAAG
Organism: Ornithorhynchus anatinus; assembly: GCF_004115215.2. Classification (NCBI taxonomy): domain Eukaryota; kingdom Metazoa; phylum Chordata; class Mammalia; order Monotremata; family Ornithorhynchidae; genus Ornithorhynchus; species Ornithorhynchus anatinus. The sequence continues at coordinate 7,478,164 of NC_041738.1, read as the reverse complement.
AGCACGGGGAGCAGTAAATAGGTAAACACGCCCACCCCTGCAACCCTGTTTCCGTTTCACATGAATACAGAATAAACTACGAATCTCCAGTGTGGAAAAGTTCTTCCTAAGTTAATAAAATCTGTCAGCTTCCATAACGGTTGATTTGAAGAAAGTCCACAGGTGCAGCATTCTGTTGTTCACAGCTTGGGAAGTCAAGGTTTATAATAAAAAGTCCTCTGAATTATGGTCCTCCTTCCCCATCAATTCACATCAAGTATTATTAGAATCATCTGCCACCTTTGTGGCGCTTCCCCTGTGCTCAAACGGCAGAAGCAACAATGACATTTTACTGCTCTGCAGGTGTTGCCGTGTGTGGTCATGAACGCATAAGTGTGTCCTCTATTGTTCTTTGGGGGCACTTTGATATCAGACACAAAAAGCTTCCTAGCTGGACGCCTGATTCATTTTTCTCCCGGATTCATGCAGGCAAGTGTTGGGGGAGGCGGAGGGAGGGTGTCGAGAGGAGAGAGGCAGAGAGAGCGATGGGCAATCCATAATATTTATTTCAACAACTGCTTCAGATCTTTTTAAACATCATAAGAACATGCCTCATTAAGCTACAACAGCCTTGAAATTGTGTTATAAAACCACAAAACAAAAATCAATACATCTGCTGGAAAGGGGGTAATGAAATATATTGAGTGGACAGAAAAGTGGTTTGTATGAATCATAATATTATTATGTGTGCATCAGTTCCATTTCCAATACTTAAAGTTAACCAGCTACAGAGACCTTCCTTAGTTGTCACATCAACAGGCTTGCAAAATTATTTTTTTTTCCAAACGCATCCCTTCTATTATAAATAACGGCAGGAGGAGGAGGGGCTTGGCTCCCGGAGATCAATTCAACACATATTTGCTAGCTTTGCTTCAGCTTCCTCTCCATTCCCTCCCCATCTAATCAATACTCTTCTCCAGAGGAAGTCACAGGATCATCGCTGGTAAAGTCACTGTTACCAGCACTTTCCAAAAGCATGCCGCATTGCTAATTTTCATAGACATTCCTTTTGGAGGGAGCATGGCTTATCGAAGCCAAATAATGCAACTTTTTTCCTAGTGCCACCAGTGACAAGATTTAGCTGCTTTTAATTGGCTTTTCCCATTGTGTTGGGGGAACCGCGAGACACCTGGGAAGAATCGGAAATCAACACCAAAATAATTAGCCGGGGAGTGACTCAGAATTCTTTTCCCGCTCGCTTCCAGTGGACCAGGAGAATTCAAACAACGGGTTCACTTCCTCCTTCCCTCGTGTTGAATTTGGAGAGGGGCCAATCTGGTGATCCTTTCCCGGTGGTATCCCTGTCAGGCACACGAACAGGACTGCAGATGCTGGGGGTGATCACATCCCTAATATAATAATAGTAATTGTGGTATTTGCTAAGCCCTTACTAGGGGGTAAGTATTCCACTAAGTGCCAGGGTAGAAAAAACTCAAGGAGATCGGATGCCGTTTCTAAGCCACACGGATACACAGTCTAAGGCAAATGGGTATTGACTCCCCATTTTACAGATGGAGAAACTGAGGTACAGAATGGTCAAGTGAATTCCCCAAAGTGATCTGGCAGGCCCGTGGCAGAATCGGGATTAGAACCTGGGTCTCCTGACGCCCAGGCCCGTGTGCTTTCTGCGAGCGATGCTGGTGGGTGGATGCCACTTGATAGTGAAATCTTCCCTCAGGCCGGATTTAATTTCCATCTAGCACACAAGGACGGGCCTTTCACCAACTCTGTTTCTTCTGTCTTACCCGTTCACTTTTATAACAGGAGAGACATAGGAAGTTATACACTGTAAATGAAATCTACTCCTTCCCACTCATCTGACATAGATCAATCCTCACCTGTGGTGAATAGGTAAACAGCTATCTTCTAAGCTGTCCTGAATAACACAGATTGCCTACAACACAGAAGAAACTGCATATTTTGACAGGGTCTCTGTCTGTCTCTCACTCTGAGGAGTCCTTTGGGTTTTAGGTTTTACCAGGACTTGTGGCCTGTCATGATTTACCCACCTTTGAAGACTTACATTTGCACAGTGTTTCAAACAGGTAGGTAGTACAACACTTTGAAAAAGCGTCTGAGCAAATCCTGCTTACTGTTTAGCTGCTATGTTTTTCTAACCTCATTTTCAATCCAAATGAAGGAGGATGGGAAACTAGAACCAAACTGGTTTGCCTGAGTTCAGCCCAGGTCAGCCTAGCTGTAGCTGACAACAGATCTATGGGGTTTGCTTCCAGGCCTCTTGATTGGCCCTGGTGTCCACTTGATTGACGGACTGTGGTTGAGGGCATTGATGGCCCATCCTCACTTCCACTCCATCCAGGATCCGGTATTTATTGAGTGCTGTCTGTGTGCAGAGCACTGTAGTAAGTCCTTGGGAGAGTACGATAGAACAGTAACACAGACACATTCCTTGCCCACTGCGGGCTTAGAGTCTAGAGGAGGCTGATTGACAGCCAACTCAGGCAGAGAGGAGAATCACTCGGCCAAGCACTGCAGCTGGAAGGCTGGAATTTGGAGTTCAGTTTTTCTACTGGCTCATCTGAGTTCACTCTGGAGGTCTTGAAGTCTAAGCCAGCAGTAGAAGGGGGGAGTCAAGCCAACAGCTTTAGAAGCACAGTTGCAGGGCTGTGGAAGCTGGTAAGAGGATAAGAATCAATCAGTGGTATTTATTGAGAACTTACTGCCTGCAGAGCACTATACTAAATGCTTGGGAAAGGATAATACAACAGAGGTGATAGACACGTTCCCTGACAACGATGAGTTTACAGTCTTGTCTTATGCCGTCGGGTTGTCTCCGACCCATAGCAGTGCCATGGACACATCTCTCCCAGAACGCCCCACCTTCATCTGCAATCCTTCTGGTGGTGGATCCATAGAGTTTTCTTGGTAAAAATACGGAAGTGGTTTACCATTGCCGCCTTTCATGCAGTAAACTTGAGCTCTCGACTTTCTTCCATGCCGCTGCTGCCCAGCATAGGTGAGTTTCGACTTGTAGCAGATTGCCTTCCCCTCGCTAGCCACTGCCCAAGCTAGGAATGGAATGGGTATGTCTCTGCTTCGCTCTCCCTCACGTATCAATTCTCCCTCTGACTTAGGCTCCCAGTCCCATGTTGGGTAGGAACTGTGTCTGACCTGATTATTTTGTCTCTTCCCCAGTCTTAGATCAGTACTTTGCACATAGTAAGCACTTACTATAGTATTATTATTATTATTGTTGTTGTTCTTATGTGGCTTAGTGAATAGAGCACAAACCTGGGACCTGGGTTCTAATCCCAGCTCTATCCCATGTCTGCCGTGTGACCTGGGGCAAATCACTTAACTTCTCTGGGTCTCAGTTATTTCCCCTGTAAAAAGGGGATTAAGAGTGTGAGCCCAGTGTGGTACCATGGACTGTTTGCAACCTGACTTATCTCTACCCCAGCAATTAGAAAAGTACTTGGCGCAGAGCCAGCTCTTAACAAGAACCATAATGATCATCATCTCTGTGCTCCAACTGCAATTAGCTACAAGGGACCATTATAGATGGTTTAAAATATGTCACTAATCTACAGCCCCTCACCAACCCTGGGTGAGTCCCAAGGATTGGATTTGGTCTCAACCATTGAAAAGTAGAATTTTCCTGTGGAAAAATCCATCCCTAAATCTCCACACAGGCCAGGCCTGTGGGAACTAAATATGGGATGTGGCTCCATCTCAGAGCTATTGGCAAGCTTTATCTAGCTTCAGATCTTCATTTCTTCTTTCTAGACTAGGCATATTATTGCCCTGCCCTTCTTATCGTGTCCAAACAAGGAAGTGCTATTATTTTCCAATCATAATTTCCATTTTAGCCATTTTTTATATTCAGAAGAAGCAAGGCAGTCCTGGAGTTCTCTGGGCCATGAAGCTTCCACTGGCTAATCAGTGTGATTCCCAGCCCAATGCTCCACCATCGTATCTTCTCACTCTGACGGTGAGCTTCTCTGGGTTTGCCATTTTTAGCCATGTCCCCTCCTGCTGCTTGACATCCCTCTAATAATAATATTTGTTAGTTTCTTATTATGTGCCAAGCACTGCACTGAACACTGGGCAGATCCAAAATAATCAGATCAGAATGAGTCCCTGTCCCACATGGGGCTCACAATCTAAGGAGGAGGGTGAACAGATATTAAATTCCCATTTACAGAGAAGCCGTTACAGAAACGGGAACAGAAATGTTAAGTGAATTGGTCAAGGTCAGACAGCAGACAAGCAGCAAAGCTGGAATTAGAACCAAGTCTCCTCCCTCCCACTTGTGGGCTCTTTCCATTAGGTTACCACAGGATCCCTATCTTGTGGCTTCTAAGTCCCTAGAGCACAAGGGTCCATGAGTCTGAGAGACCTAGGTTGGCATCGGAGAAGTTTGCGTTTCCAAGAACTCCAAATATCTGCTTTCAATCGGGAAACTGCCAAACCAATCAGGAAACAGCTCCCACAAACCAGCTGCCTGAACTCCATAAGCCAAAACTTCAACAAGGTATCTACTAATTCTCAATCCCCCGATCATTAGGCTGAAAAGGAGAAGCAGTGTGGCCTTGTGGAAAGAACAAGGTCCTGGGAGTCAGAGTACCTGGGCTCTAATCCCAGCTCCACCACTTTCCTGCTGTGTGCCCTTGAACAAGTCACTTAACCTCTCTGTGCCTCGGTTCCCTCATCTACAGAATGGGGATTCAGTACCTGTTCTCCCTCCTACTTAGAATTTGAGCCACATGTGGGATCTGATTATGTTGTATCTACCCCAGTACTTAGTATGTGCTTGGCACATAGTAAGTGTTCAAATGCCATTATTATCATTATTAATAACAACCGTTATTATCGCTATTACTAATAGTGATAATAATGAAAGGATACCAGAACTAATAATGGGCAGTAAACCACAAGGGGAATCCACTTAAAAACCATGTTTTTTTTTCTTCCTTTTTTCAAACGGTCACAGTGCTAGGTTCCACGGACTTTACGCCTCTGTCACCTCTCCATCTCCAAGAAATCCTCACCATATTGTAGCATTTTGGGATATTCTGAGATGCAGTCATTTCTAAAACCAACTCTCTCTGCCTCTGCAGACTGGTTCAGACTGTGGTCACATGAAACGGCTGGACATTGTTTTGCTTTGTTCCAGGAGAGCCGTGACGTTGAGGCTAAATAATCACAATCAGGTGGAATTAGCTGACACAGCTTGCTGTTGCCCATTGGCTGACCGGACATTTGGTCATACAAACTTGCCCTTTGTGCAGAGGATGAGAAAATGGTTCATTTTCCGGGGTAGAGGGGGCATATGAAACCCCCTCCACTCTGATCCTCCTAAACACTTCATCACCCATTTCTGGAACAACATAGGAAACTGATCTGTGTTTAGGGCTTTTTCTTCAATCTCCAGTAAACCTCTTTCCCTTCCAGCTTCCATTCTGGAAGCAGGTACGGAGAAACTGGAAAACCGCGGGCCAGACCGTACTTGAGAGATGCTGGAGGTGTCGCTACAAAGCAGATGATGCCGACTCTTGGAAAAACAAATTAAAGGCAGTTGATCAAGCCTGCTTCCTGCTCAAACTATTTTTCCCAGACTGTCGTTCACGTATGAACCACATTTACAGTCAGAAGTGGACCAGGGTCGTGGCTCTTCTAAAGGAAATCCAATTCCAAAACCCACCAATCACCATATAATTAAGAGGTGTGTGTGTGTGTGTGTGTTTTGTGGACGTCTATTTGTGTTTGTCTGTATATGCACCCCTGTGCTTGTATGTGTCTATGGGTTTGCCCTTATACACACGTACATATCTGCTGAGGACACAAAAGATCACACACGGCTTTTCTCAAGCTTGCAATTCATGAAAGCATCTGATGCTATCTTTTTCAGTGGAGAATCAATACATTAATGGAAAATTACAGAGAAAATGAGTATTTAAGAAGCAAAGACATCAGCCTAAAAGCAGGGAAATAAAAGCCTGCACATCACCTAGTCAAGAGAGGGACCCGGAAATTGGCTTTCCGTCTCTCTCTTTTCTCTCCGGACTTATTCCGCTGCACTTATTCGCCTCAGCAAATGGCCCCTCATTGAAGTGCCCTGCTAATTGTTCATCTCTCCTTTCCCCACCTGTCCCTGCCACCCTCACAGAATTCATGACACAGGGAGGCTTGACTCAAACTCAGAGCTGATTTGGTCTTTTACCTCATCTGAACAGTTTCCTAGGGGTCAAACACCACTGATGGGTTTAGAGCATCTCAGCTGCACATTACAGTAGGGTCATTTTGGAGGAAAAGCCACCAAACTGACGTGGACAAGAGCGATTCACCCAATCAGTCAGGAATCGGTTTCTAGATGAGGACCAAACTGACCTCAACCCTAGCACCTGTGGGGCCTGGCATTCCGAGTCAGAGTTTCCATTAGCCAAATATTTCACAATTGCTCGGTTGACTTGGACAATTATAGTCTTAAGTTGAATATTTCCTCGAGGTCACTCAATTAATAGTATTTATTGAGTGCTTACTGTACCCCTCTAGACTGTAAGCTCACTATGGGAAGGGAATGTATCTGTTTATTGTTGTACTGTACTCTCCCAAGAGCCTAGTGCAGTACTCTGCACACAGAAAATGCTCAATAAATATAATTAAATGAATGAATGAGTACAATACAACAATATAACAGACACATTCTCTGCCCACAGTGAGCTTACAGTCTAGAGGGGGAGACAGACACTGATATAAATAAATTACAGATATAGGTACATACGTGCTATAAAACAGTTGTTAGACACGATGCCAACAATGCAATAACTTGGGTAGTTATGATCCCTTCCCTCGAGGTGCTTTGTGAACCAAAACATGAAGACCAACTGAAACCCAAATCTCAATTTCTCCTTTTTCTGACAGTGAACTTCAGAACTGTTCTCTGTCAAAAGAGAGAATAAAACACACTTTCTTCCTTCTGGATTGGAGCAAAAGGTGTTTGGATTATTCAAAGGGAGGGGATGGTACAGGCATTCCCGGGATTACAGCCACCACTCAGTACATACAATCCAAAGATTGAGAAGCAGCATTGCCTAGTGGGTAGAGCATGGGCTTGGGAGTCAGAAGAGCCTGGGTTCTAATCCCAGCTCTGCCACTTGCCTGCTTTATGACCTAGGACAAGTCACTTAACCTCTCTGGGTCTCAGTTTCCTCATCTGTAAAATGGGGATTACGACTGTGAACCCAATATGGGACATGGACTATGTCCAACTTGATTAGTTTATATCTACCCCAGCGTTTAGCCTGGCACAAAATACAGGCTTAATGAATACCATAAAAAAGAAGATGCAGCTATTACAATTTGATGCCTTACTTTTGGTTACAACCACACCATAATACATACAACCCATAGATAGCGCCTCACGATTTGATACCACAGATGTTCCACAGGTTGTAACCATCATATGATTCATAGACTCTGAGGGTAGTGTGGTGATTGTGCAAAATGCACCGAATGCCCAGATGAAGTTATGGTCGCTGGGTCGCCAGCAAAAATTTGGAGGTTAGGAAGTCTTCATAACAATTGAAGAAAGCAACCGAGTTCATCAAAATGATGGGACAATAACTGTGGTATTTGTTAAGCTCTTACTATGTGCCAGGGACCATACTAAGCTCTGAGGTGGATATAAGCAAATCGGGTTGGACACAGTCCCTGTCCCACGTGGGGCTCACAGTCTTAATCCCCTTCTACAGATGAGCTAATTGAGGCTCAGAGAAGTGAAGTAATCTGCCCAACGTCACATAGCAGACATGTGGCAGAGCCGGGATTAGAATCCAGGTCCTTCTGACTCCCAGGCCCCTACTCTTTCCACTAGGCAACCCTGCTTCTCTGAAGAAGTCTCTACTGGAAAGGTGTGAGGAGATGTTTAGAAGAATTGCCCTGCCACAAGGAACTTTATAATAATGATTATGATGATGATAATAATAGTAATAATAATAATAACGATAGTTTTTGTTAAGGAGAAGCAGAGTGGCTTAAGGGAAGGAGCACGGGTTTGGGAGTCAGAGGACTTGGGTTCTAATCTCGGCTCCGCCACTTGTAGCTGTGTGACTTTGGAAGAGCCGCTTAACTTCTCTGTGCCTCAGTTACCTCATCTGCAAAGTGGGGAGTTAGACTGTGAGCCTCACGTGGGACAACCCTATTACCTTGTATCTACCCCAGTACTTAGAACAGTGCTTGGTACATAGTAAACACTTAACAAATACCATTATTATTATTATTATTGTTATCATGTGCCAAGCACTGGCTTAAGTACTGAGTTGTACAAAATAATTAGGTCGAAACAGTTCCTGTCCCTAAAGGCAAGAAGATTGTTGTTCAATCAAATCTGGACAAATTTTTCTGCCGTTGAAACCCCCCACTACCACAGTCAGCAGAACAAGCTTCTACTTTTGCAGTCTCCTGCAAAGTTTCATAATTATACAATTCCTCATTTAGTCAATATTGTGATGTTACGCATTTAATCTCTTTAACAAAATTCAGCAACCATACACTGTTGCTGAATGTAACAGTACATAGCATATAAAAGAAATTCAGAGGCAGTGTTGTCTAATGGAGAAGCAGCATGGTCTGGTGGATAGACCACAGGGAGGTGGAAGGTCCTGGGTTCTAATCCCAATTCCACCACTTGCCTGCTGTATGACCTTGGGCAAGTCATTTCACTTCTATGGGCCACAGTTACCTCATTTGTAAAATGTGGATTGAGACTCTGAGCCCCACGTGGGACAAAGGCTGTGTCCAACCCAATTTGTTTGTATCCACCCAGTGCTTAATACAGTGCCTGGCACATAGCAAGTGCTTAACAAATGCCACAATTATTATTATTGTTAATGGAAAGAGCATGGGATTAGGACTCAGGGAACCTGGTTCTGATCTCAGTTCCAGATGTTGGAAAGACAGATATATCCTGTTTGTATATCACTATTCTTCTCAGTAAAATGGAGATACAATACTTATGGGGTATGGAGTAAGGTAGGGACACATCTGTGCCTGTACGTGTGTGTTTTATACATTTATATTTTATCATTTATATATTATATATTTTAAAATCCAGGACTGACCTGACTAAATTGGGATGCACAGTCAGCTTTTGCTTAAAGGGAGGAAGCTGGATGAGAGAATGTCTCAACATCATGCAGAAAAGCCTCCTAAATATAACTTCCAAAATGAACAGCAAGAGAAGCTGACAGTCAGTAATGATGATAGAACCTAAAGCAGGAGCTTCCCAAATTTGACCCCCTCAATAATTCCCTCCTTCCTCCTTCCCATCTTCCCTCAGTATCGCTTCCAGGGTATCTTTCTGAACCTGCTCTAGTATACCTGAAAGTCCCGTTCCAGCTCTATTACCCCTGGGATATGTGTCTCGCAGCTTTTGTGGCTTTCCCTGACAATATTTCTCTACCAGGTGGTCCAAATATTGTCTTTTGGCTTCCAAACAGCGCTCTTTGTCCCCCAATTTTGCTATCCTGTGTATATTTCCTTCCTGACTGCATATTATAGCCTTTGAGATATTTTTAGGCTGCGATTAAGTCCCCCACCCTTGATTCTTCTCTTTTCAAGCCTAAATAATTTACGTCCTTAAGCCTCTCCCCACACACGCAGCCTCCAGTGTTTCTCTGTTGAAACAACAGGCTTGAAATCCATCCCGGCCCAAAGGAATCTCTGGCTCATATTGTTCTGCTGGAGCGGGGGTGAGGGGGGGCATGTAGAGGGTGCAGAAGGGGAGAAGGAAGGGAACAGTGCAGTTGGGAAGCTCCATGCCTTGGTGCCTTGTCTATCTAACAACTTTTTGTTCAGTGAGACCCTATTGTTTTAACTGAGAAGGTGCTTTTCTCTTTTCATTTTTCTTCCCTTTCCCCACCCTTAATGGCGGTGGGGCGCAGGAAGGAGGGTGTATTTGTGTGTGTGTATGCTCACATACACTCCCAGGAATGAGCTCAATCCTTAAGTCTCCCTCTCTGCTTCTCATTTTTCAAAATGTCCACGCAACGACCCAGGTCAGTGAACCGTCCCTGATTGTGGCTCAAGATGCTTGGAGAAACCATGTCCTGAAGCATGGCTAGCCCTATCCCGGGCCTGGGAATCAGGAGACCGGGGTTTTAATCTCAGCTCAGTCACTTGCCTGCTGTGTGACTTTAGGCAAGTCACTTGCCTTCTCTGTTCCTCAGCTTTCTCATCTATCAAATGGGGATTCAGTACCTCTTCTCCCTCCTACTTAGACTGTGAACCTTATGTGGGACAGGGACTGAGTCTGATCGTTTATCTCGGGCTTGTTAGAGTCCTTGGCACGTAGTAAGTTCTTTTCAAATACCACCTTTAGACATCCATCCTCATGGTTAGGAATGGACCATCTATTGCCTCTAGCTTTCCCTGCTAGTAACCAAAGCTGGATCTTTTGTCCATAAATTTATCTAAGCCCCTCTTGAACCTGCTGATGATTTTGGCCTCAAATGTTCTTAGGGGAACAGAGTAGAATGTTCCCATCTAGATGGTAAGCTCGTTATGGACAGGGAACTTCATTCAGTAGTATTTCAATAGTATTTATTGAGGGCTTACTATGTGCAGAGCACTGTACTAAGCACTTGGAATGTACAAATCGGTAACAGAGACAGTCCCTGCCCTTTGACGGGTTTACAGTCTAATCGACGGGCTTACAATCTAATCGACGGGCTTAAAGTGTCTTCTAGTTCTGTTGTATTGTACCTTCCCAAGCATTTAGGACAGTGTTCTGTACATAGCGCTCAATAAATAACATCGATTGATTGATTGTGGTCAGGGAAGGGTTCCCTGCATTACTCTGTACTTCCTGACCCCTAATACGGGACACCATGGCAAGTAGGCGCTCAATAAATGCTGCTACTCCTCTTACAACTTTGACTATCACCACCACCCGCATAATTGACTCAACTATGGCTACTGACCCCCTCTAAGGATCACACCTGGAGGGTTTCCAGTCCTCTACTAGTCTCGGCTATGGGAGGGAGAGTCAAGCAGAGGCATTCCCATTCCATTCCTAGCTTGGCCAGTGGCTACCGAGTGAAAGGCCATCTGCTACAAGTCAAAACTCCCCTGTGCTGGGCAACAGTGGCATGGGAGAGAGTCGAGGGCGGAGACTCAAGTTTACTGCACGGAAGAAGGCAACGGTAAACCACTTCCGTATTTTTACCAAGAAAACTCTGTGGACCCACTACCAGAACAATTGCTGACGGAGGTGGGGTGTTCTGGAAGGGATGTGTCCATGGAGTCACTATGGGTTGGAAATGACTCGACAGCACAAGACAACAACTACAGTGGCTTCTGAGGAAATGAGCCCTTTCTTTCTCTCTTTTTCTCTTCTTCTTTCTTCCTGTCAATCTTCTTCTCTCCCTCCCTTTTTCTCCTTCTAACTTTCCCTCTCTCTTCCCTTCACCTTTCCTGTTTCTCTCTCACTCTCTATCTCTCTCCTCCCTCTCCCCTTCCTAGCCCAGGGCTAGGCAAGAACCAAAAAGAAATTCTCAGTTCTCATTGAGAAGGCAAAAGAAAAGGAGAGGCTGGGAGTTGCGGGGCTTCCTTTGCTTTTCCATGTAGCCTCCACTTCTTTTTCTCTCAGGAAGAAATCTCAGCCCCTGAATTCAGTGAAAAACGAAATAACCAACTCATTCCACTAGCTCTGGTGGTCCGGTGGGTCCCGGACTGACCTGGATTTTCGAAGCTGGAAAACTGTGTCATTCATTCAATAGTATTTATTGAGTGCTTACTAAGTGCAGAGCACTGTACTAAGCGCTTGGAATGTACAACTCGGTAACCCTCAGAGTCCTCAGGCAGGGAAGGTTTCCAGACCAGACCCCCCAGAACTTCACTATCCCCAGCCCAAAACTTAAAAGATCCAGCTCCCCAGAAGCCCGAAGATTTTAAAAAGGTGGGAAACCTCTCCCCTTTTCTACTAGCCCTGGCAAAAGGCAGAGGGCAGGAAGGGGAAGAGGCTGGAGGGGCTGTCTGAACTTTTGCTGTTCCTGACCAACTTTACCTCTGTGCCGCCCAAGCCCTGCCCTGTAGTTCTGGTTTCATGGGACTTGGACTGTCTGGACAGTCCCCTGGGGCTATGGGTGACAAGTCACCTGTTTTACAATCAACAGCTCAGTTTTTAGCTGGTCGGTCCTCTGTCCAGTGTTCATACAGTGTTGGGTGCTTTTCATATCTCTTTTTCCAATTTTCAGGGCTGAGCCTCCTTCCACTGTAGCTCCTGATGCCAAGTATCATGTGTTGGACACAGTGGTAGAGTTCGCTCGGACCTGGGAGTGAAACACAGAGGTTCTGGAGCTAGTTGAGCCTCGGAAATCCTCAGAGACCTGCTCTAGGATTGTGAAAAACCAGCAGAAGTCTGTAAGATGATGATTTTGACATCATCACTCCCAATCAATCCATCAGTCGGTAGTATTTATTGAGCATTTGCTGTGTGCAGGGCACAGTATTTAACTTGGTGAACAGTACAGAGCTTAGAGAAGCAGCATGGTGTAGTGGATAGAGCACAGGCCTGGGAGTCGGAAAGTCATGGGTTCTAGTCCTGGCTCTGCCACATATCTGCTGTGTGACCTTGCTCATGTCATGTCACTTAACTTTTCTGTGTCTCAAGTTACCTCATCTGTAGAATGGCAATTGAGTGCCACCTGGGACAGGGACCGTGTCCAGCCCAATTTGCTTGTATCTACCCCAGCGTTTAGTACTGTGCTTGGCATATAGTAAGCGCTTAACAAATACCATCATTATCGTTATTATTATCATTACACTGTGGCTGCACGATAGTGGAAAGAGCACGGGCTTGGGAGTCAGAGATCATGGGTTCGAATCCCCGCTCTGCCACTTGTCAGCTGTGTGACTGGGCAAGTCACTTCACTTCTCTGTGCCTCAGTTACCTCATCTGTCAAATGGGGATTAAGATTGTGAGCCTCACGTGGGACAGCCTGATTACCCTGCATCTACCCCAGCGCTTAGAACAGTGCTCTGCACATAGTAAGTGCTTAACAAATACCAACATTATTATATTGTGCACTCTGTGCTAGTGGCCCATCCCTAGCCCACTGGGACTCTCTTCAGACCCTGCTTCAATGAAGGAAAGCCTCAGATGGCGGCACAATGAGGTCTTCTCAACTTCTAACACGTAGAGAAGGCCACCACCGTGAATTTTACATCTGTCGGTCCAAGTCGTGGAGAGTCTGAACCCCTGCTACTTCTGTCAGCTCTATCATATTTGTTTCATCTTTCCTTACGTGTCCATTGCCTACTCCGTTCCCGATGTCTCCCTTGGACCCTGTCTCATCCTTATATTTCTTCCCCAGTGATTAGCACGGTGTTTTGCATCCAGTAGGTACTTAATAAACACTCTTACTATCAATAGTCTTTCATGCTATCAGCGATCCAAACTCCAGGGGTTTGGGCACAACTGTTCCAGAAGTCTGCTGATTGTCTCTCGCTTAGAGGCAACCAGGAGAAGAATTCCCTGAGGCCACTGACCCAGAGACTGTGAAATTTCCCTTTCCTGAGGCCTTTTAAAAGCAAGAGAGAATGTCAACGGTCCAGGGTGGTTTGGAGGTGGTCTTCCTGGAGTCACAGAGGGTGAGGAAGGGTCCGGGATAAACCGGTAGACTCTTCTAACCTGGATGTAGTAAGCGCTCAATAAATACTATTGAATGAATGAATGACGTTGCCATTTTCTGAAAGTCTTTCCCCCTCCTCGGTGACTTTCTCAATGAGATCTTGGGGAAGGGGATCTGATCTGTTTCAGTAGTTTACCACCTGGAGTTTACATTGCACTTCTAAATGGAAAGTCTTGCTTAGAGAATGGCTCTGTGATCCGAACTCATTCTGTGCTCGGTAAAGTGCATTGATTAGCAGAGTGACTGCAAATGCGGCAGAAATGGGCAGGAGGATGCTTTCCAAAGAGACATTCTGGGTGTTGGTGGGGACAAGGGCCATAAAGGGACAGCTCTGCCTGTGATCACGACGCTTTCCCCGAGATAATTGTATTTTTTGTTGCTCCCTTCCCTCATTTGCTCTTGTGTTTTAAATAAAGCCCCTTCACTACAGAGAGCAATTATAATTCTAAATAGATAACTGAAATTCACACTGAACCCTACCTATAACCAAGCCTGATCTCCACTGATCTCACAGAAAGGCAGTTGGGAAATTTGCATAATAAACGAGGCAGCCTGGCCTATTTATAGGAGACAGGAGAAAGGAAGTCAGGAAACTTGAGGCCCATTGTAGAGTGTCTCCCTGGGGGTGGGGGTGGCTCGCTTTCACCAGTTGGATGAGGAAGATGATGATGATGTTTGCCCACTGTGTAGGCTACCAAAACTGTGGTACTTGGGAGAGGAATTGCTTTGGGAACTGTAGAGATGAATGTTGATGATTCTATTTCTTCTGATGACCCTCCCCAAGTGACTCCCAATTTCTGACAGGGGCCAGAAGGGGGTGCTGATTTCTTTCAAGGAATTTCCTTCTTAGGAGGCAGAGGATTGGAGGACCGAAGCAATTTTGCCTGTTTGCAAGGCAAGATTGGAGGCAGCCCCTCGCATTAGGTCCCCTAGAGGAAACCGTAGGCCTGTTGGATCCGCTCCCTGGTTTCCCTGTGTTGCACTGTTTTTCACCCCAGGCCTTTTGAAACCCACACTTAAAGCAGAGCATCAAGTTCCTCTCTGTGAAGTGAACTGCAGAAACCAATATTCATATCCACCCCCCGGCTAAGCCTCCTACGACGTCGCTGTTCCGTTTGCACGTGTGCCCAGTTCAGCGGGGAAGAGGAGCAGAACAGAGGTGAATGACATGCCTTTTTAATTTGAAATTAGATGTAGGAAGGCAGAGGCAGCTGAATCATGTTTCAGTGGCCCTAGGATCTCAGTCAATCACTGGTAATTAGTGAGTACTTACTCTGTTTTTCAGAGAATGGAGTACAGTAGGGTTTGTAGACGCGATCCCTGCTCTCGAGGAGCTTACAACCTAATTGGGGAGACAGACATTAAAATA
The DNA here is from genome assembly GCF_004115215.2 of Ornithorhynchus anatinus. Classification (NCBI taxonomy): domain Eukaryota; kingdom Metazoa; phylum Chordata; class Mammalia; order Monotremata; family Ornithorhynchidae; genus Ornithorhynchus; species Ornithorhynchus anatinus. Next base: position 7,463,101 of record NC_041738.1, on the reverse strand, counting down.
AATTACAATAGGGAAAGCGGCAGAGTTATAAATGCTCTTGGGGTGGGGTGAGTAGCCAGGTGCTTAAGGGGTGCGGACCCAAGTGAGTAGCTGATGCAGGAGGGGGGGAGAACAGGTGGGGAGATGAGAGGTTAGTCATGGAAGGCTTCTTGGAAGGGATATGGTTTTAGTAGGCCTTTGAAGATGAGAGCGGTGGTCTGTCAGATATGAAGGAGGAGGAAGGATGAGAGCAAAGGGCTGATGATGGAAGAGCTGAGATGGAGGCATAATAAGGAGGCTGATGTTAGAGGAGTGAAGTGTGTAGGTTGGGTGTAGTGTGTAGGAGAAACAGAGTTAGGAGGGGGAGAGATGATTGAGCTCCCTACAGCTGATGGTGAGGAGTTTTGATGTAAAACTGGATGGGCAACCATTGGAGGTTTGTGGGGAGATATATGTGGAATTTTTTTTTTTTATAAAAACACTCCTGGCAGCAGAGGGAGGTTTGGACTGGAGAGGGGAGAGGCTGAAGGCAGGGAGGCCAATGCAGTAGTCAGTCGGCGGTATTCAATAGTTGGTATTTGTTAAGAGCTTACTACGTGCAGAGCACTGTTCTAAGCGCTGGGGTAGATACAGGGGAATGAGGTTGTCCCACGTGAGGCTCACAGTCTTCATCCCCATTTTACAGATGAGGGAACTGAGGTCCAGAGAAGTGAAGTGACCTGCCCACAGTCACACAGCTGACAGTGGCAGAGTGGGGATTCAAACCCATGACCTCTGGCTCCCAGGCCCGGACTCTTTCCACTGAGCCACGCTGCTTCTCTAAGTATTGAGTGCTTACTGGGTGCAGAGCACTGTACTAAGCACTTGGGAGAATACTATATAACAGACACATTCAGAGCGGACTGTGGCAAATGCTTGGATCACCATGGTAGCAGCTGGATGGAGGGGCAGGGGTGGATTCTAGAGATGCTGTGAAAGTAGGGGTGAGAGCTTTTGGTGACTGCCTGAATATGCAGGGTGAATGAGAGAGATGAGTGGAGATGGATCACAGAGTGGATGGTAGTTTTATCTACAGTGATGGGAAACTAGGGAGGGAGGAGAGAGTTTGAATATCAACATGAGGTCGTCTGTTTTAGACATGTTAAGGCTGAGGTGTAGGCAGGAGGAAATGTGAGATTGCAGAGAAGGAGAGGGGCTGGATAAATAGATTTGGGAGTGACCTTTGGAGAGAAGGCAGTCGAAGTCATGGGAATGAGTTCTCTAAGGGAGTGGGTGTAGATGGAGAATAGAAGGGGACTCGGTACTGAGCCTTGAGGGACTCCCACAGTTAGGGGGTGGGAGGCAGAGGAGGAGTTGGCAGAGAAACTGAGATGTGAAACGGGGACCAGACAGGAGGAGAACTAGGAGACACAGGTGAAACCAATATCTGTGGCATCCAAATCAACTGAAGTTTATTTTCCCTTTCCTGTTTTTTTCTTAGGGTATTTCCAAACCTGTAAATGCTTCCTAACTAATTTATGTAGTCAGGTGATTGTCAGTAGCCTAGATGGAGTTGGAACTTTTCTGTCAATTATAAGATGTTTAGGCTCAGCTGCTAAAATACAAATTGCCTTCTGATTGTATAGATCCACTAGATTCTTCTCTAGGCTAGTGCAAAGCCTAGGCTCCTGACCTCTGTCGATCTGCATTTACATTAGAGAAGGAAGGCCAAGTTTCAAGATGGAGAAACAAGAAAACTTCAGCCTCCGAGACTCCTCGGAGGAACAGGTCAGAAAAACTAGGCTTCAGGCTTCACCTCTCCTTATGCCACATCTATCAAGACACTCATGGGTGCGTGGGGAGGATTGACGTGAAAATGACATAAAATAAATTAAAGAAGAGAATGTCAAAGTGCTTGTTCTGGGGCTGGGTGACGATGGCTATTAAAATTTAACAAGTGAAATATTCAAATATCCTTGTAGGCAATTAGGTGGTGGACAGGCAGAGCAAACAAATGGTTGATTTGGTTGACTAAGTAAGGACGAGATACCTGTGGGACTCCGTCTTCCCATCCTCATAAAGCCTGTACAGTTTCGTGACAGGCCGGGGAATACGTTTAGCTAAAACTCTAGAGCTTCCATAATCCACTTAGCTATCCAAGCTCTAGAATTCAAAACAGTCTGAGGAAGATCACAGGCATCCATGCTAAAGCGAGATGTTGCCTGCCACTTTGTGATGTTTCGAGTGTCATTTTGGGTCTCCGTCATTTCTGTTTCCTTTCGTCAACTAGAGACAGTCAGATCAGCAGTCCCGGGAACTGAGAGATGAAATCGTTTAGTCCAATCTCTCTGGGTTTTATTTATTATTCTAAAGGTCCATTCTTTGATCTAAATAGATTTCCTTGTCTCTGGATGTCGTGGCCTTATTCACATCTTATCCAACTCCAATTTCTGAAACTCTAAATTTACCCTTTACCAGTGGAGATATTTAAAATTCAGTTTTCACAACTATTTTCTCTTTCTTCTATCATTTTTGCTATTTCTGTTTCATGTGTGCCGAGCTATGACGCTCCTGGTAGAGTCTAGATTGCTTTATTTTTTTAACTCCACTGCTAAGTTTTCACCGACTACAAGTAATACATTTTTTCTCATTCGTGACATTCACAACCTGCCAAAAACAATAAGCAAATAATCTACTGCTAAAGCTTATGTCAGATGCAAATGGTTTAGGATTTTCTGTTTAAGCGGAATTTTTCCAACTTGAAAAAACGATCCCTGTAACCCAAGTCTGCCCCATAAAACTGATTTGGTTTCATTAAGCCTGGATGGGTCAAATTCAAAAACAGCAACTGTTGGGCCATCAGCAGACCAAAGCAAACAAGGAGAGTGTCAAAGCTGCTTCCAGGCTGGACCCCAGATTGCAGGCCTGCTCTTGGCCTATTTTCTTCCTCCCTACGAGGAGCAGCATGGTGTAGTAGACAAAGCCCGGGCCTCGGAGTCAGAAGGTCATGGGTTCTACTCCCGGCTCATCCACTCTGTTGTGGGACTTTGAGCAAGTCACTTCCCTTCTTTGTGCCTCAGTTAACTCATCTGTAGAATGGGGATGGAGACTGGGAGCCCCACGTGAGATGGGGACTGTGTCCAACCCTATTTGTATCTACCCCAGTGCTTAGTATAGTGCCTGGCACATAGTAAGAACTTAATAGTGGTATTTGTTAGTATTAGGACTTGATCTTGCCCATCTTCACAAGACATTCGTTCCCCCGGGAGCTTTCCTAGGACATGAAGAAAGATGGAGAAAGTGAAGCAAAACAAAGGGGTTCTGAGGAGGGAAGGAAGGGAAAGAGCAGAGAGAGAGAAAGAAAGAATCCTCCCACTAAAAAGGTGTGGGCACAGTGTTAACTAAAAGGGATTTATTTAGCTCACAGGTTTGATGACCTTTCACATAGCAAAACTCTAAATTTAAGGTAGTCAGTCAGGAATGAGAAGGAGTGTGCGGCGCACTACAGTTATGGATCCCTAATTCCAGAATAAACGTGATGCAGTTCAAGTAACTGAAAAGAAGAAAAAGGGTAGGGGGAGATACTGTAGCATTCTCTTTCATAAAATAGACACAGTTGCTTTATAAATTTAGATTTATAGTTAGCCTTTTCGGTACTGGGGCCGGTATCAAGCAGCCGCAAAAAGGGAAACTGATCCTGGCAGAGCATCGATCGATAGGAAGGGAAGGCCGATCGACCAGGCCCGGGGAGGTGGCGGAGGAGTGGAGAGCTCTGCCGGAAGGAGCAGGAGCAGGGAACTCGGGCCCATTCTTGACCTGGAGAGAAGACGGATAGCAGGAATGGGGTGGTGGAGAGAGTTCCCGGACAGGTTAGAGATCTCCAGCCGACCCTCCACCCTAGGTTTTAGGGGAAGGGAAGGTCATCCTCTCGGGGCCACGTGCCTAACCCTGCCCCCCATGGTAGTGAGGCCTGGTCTTTGGGCTCCTTACCCATGGAGGGCACCTCCAACCCTCTCCCCAGTGTGGGAGAGGGCTGGGATGGGAAGAGCGCGAGGGCAGGGGGAGAAGAACCCCCTCCCACCCAACCTCATCGAGGACCATGGACCCCTGACTCTGGACCTCAAGTCTCCCCGCTTCTCCACAAGTAAATTATCTTCCAAACTTGTCTTTCATTCTCAGGTTGGGGAGGCGGGGTAGGAGTCGCAACCCAGGAAGCCACAGGGCAGACTCAGATTCGCTTCCCCCCGACCCCCGCCACTAAATCTCAACTCAGCATCCCACCCCCATATCAACCCCACGGGGAGAGAGGCGGATGGGGATATGGGAGGGAGGGTCCACCGCACTGTAGAACACAGCGAGGGGCTCAGTTTCCAAAAACAGGGCAGGGGTCGGGGGGACTCTTGGGCGAGAGATGTCAGGGAGTAGCGGATGATCCAAGAGCCCCCCACTTTCCCCCTGCCAGCATCCTCCCAGGCTCAGGCCAGGGGCACCCGGCCCCTAAAGCCCAAGAAATAGTTAAACCCCGTTGTAAAAGGGGGATGGCGTGTCCACGTTTATTTAGGATGCAGATTGAAATGAAAGATAAATTCCACCCTCACAGAAGTAGTGAGCTGTAACTAGCCTGGCTCCATGGCTCAGACTCGGCCATTCCCCTCCCCACCCAAAGCTGAAACAACTGGGAAAATAGATTCGGGGTTTTTTTTCCTCTCCAAAATGGTCCGGGAAAAGTAAATAAAATAAAAGCAGCAGCAAATGAGCTTGAAGTTATCGGAGGGCAAAATGAATAGGCAGCCTACATGGAGCCTGAAAGCTCAGCTGTTTGAAACTTTGCTAAATCTATACTGATTTTAAAACTACTAAATGTTTGTAAGTTCCATTTTTATGAGCGCACTCTCCCTCTCTCCACACACCCATCCTCACAGACAAACACACACACACCCACCCTCACACCCCCCAAACCTCTCCTTTTCTGGGTAATGGTCCTGGAGTGCTAGACATGAGTGAGTTTCACAGTCAGGTTATAATCCTCTCTATTTCGGGAATTTTCAGACATTGCCGTACAGTGCACGGTAGCATTAAACACGTCTAACATACAACTCGAAGTGGTTTTAGGCTTTATCACAATGGAAACAATTCATCCTTCTGACCCTGTATACATTTTCTTCCAAAGAAAACTTACCTGGTCTTGTTATAAGGCTATTAATAGCAGCATTTTTAAAAATCTAAAAGAAATCATAAAGTAAGACTACGCGACACCCCTGTAAGGTAATAGCGATCCTAGAGAAAATCTTGGGACTCCAAGCAGACGTGAAAAAAAGTCTTGGCTGTGTGCATCATGCACGACTCCGCAGTCGCATATACCGAACATGCATCCACACACATGCCCGGAGAACTCACTGCTACTCGAGAAGGGAAAAGAAATTACAGTCACGGTCATCGCTAAATACAGATCTACTTTAAAAACACAGACACCACATTTCGTTTTCTCTGTTGCAAAAAATGTATTTGATTACTCAAGTAAAATTACAGTATCTCTGCTGTTAGTAGGTAATAAATGTTAAAGAAACTGGACCCCTTTTCCTTTCAACTTTCCAAGAAAGTGCATGTAACAGTCCAAGTTTTTTTTTTCCATACCTAATACAAAATAAACAAACACTATACCTGTTCCCTTGATCAAGAAGAAGAGTTTGCTCTTTTAAGGAACTTATGTACATTTTAATGAAAGTGATATTTCTTATTGTATATACAGGAGCATCTATATTTTTTCCACGGAAGGTTGTTCAAGATGCTATTCTTAGCAGCATTGTGAAATTCCAGCACATTTTCTATAATGAATATACCTACAAGGCAAAATGTTACGTCTCAGTTTCAACTACCAAAACAACACTTCTGTATCTTCTCTAATAATTTGCGTGCTTATTACTGTACAGAAACTTATTAACAATTAAGACGACTCAAGTAAAAAGCACAATACAAATAACAGTTCAAAACGGAAAGTGTTAAACCTACAAAAATTAAAGCAGTTTTAATTTTATAATAAAAATCAAAAACTGAGCCTTTTCCTAAGAACCACACTGTTCAGTCTGTACTTTCAGCTTTCAGTTCTTCCCTCAAATCTCTTTTGGAAGATTAAACAATTGTGTTTTGCTGCTAAAATATCCAGCAGGATCAAAGTGTACATTTATATACAGACTTTATTAGAGATCTAATGCATCACTGAGGCATTGCATCAACACCAGAGTTCGTGTTAAATTGGATATAGAAAATAAGTTAATACCAGAATAAGATCACCTAGCAGAACAGACTTTGCAACTGCCATAAATGTTACAGCAAGTTTACAACACTCTAGTCCGTTAGTATTTAGTTCAAAATACAGGAGACCAAAGTGGATGCTTTCATTTGTTTGCAAAGCAAGGTTATATCACTAATAAATAAGCTCTCTTAGAACTCTAGAAGTCGAACATGGTACAAAAGAATGTCTTAATAATGTTGTAGTTCATAGATCGGTGTTGGGGTGGAAAAAAACGGCAAAAAAACCAAAACGAAACCCAAAAGAAAAACAAACAAACAAAAAAAAAACCAAACAAAAAGCCCAAAGCAACCGTACGGTGTATTCTCTGCAGGAACGTTTTCTTCGTAAAGTTGGTTCTCTTTAATTTGTGACGATCTCTTTGTTTTCCTCCACGAAACGGGTAAAGCGGAAGTTTGTTCCATTTTCACTGCTTGCCATTTTCTCCAGACCAGCTAGAGGTGCATTCGGTTCAGCGTTCTGGAGCTTCTCCAAACTTCCCGTCAACCCGCTAATAGGTGAACTGCTGCCGTTGCCAAGGCTTCCAGGAATTGGAGGGAGGCCACCGTTCTGAATGACGGAGATCTCGTTGGTCTTCATAGCCAAGCCATTGGAAAGCGCGGCTGCATACTGATTCCAGAAGCTGGAAGGGTCCCCGTTTCCTGACCTTGCGGCCAAATCTTTCTGGAACATTTCTGGGAATTTTACAGGATTGCCTCCTAGGAACGTCATTGGACCATCCACGGAAAGTCTCCTGCCTCGTCTTGCCGGGGTGCTGTTCCACATATGGGTGCCCATGTGGACCTGAGAGGAGGAACAGGAGGAGGAGGAAGGGGGAGAGAGAGAGAAAGGTGTTATGATCAAAATCCACTCAGACTCATAACCAAGAACCAGACAAAGCTAACGGGTTCAGCGTCCATTCTCGTTATCTGAAGGGCACCGGCCAAGATAGAAGATACGATACTTTCCATCCAGCCAGTAATAACGTATATGTGTCATTCGGACACTCTCCCGAAACCCCCAGGCCTGGCTTCCTCCCCTCGAACGATGCCGTGCCTACTCTTTTTTTATTACGTGTATTTAACTTACAATGGCCTCGTGCAATCGAGCCAGTCGCAGATAGCTACTTTCAGGGTTAGAATTGTTATGTCCACTTTCATTGCCATGGTAAGGATTGTATCTGACACCCCGTACCCTATAAATGTCCTTTTCAGATGGAAGGAAGGTAACCTCCCCCCCTCCCCTACTGCCTGTCGGAGAACCTAGCGTGTAGACCGAACGGCCAGAAAGTAATTATTCATTCTCGCATTACTGGCAGCAATCTCCAGAGAAATACTCTGTCAACAGAAAGGCAAGTGGGCTCAACTGGTGCCCTGGAACTTAAGCCTGTTTGCTTTTTTCCTCCGGTCCATATCGGAAGGGAACGTAACGTCATAAATTATGACCGTACCTGCTAGCTATTGTATTTCGTTTTAAATCTCAGCTTGGCAGCGTAAGGAACGATAGAAGCGTACGTAAAGGAGGCCGCTGCTTTTGAAGAGGTCCACGCATCCCCCGAGCAGCGGGCCCTCTCTAATCAATACCCCACGGCAATGGGGAGGAGGGTGGGGGGGGGGCTGCCTTATTTGGTAGGTGGAGAAATTCACTCGGTGCACTTAAGCTAGGCAACGGAAACGGGTGGATGGACCAAATCACTCAGCCCGCCCCACGCCCAGCGAGGAGCAAACCCCTCGGCCGCCAGAATCACCGGGTCCTGCCGGGCAGAGTGGATGGAGCCCGGGGCCTGGCAGTCAGAAGGTCATGGGTTTTAATCCCGGCTCCGCCACTTGTCTGCCGCGTGACCCCGGGCGGGTCGTTTCACCTCTCTGTGGCTCAGTTATCCCGTCTGTAAAAACGAAGCTCGAGACTGCGAGCCCCACGGGGGGGGGGGGGGACGGGGACCGCGTCCGACTCAGTTTGCTCGTATCCACCCCGGTGCTTAGGACCGTGCCCGGCACGCGGTCGGCGCTTGGCGGACGCCACCGTCATCGTACCCCAAGTCTCTAGCGGTCACCGGGCGGACGACCCCGCCGCCGCTGCGTCTGAACGGGGCCCTCCGGGCGGGGCCCCGGGGGTCTGTGGGTCGTGGGGAGGGCGGGGCCGGGAAGCCCCCCAACCCCATACCTTAAGATTGCCTTTCGTGGTGAAAGCTCTCCCACAGATAGTGCAGGCGAAGGGCTTCTCCCCAGTGTGGGTCCTTTCGTGGATCTGCAGGGCGCTAGAGGAAGAGAAGGTCTTCCCGCACGTGTTGCAGTAGTGCTGCTTGGGGGTTCTCCTGGGGAGGGCGGGGAGCAGGACCGGCGAGGTGGCGGAAGAGGTCAGAGGCCCCGTGGGGGCCAGACCCGGGGGGGCGTCCTTGCTCTCCTGAGGGGAACCGTGCACGAAGCCATTCACCTCGGTCTTTATGAGCGACGACAAGGCGCTGGCGGGGAGGGCGGCAGAGTTCTGATTGGGGCCCATAGTGGAGCTGGGCTCGAAAAGTTGTGATGGTAGATCGCGCATCTGATGTGTCAACATGTGCTGCTTCAAATTACCCTTTGTAGAAAAGCCGCGATTGCAAACTGTGCAAATGAAGGGTCTCTCTTTGGTATGACTTCGGTAATGAATGTCCAAGGCACTCTGACAAGCGAACGTTTTGCCGCAGATGTCGCACGCGGTGTTTTTGAACTTCCCCCGGTCTCTGAAGGGGAAGAGCAGGCCCAAGGAATCCTCCTTGACGAGCTTCTCCGGGTGGCCGGACGTCAGATCGAGGGCCCCGCCGTTGGCCGGGGCGGGAGAGGGGCCGTCGGCGAAGTCGCCGGGCGGGGCCCTGGGGGGCGGCTTCTCGTCGACGCTCGGCGACTTGCCGTAGTCGTGGGAGCTGGCGGCCGGCGACGGGGCCCGCGTGGAGGAGGTGGACTCGGAAAGAGCCGGGCTCCCCGCGCTCTGGCTCTCCGCGTCGCCCCCCGCGGAGGAGGAGTCGTTGGTCAGCCCGTCCCCCTCCGCCGACCCGTTCTCCACGGACTTCAGGCTGGCCTGGAGCTGCTCGGCCAGGCCGGCGTCGATCAGCTTCATCTGGTTCTCCAGGGCGGCGATGCTGGACATCTCCGGGGGCAGCGGGGACGAGGCCGGGCTGCCGTGGGACGCGTCGGCCGACCTGGGGGTGCCGGGGGGCACGCCGCCGTCGGGGCCGTCCTCCATGTTCTCGTCCGAGAAGTCGTCCGGGTCGTCGAAGGTCTTCTCGTCGAAGGAGCCGGCGTCGGACTCCATCGACTCGGGGTAGCTGTGGTCCGCGACGGGGGTGTTGGGGATCTGGCCCCCCATGTGCATGCGGATGTGCTGCTGCAGCACGACGGCGTTGGTGAACTTCTTCTGGCAGATGGGGCACGAGTGCTGGACCCGAAGCGGGGGCATGGCCCGGTGCACGCTGTAGTGGGTCTTCAGGTTGCCCTTGGTGGTGAAGGCCCGCCCGCAGATCTTGCACTTGAAGGGCCGCTCTCCCGTGTGGGTCCGGTAGTGCATCTTCAGCGCGCTCTGGCAGCTGAGCACCCGGTGGCAGATGACGCACTGGTTGGGCTCCGGGGCCTTCTTGTCGATGTTCTCCACCAGCTGCTGCAGTTTGGAGGTCTCCGAGGCCGGGGCCGCGTCCAGGAGCCCCCCGAAGGGGAACCTGGCCCGGAACTGCTCCGACACGAGGGGCCCCAGCGGGCCGGGGAAGGGGGTGGCGGCGGGCCCGGGGCCCGGGTCGGCGGCCGGGGAGCCCACGGCGCTGCGGGGCCGCGGGAGGGGGCCCGAGGGCGGGGCCCCCTCCTCCGGCCCGAGCGGGGGCCCGTCCCCCCCCTCCGCCGCCTCGGGGAGCCCGCCGGGGTTCCTCGGGGCGGGGTCCGCCGCCCCCGGGTCGCTCTCGACGGAGGCCGGCGGGCTGCCGGAGGGGTGGCCGATGGGGACCGGCGGGGGCTCCTCCGTCTTGACGAACGGCGTCAGGGTGGGGAGCGTCGGGGGCAGCGGCAGGCCGACCGAAGCGGTCAGGGTGGGCAGGACGGGCTTGGCGTCCAGCCAGCTGGTGACGGGTTTCTCGGGGGGGATGGACATCCCGTAGGGGATCCCCGTACTGGTGGGGATGTTGTCCAGGTGCTCGGGCACCGGGTAGGGGTTCATCTGGATGTGGGGGTATTTCTCTTTGTGGCGCTGGAAGTGGACCTTCAGGTTCCCCTTGGTGGAGAACCTGTTCCCACATATGTTACATTTGAAGGGCCTCTCGCCGGTGTGGGAGCGGAGGTGGATCTGCAGAGCGCTGTCACTCCCGAACACCTTGGCGCAGAACCTGCACTTGTGTTTGAAGAACGCCTCGTCCGAAGCGCCCTTGGCTTCGAAAGCCGTGACGTTTGGTGGCTTGCTTTTCCTCTGCTGGGCCAGGGCGGACAGGGAGTTCAGGTCCTCCGCGGCGGTTCCCACGCTGGGCAGGGGGCTGGGGAAAACGGGGTTGCCGGGGGCGGGCTGAGGTAGAAGAGGATTCGATGCAGGACTTAACAAGCTGCTTATTGCGAAAGCTGGTGAGGAGGAAGAGGAGGAGGAGGAGGAGGAGGAGGAGGAGGAGGAGGTGGAGGAGGACGTCGCCGCCGGCAGGGCGCCGAGCTGGGGGCCCCCGACGCCCGAAGCCGCTTTGTCGGAGGAAGGGGCGGGGACCGCCGCGGCCAAGATGGAGATATTTGGAGACGAGCGATTGCCGGGCGGGATGACCGCGCTGCCAGGGTTGCTCTGAGGTAGCTGGATCGGAGGCAGGTGTTTCACACCGCCGATGCTGGCAGATTGGCTCGCGAGGCTCTGTGCTAATCCAGCTGCTGCCGCCAGCTGCTGGGATAAATGGGAGCTTAACGTGGACAGGGGGTTGGCAGATGTTCGTAAAGTACCTTGAGGAGAGCCGGAAGGCGTTGGCAGGTCGGCGTTTTGGGAAGCCAACAGCAGTATTTGGTGTCGGATCTGCTCGATCAGTTGCAACTGGTGGATCTGCTGCTGCTGTAGGGCCATGAGCTGCTCCATGAGGGCCGGGACGGCCAGTTTATGGGGGGAGGCCCCGTTGTGTCTCGCTTCCTGGGAGAACTGAGCGACGGCGACTTTCGTGCTCTGCAGGTTCTCGATGATGACGTTGCTGTTGATCACGGAAAAGTTGCCCAGAGCCGCCAGGTCCCCGATTTGAGGTAGAGAGGTTGCGATAGCTGAGGTACCCATCGAGGAGCTGTTGCTGCTTGTGATGCTCTCGTTGAGGCTCCCCGCATCACTGCCAATTCCGTGAGCGCCAGGGGCCTCCACCTCCATAGATTCTTCTTCTCTGTCAAGTTTGTTCTGCTCTGAAAGGTCACTGCAGTCTACTCGATCTGTGTTATTAACTAGGCCATTCATCTGTTCGTCAGGATTATCAGAAGGGGAGCTGGGGGAGAAGGTTTCGGAAGGAGACGCCGGATTTTCATTCACAATTAAAACTAATTGATTTTTAGTGCAGTTCTTCTTGTGTTGCAGGAGATCTGATAATTCAAAGAACTCGGCGCAGCACCTGCCGCAGACATGAGCCCCCTTGCTCTTAGCGCTTCGACCGGCCTGACCCTTCTCCGTGTCTCCTGAAACATCAAAAGGCGCGGGGTTAGGGAGGGAGCAGAAATACGGAAAGTCATTTCTTCGTCTGATTCTTCCCCGGTGGGTTGTTTCTTTTTTTTTTTTTTTTCATTTTTCCCCGCCCAGCCCCGACCGGCGGCTGCCGCGGCCTCGACCGCCCCCCGGTAAACCCACCCCGCCGCCGAGGCTCGGCTCGGGGCTCGGTCCCCCTCGGCGCCTTCCGCCCAGGGTTCCCTAACCGGCCCCACCTTCTCGGCTCGCCGTGGCCCTCGGATGATCCGTCAGAGACTTATCAGAGACGGTGAACTGAAACACCGGGGCCACGATGAAATTCCATAACCGAGTATTGATTTCCAATATTTCATACTCTTTATTGTCGCGTTGCCACCTTGCGCCGTGGAACGATTCAAAGGTCTCATTAGACTATCCAGTTCCTGTCAGCCTTACTCATTTTCAACCGATTCGAAGAAAGCGGTGACAGTCGGTCCTGTCACTAAACTAATTTGTAGTCATTCAGGTTCCAATCAGTTGTTGACAAGGAAAATAAAATGCATATCA